>NW_027187400.1:43219978-43291232 GCF_028583685.1 Petaurus breviceps papuanus
AAAGCTTCCCAGGGCTCTGCCTCCTGTCCCAAGGGTACAGTCAACCGCTAGCTTCCTAGATTTAGGGGAAGGGGACCTTGGGGACGTAGGTAATGCTGAAGACCGGACCAGCTCATGGGTGGGTGGGCAGCATCGGGTCTCTGGAGCAGATATGTGAGGCTGGGGGCACGGAGAGGGGGAGGGGCAGGAGAGCTTTCCTAGAATGCTAGAACCCTGGGGCTCAGTGTGAGAAGATGACGACTAATTGCGGGGGGGGAAGGGGGGGAGGAGAGACTGGGCTGGGAGTCTGGACACCAGTTCTGACCCTGGCCCCTTTCTGGGCCTCAATTTCCCAGCCTGTAAAATGGGGTGGGGGTAGGTTCTCTAAGCATCCTTTGAGCCCTGCCAAGGCCTGGGGTAATTAAGGACCTGGGTTCACAGGATTGCATTTATCTGATGTATTTCTAACAGCCCTACTTCTTGTTCCCTTCCCCGAGGGGGGTCCAGTCAGGAGATGGACAATCCCCAGGACTTGCACCAGCCCTTGCTTGGGCCACCACCAGACGGATCCCCTGTCATGGAGCCCCCCAGCTCCAAGCCCCCCAGCACCAAGCCCCCCAGCTCCAAGACTCCCAACTCGACCCCAGGGCAAAAGCGGGCCCATCGCAAAGAGAAGGTCGTCAGGGAGATGCTTCCACTGCCCACTGTCAGCTTGGGGCTGCTCGAGCCCAAGAACCCTGATTTAGAGGTAGGAGCTGGGATCAGGCATTTGGCAGGGACCAGCAGAGGGCTCTAGGCATCTGGGTCTGCCATCGTCCAAGGAGGTCCGACTTCAAATCCAGACAGGATGCAAGGGACCAGAGTGCCCCCTCGGCTTTCATGCCCTGGGCAAGAGTTAGTGAGCTCCCCGTCCCTGCAGGGCTCCGGGCACAGGCTGGATGGCCACCTGTTGGGGTGTGGGGGGGGCAGCCCTCTGCAAATGCAGCTGCTCTTTTGTTCCTGATCGGTGGTTTGCAGACTGCACCGTTGCCTGGTCTCCATCCCCCTCTGTCCCCGTCTGCCTCCCTCTTCCGCATCTGTGCTGGCCCCAGCCCTCCGCAGTCTCCTTGCTTCGGCCCCGTCTCAGCCCCCTCCTTGCTGTCTTTTTTGCTTGTCTCCAGCTGTTCCCTCAGGCCTCGGCTGCGCTGGCTCGGCTTCTCTGCTCTCGTCCTGCAGACCTTTCTTTGCCCCTCCCCCCTTTTTTCTTGGGGTTCATCTCTCCCCAGTGAGGCCAGGGCTGGGATGAGAGTAGAGGGGCACTGCCTGGTGGAAGGGAGGGCCCACTCTCCACCTGCCCCCATCCCCCACCCAACTGGCTTCTGTCCTTAGCCCCTAGCCTCCCCAGATCAGAAGGCTCTCCACCGGCCCCCATCCACTGTCTCCCACTAAAGCTTAAACTCCAGGAGGGGGATTTCACTGGTTTTTGTGTCCCTGGTGCCGAGCACACAGTAGGTGTCCACACACACCTTGTCAGCCTCTGCATCTTTAAACAGAGGGTCAGACATTACACTCTCATCACCCCCTTCTTGGTCCTTGGCATTCTCTGCTTGTTCCTCTGACCAGGCTTGGGGGATGGCAGTGGGGTGGAGTGAAGCCAGAGGCCACTCTGGGCAAGGCCTTGCAGGGGTTCTGACGGCCCCCCCTCCCCCATCTCCTTCCTCCACAGGATTGCTGGTCCAGTGACAGTGACTATGAGGGAATGGGGGTCGGTCAGTTCACCCCACTGCTCTCTCGGGATTACGTGGGCCTGGCTGTCTTCTCTATCCTCTGCTGCTTTTGGCCTTTGGGCATAGCAGCCTTCTCTCTTGCCCAGAAGGTTAGCAAGTACTGGAAAAGAGGGTGGGTGGGAAGCAGGGAGGAGAGGTCCCTGGGACCCAGGGCTCACAGCCTCTCCCCTCTTGTTCCCTCAGACTAACAAGGCCTGGGCAGCAGGTGATGTCCGGGCGGCCGGTGCGTCTGCCCGGCGGGCTTTCCTGCTGGCCGTCCTTGCCATCGGCCTGGGGGTCTGCATTTATACAGCAGCCCTGGTCACGCTGGCCACCTACCTGACCTCTGGGGATTCCCTCTAGAGGCTCAGACACCCGTGGGGCCAGTGGGGTCTTGAGTCATGACAGCAGTCAGGACCACAAGGACCTCCCCCCACCCCATTCCCCATCCCCACCCCCACTTAGCCTATTCCCCATCCCCACCTACATCTACCCCATGCCCAATTCCCACCCCCACTTAGCCCATTCCCCATCCCCATTTACCCCATCCCCACCCATCCCACTCCCCTCCCCAAATCCCCTTCCCACCCCACCCTCAACCCAGGAAGAAACAAAGAATTAAACCTGGGATTCATCTGAAACCAAACTGTCGTGTCTGTGTTGGGGGGGACTGGGGGCCCCTGAGCACTTGGAAGAAAACTAACTGGTGTGCCAACTCATGATCTCTCCCCAAGAAGGGCAGGGCAGGGCCAGGCCAAGGTTCTCAGAATGGACCCTGGGGCACAGCCGGCCTCTTGGCCACCCCCAAGCCTAGAACACAGTCACTCCTGTCCTCTACCTCAATTCTTGCACGGCTCAACTCAAGCGTTTCCATTCACAAGCATTTATTGAGTGGCAACTGTGTGCCAGGCCCTGGGCACACACACACACACACACAAACAGAACAGTGTCTACCCACACCTCCTCTAGGACACACCAGATGTTAGCATTCTCCACCTCCTCAAATGACCTCTATCTAAATCATCCCTCCAGAAAAGGCTAAGTTCCCCTTGGGCAAGAGCAGTTCCATTTTGTCTTGGCAGTGCCCAGCGGGTGGGTGGTGCCACAAGGCTCAAATCCAGCCTCCAGACACTTACTGACAGCGTGACCCTGGGCAAGTCCTGTCACCTGCCTCAGTTTCCTCAGATGTAATCTGGGGATAATAGCAGCCCCTCCCTCCCAGGGCTGTCGTGAAAATTCAAGAGACCATGTCTGAAGAACTCTCAGCACAGTGCCGGGCACACAGTGAGTGCCTGGGCAGGAGCGATGGGTTCCTGGAAGGCCAGGGAGTCTGACACCCCCCGTGACTGATGGGGAAACTGAGGGCAGAGGTCACACAGGCCTTGTCAAGACGGTGGGCTGGGGGATTTGCCCAAGTCCCTTGTGGTGCTCCCAGCGGGGACAATCTCAAGGCATCTGAGCAGCTGGCGTCTTCACTGTTCCCAGAACGTGGGGGAACCTCAGAGCCCCCTCCTGTGATGGGGGAGGGGGGAGCGCAGGTCCAGCCACGCTCTCGGGCTCTGCTGCGGGTCAGCTCTTGGAATAGCGCCGCTGCAGAGAGTCTCTGTAGAACCGGAAGATATGATGGGAAGCGTGCTGGGCGGCGGCAAGACACTGCTGGAACTAGGGGAGGACAACAGGGTCAGCGGCCGCAAGGGCTGCGGGCTGCCGAGAGGCCGGGCCCCCGGCCCAGGGCCAAGAGGCACCACAGCACCACCTGCAGCCAGGCCACCCCTCCCAACCCGGCCCCCAGACACCTGCCCCCAGAGGGGTATCCCTGCCCAATGTGGGGCTGGGGGCTGCCGAGAGGCTGGGCCCCCAGCCCGAGGCTGGCTCGCTCAGGGTCCAGGAACACAAGGTGCCACAGCACCACCTGCAGCCAGGCCACCCCCAGGGCTACCCAGCCCACCCCCTCCCACCCTGGCCCCCAGACGCCTGCCCCAGTCAGCCCCGATGTCACTCAGCGCCCAGTACTGACAAACAGGCACCTATTATCCAGGGAGGGCTCACATCCTCATCCAGACACCTAAGCTGTGGAGGCAAGTGCCCACAGAATGACCTCCCTGGCCCTCCCAGAGGCCTCTGGGACCTGGCACATTACCTCAGCCACAGAGTACAGGCCTTTGGTGGTGGACATCAGCAGCTTCTGCTCGGTGCTGTCCAGGGCGAAAGTAAGGATGGCCCGAGCCTCCTGGAAGACAGAAGGGAGGAAGTCCCTGGCCACCCTCCCTCCCCTAACAGTCGGCCCAGGGTGGGCCTGTCTGTGTACACACAGACACAGACACACACACCACACCACACACCCTGCCCCTCATCCACACATCATGAGAAGAAACCCAAAGCAGGTGGTCTTCTCTGGCAGACTGGAGCCCCCATTTCCCCACCCCCCCATGCAGGAAGATGCTCTTCCATAGGCCCATTCATTCACTCCTCTGACCCATAACTGAGGCTCTGCTCACCTTCTCTTGCTTGGCTGTGGGGTCAAGGACAAGCCCGCCATCTGGGTCGAGGGCACAGGTGACCCCACAGAACAATGCCCGCATAGGCACACCAGCATCCACCAGGGCCAGGCAGGCTGCATTCAGGCAGCAGGCCAGCAGCTGGGCAATGGTCAGGGTCAAGGAGGCAGGGCCAGGGTGAAGAGGGACACAAGCCCCACCTGAGGCTTTTGTCTAGGCTGGGAATCCTACACCAGTGGTTTGGGGAAAGCCTTTAGAGCTATCTAATCTCTCTCCAACCCTTTAGGGAGGGGAGAGTCAGGACATGAATCTAGGTCACAGGCTCTGGGGTGAAAAGGATCTAAGGACCATCAGTCACGGGCAGGAGAGAGCACAGCGGTAACCTAGAGCCTATCTCCTGGATGAAAGGGGCCCACTACACCCTTCCCAACAATGGACCCCCCATGGAGAGGCCCTTCCCCTGAGGGAGCTCTCACCTTTGGGCCTTTTCCCACACATCCAGGCTTCCAGCTAGGGTTCCCTGACCTATCCTCTGAGGCCAAGCAGGAGGAGGTTAATCCCTCTACCCAAGGCAGCCCTGCAGACAATCGCCTATGGCTCCCACATCCAGCCTTCTCTTCAGGCTGAACACCCCCGGTGCCTTCTGGCCCTCCTCAAGGCCTGACCCAAGCCACCCCCACCCTTTCCTTCCAGCTTATCCTTGCTCTTCCTAAACCAAGTCCCCCAGGACTGAACACTATGTCCTCCAGGTCCAAGGATGCCTGGGCTATCACCTCCTTACTCCTGGAAGTCATGGCTCTTCTGAAGGAGCTCAAGACCCTAGAAGCTTTGGGGGCCCCTCCATCCCACTGCTGTCTCCTATGGAGTTTGCTGGCCATTTTTTTCATAATTGGAGAACCCCAGAAGGGTTTGGAAGGGGGCTGTCCCAAACCATGCCAGAATCAGGAAGAAGTAAGCCCAGGCATCCCAGCTCCTAGCCTGGGGAAGAAGAGGGAGGTGGCCAGGGCAGAGGATACAGAGCCAGCATCGCTGATGATCTGCAGCACGATGGTGATGGAGGTTCGGGGGTGCAAGGTCCCCAGCACAACAGCCTCACATGTATTTCGGATCAGCCGCTCCCTGCTTTTTTCTGCTACTCCTGGGAAGGAGGAAGAAACAACCGGAACTCGGTCTGGGCCCCACCAAGGGTCCCAACATCCCCTCTCACTCACCCCCTCATTTCACAGCAGCAGAATCACCCACAACTGGCAAAAAGCCAAACCAGGATCTCAGTCACACATAACACAATGCCTGTGGCTGAAGCCACTGGACAGCAGCCCAGGGAGCTCCCTAGCTGGCCTCACCCACAACCCCAGTAGATCCCTGGTGGGGTCAGGGGAGCAAGAGTGTGACCAAAAACCCTCTCCCACTTGGAGTTGGGGGTACCCTCAATAGCCTTCTGGGAGGGCCCAGGTCCTGGAAGAAAAGATTGGACAACAACTCAAGAGGTGGCAGGAAAAGTGCTCAGGGATGCAGAACGGACTCCACCAAGATGACCTCCATGACAGCCTACTGAGAAGACAAGGCTCCTCCTACGAATCCAACTTCAGTCTTCAGCAACCCTCTGCTTCCCGGGCCCATCTTCTGCCTGCCCTCCCCCATCTCTACCCACCCTTCAGGAAGCTGGCTCAGAGCTCTGGCCTTCCTCTGACCCAGCCACGCTCCCGGCCATCCTGGAGTCTGAGACTCCTAGAAAAAGTCCACTCCCTGCCCTGCCTTTACTACACACACACACAGAGACAGAGACACACACACACAGACACACAGAAACACACACAATGCCGTTCAGTCAGGTCCAATTCTTTGGGAGCCCATGGACCCTACCCAGATCATCCACAAGTTTTCTAGTCAAATTTTACTGGAATGTATTGCCATTTTTTTCTCCAGCACATTAAGGCAAGCACAGGTTAAATGACTTGTCCAGGGTCACACAGGCAGTAAGTTTCATCTCGGACCCTCCTGACTCTATCCACTGCACCACCCAGCCACTCCAAAGCTCCTTTTATCTGCCCTAATAATGACTCAAACTTACAATGTGCTAAGGACTGAAAAACGCATCTGCTGGAGAGACACATGTTCCAGTGTTACTCCTGCTTCACAGATGAGGAGGCTGAATCTTTGAGGGACTGAGTAAAATGCCAGAGGGAGAAGGGCCCCCACCTCAGCTGGCACAGGTCTGACCAGCTCAGCCCTCCACTGAGAAGCTTTCACTGGACAGGTGAGCCTCCACAAGTGTAATCAAGCTGCCAGCCTTCTCAGGGAGGGGGAGAATATGAACTCAAAATGTTAAACAAATGAGTATTAAGCATCGTTAAATGTACTTGGGAAATATTTAACAAAATAAATACATAAATAAGAGTATATATGTATATATATCTGTATATATATACATATATACATATATATACACATATGTATGATAGCTATATATGTATGTATTTAAAAGCTATCGGTGGTTCCCTACTGTTTAAAAGAAAAAGGACACACAGCTTAGCTGGGAGTTCAAGTTCAACCTTCTCATTCTAACCCACCTTTCCAGACTTCTTTCTTTTTTTTTTAACATCTTTTGATTTCATAATAATTCTCACTTTGGGAACCTATTTCCCCTCCTATTCAGCAAATCTAGTCAACTTACCAACCAAGCCTGACAGCGTCTGCAATGTTCCCTACCCCTGGTCCCCCACCTGTGCTGATGGGGGGCCAAAGTGAGCCTCCTCTACCATCTTTCTGAAGACCACTGACTCCCCCTGCTTTCTAATCAGACCAACACATTGAAGAACTGTCTGTTTGTAGAAGTAGAAAGGCTGTCAATCAATTGCCCTATGTCTTTGGATCGCTGGGCTGGGAGTCGGGAAGACTGGAGTTCCAATTAAGCCTCAGACGCTTACTGGCTGTGTGATGCCAGTCACACAGTGAAGTGACCTCTGCCTCACTTATTTCATCTGAAAACATGGGGATACTGAGAGCACCCATCTCCCAGAGTTGTTGTGAGGACCAAATGAATTATCTGTGAAGTGTTTTGTGGGTCTTAAAATGCCATACAAATGTTAATGATTACTGCCATCCTGTATCGTCCCAGATCAAAACACTCCTCTCTGGTCCCAGCTCCCCAAGTGTTTTTCTCATGAGAAAACACATACACACACACAGCTTATTTAATAAAAACTTTTTTTTTTTTGGAGGGGGAAAAGCAAGGCAAACTGGCAGTAAGTGACCTGACATAGCTAGTTAAAGCCCCAAGTGTCTGAGGCCAGATTTTGTCAATAAAAACATTCTCAGCTTTTGCTAAATGACAGCCCCCACTCCTAGTAAAAACAATAGAGAGCACAGGAATAAATGGAATTTTCCTTAAAGTTATAAGTAACATCTCTCTAAAACTATCAGCAAGCATTATTTGTAATGGGGATAAGCCAGAAGCTTGTCTAATAAGATCGGGGCTGAAACAAGGGTGCCCATTATCACTTGTTCTGGAAATGCTAGCTTCAGTTAATAAGAGAAGGAATTAGAAGAGGCACTGAGGAAACAAAGTTATCACTCGCAGCAGATGATATGATGGTATACTTAGAGAATCCTAAAGAATCAAGTCAAAAACTACTTGAAATAATGAACAAATTTAGCAAAGCTGCAGGACATAAAATAAACCCACATAAATCAGCATTTCTACATATTACTAACAAAGCCCAGCAGCAAGAGATAGAAAGAGAATTTCCATTTAAAATAACTGTAGACAACAAAAAATATTTGGGAGTCTCCCTGCCAAGACAAACCCCGGAACCATCTGGACACAATTACAAAACTCTTTTCACACAAGTAAAAGTCAGATCTAAATAAATGGAAAAATATCAGTACTTCATGGGTAGGCTGAGCTAATATAATAAAAATGACAATTCTACCTAAATTAATTTACCTATTCAATGCCATATCAAACTACCAAAAATTATTTGATAGAGCTAGGAAAAATACTAACAAAATTCATCTGAAAGAACAAAAGATCAAGAATCTCAAGGGAATTAATGAAAAGAAATGCTAGGGAAGGCGGCCTAGTCATGTCAGACCTTAAATTGTATTCTAAAGCAGCAATCATCAAAACTACTTCATCCATACGTACACAAATATTTCAAGCAGCTCTTTTTGCGGCGTCCAAGAACTGGAAATGGAGGGGATGCCCATCAGCTGGGGGATGGCTGAACAAGTTGTGTTGGTGAATGTAACAGAATGCTATTATGCAATAAGAAGTGAAGAGCAGGCTTCAGAAAATCCTGGAAAGACTTACACGAACTGATGCTGAGTGAGAGGAGCAGAAGCAGAACACTGCACAGAGGAACAGCCACAGTGTGTAATGTTCCAAAGGACTCAATGATGGAAAATACCAGTCACACCCAGAGAAAGAACGATGGAGTCTGAATGCAGAGCAAAGCAGACTTTTGTTTTCTTCTTCTTCCTTATAATTTTTCTACGCAACATGACTAATGCAAAAATGTGTTTAATAGGAATGTGTATGTAGAATCACATCATATCGCAGCATGCCATCTTGGGGATGAAGGGAGAGAAAATTAAAAACTTATGGAAGTGAATGTTGAAAACGAAAAATAATTAAATTTTTAAAAAAATACTTGGTACTGGTTAAGAAATAGAGGGGTAAGGGTTGGCTAGGTGGTACAGTGAATAGAGCACCGGCCTTGGACTCGGGAGGACCTGAGTTCAAATCCGGCCTCAGACACTTAACACAAAACTAGCAGGGTGACCTTGGGCAAGTCACTTAACCCCAATGGCCCTACCTTCCCTCCTCCAGAAAAAAAAAATAGAGAGGTAGATCAGTAGAATAGGTTAGGTACACAAGCCACAGCAATCAATGATTATAGCAATGTATTGTTTGATAACCCCTAAGACCCCAGCTTTTGGGATAAGAACTCACTATTTGACAAAAACTGCTGGGAAAACTGGAAAAATAGTATGGTAGAAACTGGGCATAGACCAAATCTGACACTGTATACCAAAATAAAATCCAAAAAGGCACACAATTTAGGTATAAAAGCTGATACTATAAACAAATTATGGGAATAAAGAGTTGTTTATCTGTCAGATTTATGGAGAAAGGAGGAATTTATGACCAAGTAAGAGAGAGAGAACATTATGAAGTAAAAAATGGATAATTTTGATTACATTAAATTGAAAGATTTTTGCACAAAGTCAATGCAACCAAGATTAGGAGGGAAGCAGGAAACTGGGAAAGAACTTTTACAACCAGTGTCTCTGATAAAGGCCTTATTTCTAAAATATATAGAGAAATGAGTCAAATTTACAAGAATACAAGTCACTCCCCAATTAATAAATGGTCAAAGGATATGAACAGGCAGTTTTCAGAGGAAGAAATTAAAGCCATCTAGAACCATATGAAAAAATGCTCTAAATCACTACTAATTAGAGAAATGCAGATTAAAACCCTAAGGTATATCACAGCTATCTGATTGGCTAAGATGAAAGAAAAAGAAAATGATAAATGTTGGAGATGATGTGGGAAAATTGGAACACTAATGCATTGTTGGTGGAATTGTAAGCTGATCCAACAATTCTGGAACTATGCTAAAGGGCTATAAAAATGTGCATACCCTTTGACCCAACAATACCCCTTCTAGGTCTGTATCCCTAAGAGATCATAAAAATGGAAAAAAGACCCACATACACAGCTCTTTTTGTGGTGACCAAGAACTAGAAATTGAGGGGATGCCCATCAATTGGGGAATGGCTAAACAAGTTGTGGTATATGAATGTAATCAATACTATTGTGCTATAAGAAATGATGAACAGGCTTCAGAAAATCCTGGAAAGATGTACATGAACTGATGCTGAGTGAAGTGAGCAAAACAAGGAGAATACTGTACACAGTAACAGCAATATTGTGTGATGATCAACTATGACAGACTTAGCTCTTGTTAGCAATACAAGGATCTAAGGCAATTCCAAAAGACTCATGATAGAAAACGCTGTCCATGGCCAGAGAAAGAACCATGGAATCTGAATGCAGATCAAAGCAGACTATTTGTTCTTATCTTTTTCATTTTTTTCCTCTTCTTTCACAATATGACTAATGTGGAAATACATTTAACATGATTGTACACGTACAACCTATATCAGACTGCTTGCTATTTTAGGGAAGGGGGAGTGAAGGAGAAAAATATTTGGAATTCACATCTTATAAGGGAATGTTGCAAACTATCTTTACATTGGAAAAAATAAAATTCTATTAAGTGGAAAAAATTAAAAATCTGTTAAAAAAGTTCTCTCTTTCATTACTTCACCTTTTCAAACAAAAGAGGAAGCTACTCTTCCCCAACGCTTCTCTAGGCTGTTAGTCTTGGGCAATGTTTCTGGGTGATGTAGCATCTTTTGGTTCTCTCCCATTACACTGCTGTATAGTGGTCCTGGCTCTGCCTGCTTTATCCTGGCATTAATTCCTCGAAGTCTTCCCAGGCTTCTCCTGAATTCTTCTTATTTCTCATTTACACAGCAATCCCACAGTTCCACAGCTTGTTTTGCCTTCCCCCAAGCAACAGCACCTACTCTGTGCCTGACTCTTGGCTGCCACAAAAGGCTTGCACCTTCAGCAGCCCTGAACAACATTCCTAAAACACCAGCTGCTCCCCAAGTCCACTTCCCAAGATGGAAAAAGGCTAAAGAGACAGAGACTCCCAGGAGAAATGGGTCCCACCCCCAGCTCCCTGCTCACCAGGCAGCCCTATCTTGGGCTTCAGAATCACCTCCAGAGTGGCCTTGTTGAAGATCTCCTTGCTGACTTTGACCTCTGCCGGACCATAGACTCCAACGAGGACCGACGTGTCCCCTACAGAGAAGGAAGCAGGTACTATATACCTATATATAGCATCAGATCTCCCCACCTGAACAGGGCCCCGCCCTCTCAGGTCTGGACTAATTCTTACCCCGCATCTGGACCACTCCCAGCTCCCACCTCCCTCTATTTGATGATAGCTAAGGCTTCGGGGTGACACAGCCTGGAGTCGGGGAGACTCCTCTCCCGGAGCTAAAATCTGGCCTCAGAGACTTAGCAGCTGTGTGGCCCTAGGCAAGTCACTTCACCCTGTCTGCCTCAGTTTCCACATTTGTACAATGAGATGGAGAAGAAATGACAAACCACTGCAGTACCTCTGCCAAGAATGCCCCAAATGGGGTCATGAAAAGAGCTGGACAGGACTGAAAGGACAAAATAATAGCTAATATGTATTTCTACAGCACTTTTCAAAGTTTGTGAAGCCTTTACATATATGATCCCGACAACAATCCTGTTCTATAAGGGCTGCTATTATCCCCATTTAACAGATGAAGAAATGAAGACCAAAGGGGGTAAAGTCGGCCAGTTGTCAGAGGCAGGATTAGAACTCAGATCTTTCTGACTTAAGATCAAGGTTCCCTATTTCTACATAATTCCTTCACCTAAAGCCAGCAGGGGAGGCCCCTGGGGATGGGGATGGAGGTCGGCGGACCAAGAAGAGAGGAGGGCGGAGGCCCGGCGCAGACCGCAGCCTGTCCCAAGGGCGCTCAGCCCGGGGTCTGCCAGCGAGCCCCAGGCCCTGGGCCCTGCACGGGCCGGCCGCCGGGTGCACACGACACCCCCAGCTTCCCCCGCCCCCAGGAGATGGGGGGTTAGGGGCCCCTCCCCCGCGCCGAACGTGCACTGGCCCCTGAAGGGGGGAGGGGGTTTATGCTTTCCCGAGGGAGGGCGGCCCCCATCCCTCACAGGAGCCCGGGTATTTACCCGGAAGCAAAGGTTCGGGAGGGCGCCTTACCCTGCAGGAAGGAGGCGGAACCATCGGGTCGGGAGAGCAGGTTCTGTTCGCAGGCGAAATGCCGGAGGCTGCAGCCGGAGCCTCGAGAACTTGGATCCCCACAGGGCCCAGCGCCAGGGCCCAACTCCGTCTCCATCTCCATCCACGTGAAGGCCGGCCAGCACAAAACTACTTCCGGGGTGGCCAGGGCGCGGGCCTGAAGGTCTTGGGGAGCATGCGCAAGCTTTTTGTTTGCTTGAGCTCGTGGTTTCGCCCGATTTCAACCTCCCTCCCCAAGTCCTGTGACCAGGTGCAGTCCTGCCTGAGCGGCGAGAGAGGGCGCTTAAGCCATGATTGGGATGCGCCTGCGCGAAGTTTGTTTGTAAAGGCTGGATGCCACGCTTTCCTTCAACCCCGCCCCCGACCTAGGCCTGAGGAAACTATTAGGTAGCCGGAGAGAGGAGGCGGGATCAAAATGGCCCGAGGTCCTATCCCAGCCCCGGGGAGGTTAAGGGGCGGGACGCTCCTAAGGACCCGAGTTCTGGGGCTGGCCGCGCTTCCGCCTGAAGGCACAGCCTCCTCAGAGGCCTCAGAGCGGAGGAGTAAGGCTGAGGGGGAGTGGTGGACGGGGACTGCCTCCCCGGCGGGGCGTCCCCCGGCCTCTTGGGAGGCGGTGCTGACTCACGTGAGGTCGTGGGCGTGCACAACTTTTTAGGCGATGGACTTGTGGGCCCCAGAGAGAACCCGGGTAGCAGTTGCGGAGACGGTTAACGGCTCCAGTTAAAATGGCGGCGGCGGCGGCGGCGGCAAGAGCCTGGGCCCTGCGAGGGGGGCTGGCCTTGGCCCGGCGGGGGCCTCGCGGATTGGCGGGTTCCGTGAGTGCTCCCGCCCCCAACCCTGGGGGGAGCGCCGGGAGAGAGAGAGAGAGAGACCCCTCCCCTCGGGAGCCCCCCAGACACACACACACTCACACACACACACACACACACACACACACACACACACAGAAGAAATCCCTGCAGTGAGGGTGGGAGCTGAGACCCCGGGGATGAGGGGGCCTCAGAGGAGGAGGAGACCCCGGAGAGGGAGGGAGCTGAGACCTCCCCCTGAGGGCGCCTGAGAGGGGAGACCCCGGAGAGGGAGGGAGCTGAGACCTCCCCCTGAGGGTGCCTGAGAGGGGAGACCCCGGAGAGGGAGGGAGCTGAGACCCTGGGGTGAGGGTGCCCGTGGCGGGGTGGGGAGAGCCCCAGGACAGAGAGGGGAGGGAGCAGGAGATATGAGGTGAGGACGCCAGAAAGGCTGGGGAGGGGGACTCCCCAGCTCCCCCCAGGTTTCCCTTTGGTGACCTTGGGCCCCCGTGCAGAATGAGGGGGGCAGAGGAGGGGCAGGGGCTCGGGCTTTCCATCCTGGGAAGTGGGATTGGGGGAGCAGCCCTTCTGAAGCTAGGAAGGCATTGGGGAGCCAGGCTCGGTGCCTGCTGCCCATTGGCTGGGCCAGGGGGCGGGAGGGAGGCCGGGCCAGGGCGGGAAGGTCATCATGGTGCCTCCAACTGATTTCCCAGCCTCTGTCCCCAGGCCCTTTCTGGTCTTTCCGGTTCCTTGGTGACCCGTCTACCGTGATGGCAGTGGCAAGCGCTGCCCCCTCCCCCCCATGGCTGGGTTGCCGCCTCCTCCTCCTCCCCTGGCAGGGGTGTTGGGGGAGGGGCTCCTTTGGGGTCTTAAGGCTATGTCTGCTCCGAGGCCTGACTGGTGAAGTATCCTAAGAGGGGGTGGGACCACGGGACTGACTGTCCCTTGAGTTTGGGTCAGCCTCTGGACGCCAAAGCCACCAAATCCAGCCTCTGACCTAAGGTGGGCCTGCCAGTCTTTTATGGAGGGACTTCTCCCTAGGTCCCTCTATCACAAATCAATTGTATAAGCCTCAAAGCAGTATAGCAACGTGAACTGGAATTTCCTTGTCCCCTCAGCTCCTGGGACAGGCATCACTGAGAAGTGGGGGGACCAGGAGCTGGGCTGGGCACACACCCTGACTCTGCTTCAATCTCTACCTCAATTCCCAGTGATCCCAGACAAACGTGTGTGAACCAGAAGTTGGCTAGGGAGGCGTGAATGTGACTCTCTGTCCACCCTGTAAGGGAGGCTAGAGTGACATTCGCTGGGGCTGGGGAGGAAGGAGGCCTCCTTAAGAGACCTGCCCTTGATGCTCACAGTGCTGACTTTATTTTACTTAATTTCTCCATACACACACACACACACACACGCACACACACACACACACACACACACACACACTTTTGAACAGAACTTGTCCCCATGCAGAGTGGAGGGGACTGTAGCAAGGAGGTAATTTGCAAACTAAATGCAGCCCCAGGAGTTCGGGCTGGCACTGGCCCTGCCTGGAACCCCTTGCTGATCCTCGCCTGGGTGGATGGGGGGAGCCAGCTGTGTGGTGAGATCCTGTCTGTTCCTGCCCAGCCCCAGGGTCTGGGTCAGCACCCTCTGGCCACCTAGCATCTATCCTCCATCCAGCATCTCCTATGGTCCTGGCCAGTGTATCTGCTAGCCATGTCTCTTGGCACAGGCTGAGACCTTTCTTCTCATCCTTTGAACACCCTCTGTTAGCACCAAAATATCAGGCCTCTGACCTTCAGTTGTTGTGGGCAAGCCACTTAAATCTGAGCCTCAGTTTCCTCGTCTATAAAATGGGGATGAGATTTTTTTTTTTTTTTAGCAAATCCCCCTCACAAGGTTGTAAAGATGAGATCAGATAATAGGTGTCAGGTGCTTTACAAACTTTAAAGCCATGCACAGAGATACCATTTGTCCCCTTGCACCAGTTTCGAGCTCTGCCCTGGTCTTGGTAAGGTGTGAGGATGTGCTGAGGTTATGATGGACAGTACCTGTTTACAGCAAACAGACCAGCCTGGCCAGGACACACTCTGGTGGCAAGGGTTTGAGGGCCTGGAGCAGGTCCCCAAGGTGCTTGGGAGGCAGCCATAGGGAAGGCCATTATAAATTGCCTGCTGTGGGCAGGGCTGGCCAGTGGAGCTGGTCGGGTCTGTGTCTCAGGGAGCATCTGGGCTGGCACAAGCATGCCCTCACTGCCTCCATTTGGGAAATGATTAAGCAGGTCCCATGTGCCACACACTGTGGGTCCATGTATAATGAAGTTTGCCTGATCTAATGGGAGCCAAGCATACTGACGAGCGAGGACTGGCATTGGGGGCATGGGCAGCACAGTGGGAAATGTAGAGTTGGCAGGCTGGGAGGCCCGCTGGAGGATGGGGATCCTTCCTCCCAGGGTGGTTAGAGTGAGGAAGGAGACAAGCATTCACTGAGCACCTATTGTGTGCCAAGGCGCTGTGCTGATGGCCTTCCCCTTATCAGCCCTGGTAGGGATCCCCTCTTTACAGCTGTGGAAACTGGGGCAGACAATGTAAGTGACAAGCCTAAGGTCATACAGCTAGCAATTGTATATGGCTGGATTTGAACTCAGGTCCTCCTGAATCTGGGCCCAGCATCCTATCTACTGCATCCTTGAGCTCCTCAGAACCTCCTAGGACTCCATCCCTTTAACTTTGTATATAAGGAAACAGGCCAAAAGAAGTTATAAGGATTGGCCACGGCCACCAGATGGCTGGTGGTACAGTGGTTAGTGCACTGGGCCTGGAGAAGACCCAGGTTCAGATACAGCCTCAGACACTGGCTGTGTGATCCCAGACAAGTTACTTTGCCTCTGCCTGCCTTGGTTTCTTCACCTGTTAAATGAGGACCAGAGCCTCCCTGGGTTGTTGGGAGGGTCACTAGCTGCTAGCCATTAATTGGCACAGCCAAGATTAAAGACTGCTTCCAAGTCTAGTATTCTTCCCACCAGGACACACCCATGTCTGGGCACCCATCTGCCCGTTGTGTAAAACTGTTCTGTCAATGCAGATAGCCTGTAGGATTTGTCCCCACTTGTCCTGGGTAGTGGGAGCCCAGACTCAAATAAGCTTCCTGAGGGCAAACTTCTTTCCCACAGAGCCACACTTGTGTGACTGGTTCTGCCAGGCACACAAAGGGCATTGCCAGGGGTGGCTGCCAGCTCCTAGGAGTGGTGCTCTAACTGGGCAATAAACTCCACTGGAAATTACGCCTTTTGGAGATAAGATGTGAGCTAGGCTGCAGCCTGAAGGGACCTCTAGAGGGCATCTGGGCCAGCATGTCCTGGGGGAGGATGCCCCTTCAGCATCCCTGATGTAGAGCTCACTCCCCGCAGAAGCACAGATTTTTCCTGATAATTGAGGGAGGTACCAGTGGGGGGTCCCACCCTTCTGACATATTTGCCCTCCCCTCTGTCTCAGGCCGCCTGTTGGCAGCAAGAAGATTTCTCATCCCTGGATGAAAAACCCCAGTTCCCTGGTGCCTCTGCTGAGTTCGTGGATAAGCTAGACTTCATTAAACCCAATGTCATTTCTGGCATCCCTGTCTACCGGGTAATGGATCGCCAGGGCCAGATCCTCAATGCCAGCGAGGACCCCCAGGTGAGGACTTTGCGGGTCTCACGGCCCCCTTAGCCTTTCCTCCAGTCTCTGTCTAGCTCAGAGGGCGTGGCCAACCCCACTGTCCCCCTTGCTCTGTCCTCAGCTGCCTCCAGAGGCGGTCCTGAAGCTGTATAAAAGTATGACCCTGCTCAACACCATGGACAGAATCCTCTATGAGTCCCAGAGGCAGGTAGGTGGGGGCCAGCCTTCCGAGGGGTGAACTTGGCTGTCTAAAACAGTCACGATTAGACACACACGGCCATTCCTGGGGGGCAAAGGAGTCATGGGAGCCCTAAGAGCTTGGGGGAAGAGATCATGGGAGGGAAGGCTGGGGCCTGTAGCCTCAAGATGTAGGTGCTCAGAAAGCTGACTTCTGGGAGCCTGACTTAGGGGGCAGGAGAAGAGGCAAGAATGTCCTAAGGGGGAAAGGACAGGATTCAGCCTGAGGCCTGGGTGGGCCAAGACTCCCAGGGCAGCCTGGGTCCTCTTCTGAGGGTTGACGATGGATGGCCAAGACAGCCCCAATTATGGCGGGGTGACCGCTGAGTGCCAGGGCCGTGGAGGATCCCAGAGAAGATGCCCGGCCCCGATTCACTTTGTCTCTGGCTCCACAGGGCCCAGCACAGTGTGCCTGACCCAGAGTCAGAGCTTAAAGGATCAGTGATTGTGGGGCTGGGGCAGCCAGAGAAGGGTTCCTTGTTGTCTCTGACAATGGCCTATGGGGGTACTCGGGGCCCCCTTTTTTCTTTTCCCCTGCTTCTGTGCAGGGCCGGATCTCCTTCTACATGACCAACTATGGGGAGGAGGGTACCCATGTGGGCAGTGCAGCCGCCCTGGATGACACAGACCTGGTGTTTGGGCAGTACCGGGAGGCAGGTAAGTCCTCCATCCACGTGGGCTGGGGCCTAGAGCTGGAGCCAGGGGCAGTTGGGAAGAGAAGAAGAAAGACCATACAAGTCCATCACGGCCCTTCCCTGTGCTCAAGGTGCTGCTCCTCCACAGGCCAAAGGCAGCCAGAGGATGTGGGTACAGGCCACAGCAGGAGGGAGGTGGGGGACTCCTCCAGATCAGCCCCCAGTGGGCACCATTTTTTGTCTGAGAGGGGAGCCTGGGCAAGGAGAGGAGAGGGTGTCCATATGGATCTTCCTAGCTCTGAGGTCTGTTCTCCAACTCTGTTTACCTCTCCCTGGCAAGTGACCCCAGCCCCCTAGAATCAGGCAGCCATCTCTCTACCTTTACCACGCTTAGGAAGGCAAACTCACTTTGAATTTGCCTCTGATTAGCCTAAGTAACAAAGAAAATCTGTTGCCACCACCCTTCCTGGGGCCCAGCTGATCCCTCCCTCCAGCTCGCTTCTGTTACTTGAATCTCGACAGGTATGCCCCCCCCCTTTTTGGTGGCTGCTCCCCACCAGGGGCACCCCTTTTAAAACTGCAGCTTGGTTCTCCCCCTGGGGAAGAGCCAGGAGTCCCAGAGGGGAGCTTCTAGTGGGCCCCAGGGTTGTTGGCTTTAACCCCAACCTGAATGTGACCATGAACAATCCCTGCTCTCTGGGCCTCAGTCTCCCCACCTGTAAATGAAGAGGGAGGGTGGTCCCTAGGATCATTAAGCAAGGCCACGTACTGAACACTGGGGATGCCAAGTCCATTGCTGCTGAAACAGTGGCCCCCTCTCCCCACAAGAAGCCTTTGTTTTACCCAGGGCCCTGACCAATAACATGCAGGGTCAGTGGGGGGCCAGGGTGGGGCCTGTGGCTCCCTCCTCCACCAAGGCAGGCTGGCACCTTCACTCCTCATTTCTCATCTCCCGGCTGCCCAGAGGCCTGTGGCAGAGCCCATTTCCAAAGCTGGCTTTCTGTTCACTCTGCTGCCAGGCAAGAGGCAGGAGGGAGGATATGCCAGCCCCTGGGGGTCAGAGAAGGCTGCATGGCAGAGGTATCACTTCAGCTGATCCTTAAAGCAAAATCAGGATTCCACAGTCAGAGGAAGAGGGGGTCACTCCAGGCCCCGGGGGCAGCCAGGAGAATGTATGGAGATAGCACGTCCAGCTCAGGGAGCAGAGGCCATCCCAGGGCTCCCATTTTGGAGGACCCATGTTCTGATGGCCAGGGTCAGCGTTTGCCAGCTTTAGCAGTCCCTGACTTTACTTCCAGCACAGAGATCTGTCTTTCTGTGCTGGGCAGCATCCTTTAAGCTGGTCTGCTGTGCCAAAGGCCAGGCAGAGTCGTGCTTCAGTGAAGCCTCAAAACTACCTTCCACCAAGCAGAAAGACAGGTGATCTGGGCATTGTCAGCCTGCCATGTGGGTTTAGATCCCCTCTTGGGGCAGCACAGATCATGGACCACCAACTATATGGTGTGGCTACATAAAGAGCATGAAAGAGATGGGGCTGGGCAGGGCTGAGGGGACATTCCAGGGAGGTCCGTGCACACCCTGGACAGTGGCCTCAGAGGGAGGCCAGAGAAAAGACACCCTTGGGATTGATGTTCTCGTGATGGGATGGTAGTGGTGTTTCAGACCTGCCTCCTCCTCCCAGATGTGGCCAGATCTGTATCTTCCTCCTTCCCCCCCAGGAGTGCTGATGTACCGTGGCTACCCCCTGGATCTGTTCATGTCCCAGTGCTATGGCAACTCGAGCGACCCCAGCAAGGGGCGCCAGATGCCCGTCCACTATGGCTGCAAGGAAAAGAACTTTGTCACCATCTCCTCCCCCCTGGCCACACAGATCCCTCAGGGTGAGTGCTGCTGTTGGGGGAGGCCCATGCACCTCTGCTAGTGAGGGGGTCACCGTACCACATCCCCAGGGCTTGGAGCTTCCCCAGAGTTCTTGACCAGCCTCACTCTAAGGCATGGCGGAGGCGTGGGGGGCTTGGCACGTGTCCCCTTGCTTTTCTGGGCCTCCTTTTTCCTCTTCCAATGGGGTTGGAGTCAGGCCAGATGATGGATCTCCCCCTTCTCTCCCACAGCGGTCGGAGCAGCCTATGCAGCCAAGAGGGCCAATTCCAACCAGGCTGTGATCTGCTACTTTGGGGAGGGGGCAGCCAGTGAGGGCGATGCCCATGCTGGCTTCAACTTTGCTGCCACCTTGGAGTGCCCCATCATCTTCTTCTGTCGCAACAATGGCTACGCCATCTCCACGCCCACCTCAGAACAGTATCGGGGTGATGGCATTGGTATGGTGGGGCTGGGGCCCCCTTCTTTCTCGTCATTCCTCCCTGCCCTAAGGCACCTCTCCCACACTAGACATGCACCTGAAAAGCTCCAGAGCATGCCTTAGTCCTCCTGATTCCGAGCCTGTCTTGGCCTAGGACACAGGCCTCAGCCTCTTGGTCGCAGAGTGGCTGGGGTGCTAGTCTCGGGTGTTCCCTCAGCTCTCCCTGACGGGGCTGCCCTTACCCAGGTTCTGGTTGCCTTGCCCACCCACCTCACATCCTTTTGATCCTCCCTGGCTTTGTCTGAGCACTGGTGGGCACCAAGGGTTAGGACGGGCTCTTGGTGGCTCCTGTGTGAAGGCTGACCAGCCCCTTCTCCACAGCGGCCCGAGGGCCTGGCTACGGCATCACGTCCATCCGGGTAGACGGCAATGACGTGTTTGCCGTGTACAACGCGACCAGAGAGGCCCGGCGGCGGGCAGTGGCAGAGAACCAGCCCTTCCTCATCGAGGCCATGACCTACAGGTGCAGCTGGGCTCTAGCTCCCAGGCCCCTCCATAGCTGGGCGCTTCCTGGACAGCCCTTCCTCTAGGTGCTGCCATGCCCTGTCTCATTCCTCCTGGCGCTGTCCCTTCCGCAGGATTGGCCACCACAGCACCAGTGATGACAGCTCGGCTTATCGTTCTGTGGATGAAGTAAATTACTGGGACAAACAAGACCACCCCATCTCCCGGCTACGCCACTACATGCTGAGCCAAGGCTGGTGGGATGAGGAGCAGGAGAAAGCCTGGCGGAAGCAGTCCAGGAAGAAGGTGGGAGCCCAGGGCCCCCAAGGGCTGCTGGAGATGTGGGAGGGGAACCCTGGAGGAGGGGAGAGGCCCCAAGAGCCCAGCATGGGGGGGCCAGGAGGGAGAGCCCTTGGCAGGCTTTAGGAAGCTCCCCGTGGGGTCTCCTTTGGGCCTTCAGCAGCCCAAGGTGGGAGCTGGGGGTGGGCCTAGAGGTATTACTGCCCCAATTTTACAGAAGAAAGCAAGGCTCAGGGAGGCCAGAGCCCAGCCTCACCTGGTTGACCTTTGGCTTCTGTGATCTTTGGGCCCCTGACCCCTAAGGTCCTAGCCAGCTCTAAGGGTACCTTTTATGACTGATTTGGGGCCACAGGAGGGAAGCTGGATGATGAGCTGCGCCGACCTGAATTCAGCCTCCCCCTTCCATTCTTCCAACCACAGTCTAATGTGGATCCAGTTAAGAAAAATCATTTTTGCCCAAAGTCAGGGATGGAAGGGTGGCCAAGGCCAGGTCTGCAGGTGCAGGGTCAGCCACCTTTGAGCATCCTGATGTTCTGGCCTTTAGGGCCCAAATTCCTCATACACATGGGGAAACCGAGGCCCAGAGAGGTTGCCAGTCACAGAGCCAAACCTAGAGCTCAGGGCTCCATGTCCCCCCCTTCCCCCTGAAAAGTAAGGGGTGTGGCTCTTAACATCCCTTCCAGCTCTGAATATGTGACCCTGTGAGGAAGACAGCTTTTTCTGTCCTGTCCAGTTGACCATTGAGCACCTGTGACCCTTTCTGTACGGAAGCCAATCGTCTCACATGTGCCTAACAAATGAAGGCCATGCTGCTGATCCTGGCGTTCAAAGCCTGACCTCATATGACTGTCCTCTGCATGCTCTGCTTGGGTCCATCTGGACCCCTGGTTGTGGCCTCTGCATATCTTGTGCCTCGGCCCTACAATGGCCCCTTTACCTTCATCTCAAGGCTTCCCTGATCCCTCTCCCAGCTTGAGCTCTCTGCTGGGAATGCAGCCTCCCTCAGGCGAGGCTCAAGGCATACTTTACCCCAGGGTGGTATTTAATAAATTGTCTCTTTTCCCTCCCCTGGGCCACTGCTGACAAGGTGATGGAGGCCTTCGAAGAGGCTGAACGAAAGCTAAAGCCCCCACTTGGCCTCATCTTCTCAGACGTATACCAAGAGATGCCAGCCCAGCTCCAGAAGCAGCAGGAAGCCTTAACCCGCCACCTGCAGGCATATGGGGAGCACTACCCTCTGGACCATTTTGAACAGTGAGGGAGAAAGCAGGGAGAGAGCCAGGGGCTAGCCCTGCCACAAAACCCAGGTCTGCCCTGGCTGGGCCCCTTCCCTCCCTCCTGCTAGAAGTAAAATTTGGAGAGGCTGGCCTTCCCAGAGACTTTGATGGGGAAAGAGGTGTGGGGATGGAGCAGAGACCACCCCCTAGCTGTCTGAACCCTCCAGAAAAGACAGAGCTCCCCCCTTAGCCCAACTTAGAAACCTTCCCTCTTCTCTGGTGGTCACTGCACCTGGGAACCTGGGATCTGGGCAGGAGGGGGACAGGCCCGTGATCTCTAGTACTTCTCATCTGTGATAGTGCCTTCTCTCCGGGCCTTTTGGGAAAGCTCGTGCTGCTGGTCCCTCAAGCCCCAGCCAAGAGACATTCAGGGCTCCTCAGGGAAGGCCAGAGCACAGATGGATTTGAACTAAAGTGTGTGGGGCTGGGAGGGGTCAGAAATGGTGCACTTGGTGGCTGGGAGTCAAATAAAGAGCTCTTTGCATTTGATCCAGACCAGGCCCAGCTTTTGTTTGAGGGGCTGATGAGTGAATGGAAGGAAAAGGGGAAGGTGATGGGGGGTGGGGAGACCTTCTTTCAGTTGAAAAATTGTCTATTGAACAGTGTTTCAAGCTGGGCTTAAAGGCCACAACTCCTAGCTGCCCAGACTGTTGAAGCTGGGAGGTCCCTTGAAGGCCTGATGCTCTGGCCCATAGGGCACAGGCCCAAGCCCAGACCCCCTGGGGAGAGGCAGGCCAGGGATTGGAATCCCCATTTCCTAACTAGTGCTCCAGGAGCTTTCCAGGCAGCTCTCGAGGGCTAGAGGGCAGTAGCACCCCCCATACTCCCAGTTCAAGTGGGCCTTCCCTCCTGCTGGACTGGGCCAAGTCCCCTCTGATGACCAAGAGAGTTTTCTTTTCTTTACCTGTCATCCCCTGGCTGGCTGGGCCTTGCCCAGGTGTTAAGGGCAAAGCTTGCCCAAGGAGGCATGGTGGAGAATGCCAGCCATTGCTTTGTGCCCCGCGGGGTGGAGTAGAGGAAGATTGTGACCCCTTCGCTTTGTACCCCACCCTGGTGAGAAACAGAAATAACTCTGAAGGCCTAGATTCAGAAGGGGGGTGTTTTAAATAAATATAAGCCGCATACAGCCCGGCCCTCCGAGTGCCAAGCAGGCACTTGGAGTGGCACTGCCAGGATGGAGACGGTCTGGGTCCTGAAGCCTCCCCTGCTATACACACTTGGTGCCGGCTGCCAGCAAGCAGGCCCCCAGCCTCCCTCCCAAGGTGGGACCCCAGAGGGCAGAACTGCAGATTGTGGGAGTGGGCCACCCCCATCTGCTGCCAAGACCTCAGCAATGGACTGGGAGGCTTTGCATAAGCTTCCAAAGCTGAATGGTCTCCTGGGGGTCCCGGGGCTGAACCAGCACCAGCTGCTGGTGGACACAGGGGTTATCCTGCTTGCCTTTGCTTGGCCAGTTGGTGAGGAAGCCAGGGTGGTTCTGGGGAGCTAGGCCCAGTGCTTGGAAGCAGAGGCCAGAATAGACATCGTCAATGGGGAAGGGAACCACCCTGTCAGCAGCCCGGAGCAGCCACGGGGCAAGCTGCCCCGCAAACACGTAGCCGCCCCCGCTGGCATAGGCCGGGTAGGGGCCTGCGTAGAAAGACTCGGGCACATAATAGGGCCCTCTGGGGGTCCGGATGGGCAGGGCCTGGTCAAAGACGTGGCCCAGGTAGAGGCCTCGGGCCATGGCTGGGGGCAGCCCCCGCAGCAGCTTCAGCAGGGCCCGGACATTGACAAAGCTATTGTCCTCGGCCCGCAGCACGAAGGTCGCCTGGGGGCAGTGGTGGGCCAGCCACCTGAGGAACAGCACATCTTTGAGGCTCCCATTGAAGGGGACATCCAGGAAGTCCCAGAGCAGGAGGTCCCTGTAGCGATGACTCTCCCACTCCACGAGGGGACCCAGGTCAGGGCCCGGCTCCCCCCGAGGGGAGCCCAGGAGGAAAAGAAGGCGCACTCCACGCTCAGGCCCGCCCCACGTCTCTCGGATGGCCTGGCGCTCCCCAAATCTGCCTGCGGATGACTTCACAGCCAGCAGCAGGTAGGGGGCATCTGAACCCAGACAGCTAGGAACCACAGTCCCCGACACCCACCAGGGGTAATCTCGGCACGCAGCCGAGAGGAGGAAGCGCCGGTGAGGCTCCGGGTAGAGGGCAAAGTCTGGGATGGTGGCTGCTGCTGCCTTCCCCCAAGCCTGGCAATCCCCTGCCGCAGGGCCGGCCGTGCCGGGCAGGGCCAGGAGCAGCTGCTGTTGCCTGTTCCAGTAAGCTGTGGCCAGGGCTCCGGTCTGGCCCAGGCGCCCGGAGAGGTTGGCAGGAAGGGATGGCTCGAATGTGAAGGCGCTGGGGTTGGTCAGGATCTCCAAGTCGGACCCCTCTTGGTATTTCTTGGGTCGCAGGGGGTCTGAGCTCCACTCGATGTAAACCTTGAGAGCCAGCAGGGTGAGGAGGGCCAAGAGACAGAGCATGCACTTGGAGCAGCGCATGGCAGGGGACCCCCGGGGCTAGGGGGGTGGTCCCCGGGAGCTGCAAGGCAAACGGAGGCCCACTTAGCTAGGGGATCTCTGAATCCCAGGTCCGTCCCGGGAAGCAGGGGGCCCAGACCCCTAAGGTCTTAGGCAAGCCCCTCAGGGGCAATCCCTCACCTCCAGGACCCAAGGGCCCCCAGTTCTCAGACGCTCCATCAGAACCCTGGAGCCCTGGTGGCTATGCTCCCTCCCCTCCCTCCCAGACACTGGGCTTGGGGACCCAGGCATCCAGCTTCCCTGGCACTCACTTCTGGGCCGGGGCCGGGGCCCAGGCCCGCCAGCTTTGGTCAGGTCAGGCTCCTCTGGCTGCAGCCTCCCTCCCAGACTGAGTCAGTCTGGAGGGGAGGGGAGCGGGGGAGCCCCCAGGGGCCAGGGAGCGGCAGAGGCGGGGCTGGGGAGGAGACCTAGAGAGATACAGACTGAGAGGCGGAGGAGAGAGGGCGTGTACGGGCTGGTTCTCTGGCCAGAGAGGAGACAAGTGGGAAAACCGGGGAGAGGTGTTGGGACGGGGGGCGGGAGCTGGAAAGGGCCAAAAGGGAGAGAGTCACAGCAAGACAGACAGACCCTGGGAGGATGGAGGAGACTCCCAGTGAAAGGAGGCCCGATGGGGAGAGGCCAAAAAGGGAGGGAAGAGAGGAGGAGGTGATGGAGGCAGATGAGGGGGGCCCCCCGGGAAGCCGGGAGGCGGGGGCAGAGAAGGGAAGATCTCCTCCCATTTCTTCCCCCCGGGGATTCTTGGGTCTATCTTCTGTAAGCTCCAAACTGGGGAATGCATTGGGGCTTTCTCCCCACCCCACCCCCATCATCAGCCTTATCAGCTACCAGGATCAGACGGGCCTGGGCCAGTCTCCACCCACCTCTCTACACCCCACCCCTCACCTTCTCCCCGTGGTGACTAATGAATTTCCGGCCCCTTGGGAAACAGTGTGTGTTTGCATCAGAGTAGGTCCACTGAGGCCTCTGCGATGTGTGCACCCCAGCCTGTCTCCTAACCGTCAACAAACATTTCCCCACCGCCCAGTGGGTACTAAGGAGGTATGGGGGGGAGGAGGGGTCCTGCTCCCAGCCCAATGCTAGCGGCCTCCGGGCACACACCTCTCAGGTCTGAGTGCCCCCTGGGGATCCCCCCCCACCAGCCGTCTTCTATGGGTTGTTTTATTTATTTATTTCACATTCATCTCTTTACACTTTGAGTTCCTGATTTTCTCCCTGCCTCCAGCCCTTCCCACTCCCTGAAGAAGGCTAGCCATGTGGTATCAGCTCTCCGCCTCCGCTGGTCTGGGTGCCCCGATCCCAATGCCATAATCTGCAGAAGTCACTTGGCCACTGGCCTCCACTTTCCTCATCTGCGATAGCATCTACCCTGCCCCCCCCAACCTTGTGAAGCTAAATGAGCTCCCTCGTCATCCCAGCCACCATCATCCCCTAACAGCCTCCACAACCCGCCCGGCCTGGAGGGAGCCTTCCCACTGGAGACTGGTTTCCGAGATGTTTATTATCTGTGTGAAGAAGGGGGAGGGGCTTCGGTGAGTGACTGAGCCCCAGCCCCCCTCCCTCCCTCAGAATAATGAAGCCCATGGGGAAGGGGGGATGAAGCCTGGAATTAATGGACTCGGATCTGCACTCGGACACCACACCCCAGCGGAGGTCCAGAGGAAGGAGGAATGGGCCATCAGCATCTCCTGGGCTGTCACCATGGTTTCCAAGGCAACCACCCAAGAGGGTGCTGCCAGGGCTTACCAGCCCCCCCCCTCCTTGGATCATCCCCTTGGTTCAGAATCCCCATCTCCGGTTCCTCTTGTCCTGTCCACTCCAATTACCAGCCCCTCCCATGCCAGGACAAGGAGAAAATGAGGGGGGGATTCTGGGGACAAGTTTGTGAGTGGGGCTAGTGGGGGCCTCTCCACCCCATGTATTCAGGGGTGCAGAGAAGCTAAGAGGAGGGGGTGGGGGACTCTCCTCCCAGCATCCTTGGGGTAACCCCTTACTTCTAATATATCTATAAGCCCAGGGTACAGAGGAGGGGGGAAGACAAGGAAAGGGGCTTCCGGGCAACAGGCATGAGGTGCCCCTCTGTTCCAGAGCATTCTCTGCACTGCAGGTAGAAGGGAGCCTGGGGCAGGCAGTGTTTCTTGGGATGCCTGGGGAAGTGAGGAAGCTGGGGGGGAGAGGGTCCCGGAGCATCTAAGGAGGTGTGAGACCTGCTGGGGCACCAGGAATGGCTGCTGTGGACCCCACTGCCACCTTCTCTTCCACACACACCCCCTCTTCGGGGAGGGCCTCCAGTCCATCAGCATAGTCTGCCCCGACCACCTCACAATCGGGCAGCATCTCCTCCACAAGAATTTGGGTTAGGCCCTTATTGGACAGGGCAGGAAGGTTGGAGATGTCCAGACGCCGGAGGTTCCTGGAGGAGCAAGTTTTGGGTGGTAGAAGGGACAGACCTGGGGGGGTGGGAGGCTAGGGAAACCTCACCTAGGGACCTCATCATCTCATCCCACTCTGGGCATAAGGGACCTAAGACACATTGGAGGAGGGGAAGGGGAGGACAGTGGGGCCCCAGGGGGATCTCTCACCAGAGGTGGTGCAGGCAGGCCAGGCCTCGCTCGGTGACCCGGGGACAGCCAGCCAGAGAGAGCTCCTGCAGGCTGCCACCCAGAGAGTGCAGGCGGCTCAGGCACCAGTCATCCACATAGGGGCAGCCACACAGCCTCAGGGACCTCAGGCTGGGCAGGAACACTGGCCAGAGGGGAAGGATAGACAGGGTGACTCCCAGCCCCCGGCCTCCCCAAAGCCCAAATCTGCCCAGCCAGCCCCTCACCCAAGTTCTCCAGCCCATAGTAGTTAATGACACAGCCACTGGCATCCACCTCCTCCAGAGGCAGCTTCTGAAAGGAAAGACAGTTCTGAAGGAATCGGTTCTTGTTTTGGGGGAGTATCCACTCATGGTCCTGGAACCTGAGGGGCCAAGGCAGGGAAGTTAGCAGGTTACTGTCCCCCAGGATGTCCAATCCCCACTTGCAGCATCTGTGACCACCCCTTTGTCTCTCCAAATCCAGCTTCCTGGATGCCAAATCACTGACATCCTCCCACGATCCCACTTTCTGAGTCCTACATTGAGATAATATTTGTAAAGCACCTTGCACACAGTAGATGCCATATGAATGCTTATTCCCTCCCTCCCTTCAAACCCAAGTCTCCCTGAACCCCTCTTGGAGTCCCCAAATCCAAATCCCCCCAACTATGCAGAGGAACCCTATCAGGTTCCCTAGATATCCTAAATCTCCCTTTCACAGTCCCCTTGAGATCCTTCCCTTCAAAAGCCTTGGGCTTCCTTACCTGACAGCTCCCCCCTGGGTCAGGACAAAGTGAGCAGCTGCCACATCTGGGCCATGGTGTTTCAATGTGTAGCTGAAGACCCTGGGTGGAAGGGGAGGGGTACTCATTCAGAAGAGGAAGGGGTGGCTGGGAAATGGGGAAAAGGGAGTCTCTCCCACAGCTGGTCGGGAAATCAGGACAGCTCCAACACTTGGGCCTCTGTTTCCCCCCCTCTACATAAACTTGTACTTGGGTCATCTTTGGCAAGAAGACTGCCTGGGTGAAGGGACTGCCACACCATCATCTAGCACAGCCCTTGATTTCAGAGGTGTTGGGGAAAAGGTGGGCCCTAGGAAGGGGAACAGCACAGGGATGGGACCCTTGAGGTGGTGGCCCCAGGGGCAGCTGGGCTTCATGATAGTGGGGGCCACCCTTGGAAGCATGAGGACACTTATGGGCTCGTTTCCCCCAGCCGCAGGCCCAGAGCTCTTGAGCATGAAGGAGTGTGATCCTGGAGGGGCTCCTTCCGTCTCTGAACAATCCCAGCCCCACAGGCCTTTCTAGCTCTGACATTCCAGGATTAAGTGATTCACTGACCAAGCTGCCCCTCAGAGACCTTCACTGAGACTGAGTGCTCACTTGTTCTTCCTATATAAGTTCCAGCTCCAGAAACGGAAAATCCACTCTTGCAACTGTTCCACATCAGAGAATCGGGAGGCCATGCGGGCCATCAGCCCCTTCTGGGGATCCCGGCCACGATTCGGATTCAGGTCATAGCTGGGGTTAGGGCCTTGGCCAAGGTTACTCCGGGTGCTCAGGGTCCTAGGGGTCCCTCCTCCCCACCACGCTGGGTGTCCCGCTCGGAGAAGCTAGAGAGAAACAGAAACAGAGAGAGTAAGGGAGAAGGGGAAAGGCAGAGAGAGAAAAAAAAAGAGAGAGGGAGGGAGAGAGAAAGAAAGAATAGAGAGAGGAACAGAAACAGAGCAAGAGAAGAAGGGAGAAGGGGAGAGGCAAAGAGAGAGGGAGGGAGGGAGGGAGAGACGAGGAGAGAAAGAAAGAAGAGAGGGAGGGAGAGAGAAAAAGGAGAGGGAGCAAGAGAGAAAGAAGAGAGAGAGAGAAACAGAGGAAGGGAGAAGGGGAGAAAGGCAGAGAGGGAAGGAGAGAGAGAAGAGGAGACAGAAAGAAAGGAAGGAAGAAGGGGAGAGAGGCAGAGAGAGAAAAAAGAAGACAGAGGGAGGGAGGGAAGAAAGGAGAGAAAGAAAGAGGAGAGGGAGGGAGAGAGAAAAAGGAGAGGGAGCAAGAGAGAGAAACAGAAAGAGTGGAAGGGAGAAAGGCAGAGAGAGAAAAAGGAGAGAGAGGGAGGGAGAGAGAGAAACAGATAGAGGAAGGGAGAAGGGGAGAGGCAGAGACAAAAAAGAAGAGAGAGAGGGAGGGAAAGAAAGAAAGGGAGGAAAAGAGAAAAAGGAGAGGGAGGGAGAGAGAGAAAGAAGAGAGAGGTACAGAGAAAGAGAAGAAGGGAGGAGAGAGACAGAGGGAGGGAGAGAGAGGCCTGGGGACCCCGAGGTCACCGCCCCCTGAATTCCCTAAGGGACCCCCAGATTTTTTTTCTCCAATTTTTTTTGAACCACATAAATTCCCAAATTCTCCCTCTGAATTCCCAAACCCCACATTCTCAACACCCCAGTTTTCCTCTGAATCTCCTCCTAAACCAGAACTAACCCCCAAATCCTCCTGCCCACTCTCTTCAGTCCGATGACCCCGCTCCCCGCCCCAGCCGGCCCCACCCCCACCCTGCGCTCTCCCCGCCCCTTTCTCAACAAGGCTCCGCCCCTGGGTGTGTCCCACTCTGCATCCTAGGTTCATCCTCAGTGCATCCTCGGGTCGCCGCCTTGCTGCTCCTCCCCCAGCAAGCTCCGCCCCCCGGGCATCCCTCTCCACACAAGCTCCGCCCCTTAGCTTGCCAGCTCTGGTTGCTCTTTCCCCCAAAGGCCCACTCCCTGGCTTTACCTTCCCCCGCCTTCCCTTAAACCCCACTTGGGTGGAAAAACTCTATCCCACGTGCTCCCATTGGGTCGTCATCTCTCCCCGTGCCCCTCATTGGCTTGTCTACCCGCCCGCCCCTGTTTCCTTTCACGTCATCACACTTCATTCTCCATTGGCTGCCAGGCCTGCTCCTATTATACTCCCATTGGTCCTTAGGCTTGTTCTTTCCTATTCTTATTGGCTATTGCATCCAGTACCTCTGGCCATTGGCTTGCCCCAAAGTCCGACCTTCCCGCGTCCCCCATAGGCCTGGGGCTCGAACCCTCTCCCCCTTACTCCCGTCCCGGAGGCTCATTGACTTTCTGATATCCAGTGCCCCCTGCTCTAGGTATTTGCTAGGAAAGCATAAACACCTGGACCCAGGAGTCACTTCCCTTGGCAGAAAATCTGGATCAGTCTGAGAGCTTACCACTCTGGGCGCTGCCATCTTGGTTCTTTCCTCTGAAAGAGTCTGCTGGTTTCGCCTTCGCAACTGTTCAATCATTGGCTCTTCCTTTTTAAGGTCCCGCCCTCCAATGTCATTTATTGGATCTTCCCTCCCCGATGTCAACCCTTGCGATCTCTTCTCTGGAGGCCCCGCCTCTAGGTAATAGACTAGCCTCCCAACTCCCAGAAGCCCCACCTTTAGGTCATTCATTGGTTCCTTTCCTTCTTGGGCCCGGCCCCTTCTTAAAGGTGCAGTGCCTCCTCATTAAGCTTCTTTCTGGAGTCCTGCTCTCTCTTCCCACCAGCCCCTCCATGAGTCTTTGCTAGAGTCTGCCCTCCATCCCTCCTGCTGCTGGGGGGCAGCGGCAGCCACGGCCCCTTTAGGGCCTCCAGCAGCGGGAGGGATTGTGGGTAGGCAGCAGATACCCGTGCGGGGCGGACTTTGGCCCCGGGTATCCCCGTGGCCCCGTAGCTAAGGATGGACGCTTGGGGGCGGCTGACCAGCGCCGGGCTGACCTCATCCGATCTGGGCCCCCCTCCTCGCGCCCTGAGAGACCCCGGCGGAGCCCGGAGCTGTTCAGGGGCGGCCCCCGGGGCCCCCCGGGCCGAGGATGGCGTGGTCTGGGTGTGGGAGCAGCTGGTGAGACGGACAGAAGCAGAGAAGGGAAGACAGAGACGGGGAGAGACAGATGGGGGGGGGGAGACAGATGGGAGAGATAGAGACGAGCAGAGACAGATGGGAGAGACAGACGGGGGAGAGATAGAGATGGGGAGAGACAGACGGGAGAGATAGGGATGGGGAGAGACAGACGGGGAGAGACAGACAGACGGCGAGAGACAAAGACGGGAGAACAGAGATAGGGAGACAAAGACGGCAAGAGAGAAAGATGGGAGGACAGGGATGGGGAGAGACAGGTGGGGAGGCAGAGACAATGAGGGGGAAGAAAGAGATGGACGGAGGGAGAGAAAAAGAGATGAAGAGAGAGATGAGAAAGGGAGACAGACACTAGAGAGACATTGAAACAGACAGATACTGAAATCGGGAGAAGCACAGACTCTGTGCATAGATAGAGGGACTGAGGCAGAAGGAGGGGCGTGGGTGGACAGAGACAGGAGTGGGTGAGAGAGAAGGGAGCTGAGGAAAAGCGGCCGATGAGAGTGCCGAGGAGCACAGCTCTGGGGACCTGGATAAGATGGGGGAAGAAGGAAAGGGGGTGCCTGGCTCCCGGCTTGGGGACTGACTCTTAACACCCCTCCCCCCATCTTTCTGCCTTATGTTGTCTTTGAGAGTTTGCATGGACCAGTAAAACTACACCAGGAACAGAGACAGTCATTGAGGGAGGAGAGAGACACACAGAGGTGGGGGAGAGGGAGACCGAGTGAGCCAGGGACGTCTGGGGCATCTGATTCCTGAAGTAGGGCTCAGGGGTGGTGGGCATGCTGTACCTGTCAGGGTGGAGGGCAGGGGTGCACAGGGAAGAGGGACTGACTCCCCATCTGAGGGACCAGTCTGTCCATTCCCCTCACAAGCTTTCTCCCTCCCCAACAGTGGAGCCTGCGGAGGATGGACATAGAACTCTTTAACCAGCTGTGTACCCTGGGCCTAGAGATCCAGGCACTCCGGGAAGAGACTGAGGTGACCCTGGATGAGGAAGGAGAGGACCTGGAGCCCTCTCCATCAGACTGGCTCATTCCAGACTTTGAAATCACTATATGAGAACCTGGGGAGCCTATGGAAAGGACCTCCCTATGCCCTGCTCAGAGTGGTCAAAACCTCTAGGAGATACAAGAAGAGGAAGGAAACATTTTCAGATGAAAGCAAATATTTATCCCCATGGAAGGCTCCTGAGCCTTTGCCCTGTCCAGGATGGAGATCCCAGTGTTTGCAGATAAGAGAATGTTATAATTAATAATAATGATGACATGGAAATTTTCTGGGGAAAACCAGATTTTTGTTGGTTTAGATGTTTGCAGGTGAGGCCCAGATACTCGCTGATTATATGCAGATATTAATAAATGAGATGCAAATGTTCAAAAATTCAGATGGGAGGCTATGGCCCTTAAAGAAACTTTATATATGGTTTAGCCTGACCCCTTCGGTTTACAAAGAAATTGAGTCTTGAGAAACAAAGTAACTTAGCCAAGGTCGCCCTGAGAGTTGGGGGCAGAGCTAGGATCATTGGAGATAACCTGACTCTTCCCATTGGAGTACCATGCATAGAGACTCCCCACAAATGAGTGATAAATGTGTGCTGGGAGCTGTGTCTCTGAACAGCAAAGCTGGTGTTTCAGGTGAAACGACTGCTTCCTGAGGTGATTTGGACGTCCGCAGAGGAGCTGCGCATGTTGACAGAAACTCTAAACTCTGTGGCCAAGATCCTAGGGTTTGCCAAAAAGATGTTGGATTTTGTAGATCTGTGTGTCTGAGTGTGAAAGGTGAGTGAGAAGATGGGTTGGATAAGGCTCCCGGGTGGGCCCCCAGCTCAGGGAAAGAGAAGGCAGTTCAGGCGTGGTGAAGGGTATCTGGATATTCATTGACCACCAGGTGGTTTGGGCATTCCTGCCAAGGCTCAGGGACTGCCTGGATTCACCTTTGCCTCCTGGAGCCACATCATGAGCTGCTGGGCAATCTTCTATTGAGGAGGAAGACAGAGTTAGAATGGAGTCCCCAGATGCCGCTCCTCCCCCCACCCCCATTATTTTCCTTCTGATTTAGAGTTAGGAAATGGTGAGAGTTATAGCCTTGAAAGTAAGTTTGCCCACCCACCCCACATCAGTCCCTGCTTACCCAGCGCCCTCGCTGTAGGCTGAGTGGGTCTGAGGGCTGGGGTGGGGCCATGTCTGAGCAGTGGGATGTGCCCCTCAGGAGCATGGCTGATTCTGAGGGTCCAAGGGCCTGGCGCACACTCAGCACATGCCAAGGATCAATATCACCTGGGAGCAGGAAGAGGAAGGGAGATACTGAGAGAGGGGACATTTAAGAGGGAGGCTCTCTGGATGCCCCAGCTGACCCCTTACCATTGACAAAGAGCACCCGGGTGGCCCCTGGGCTCTGACCACCATAGTAGGTGTTGGTCCGGGTCACAGCTTCGGTCACAGAGGCCGGTGAGAGCCCAAACACCTGTGTGCACAGCTGAAGCTGGGCTGACAGCGTCCTGCGTCTGGAGAAGGGGCAGCTGGGGTCCTTGCAGGTGATGTCTGGTGGGGTAGAGGAAGGAGACTAGGCCAAGGCCACCTAGCAAGCGTCCGTGGGTGGTAGGGCAGGGTCAGAGGCACTCAGGGGCACACTTGGATGCGTTGGGTGGGAGGTTCCTGGTTACATGATGCGTGTGAGTTTTGGTAGAGGGTTGTGACACATGTGTGAAGTAGTCTCAGGGATTAAGTGTGTTCTACTTGCACAACCAGGAGCACTTAGTGAATGGAGGTCACGAAGAGGCAGATTTAGACTGAATGTCAGAAAAGATTTCCCAGTGACTGGAGCTGACTAGATGTGCAGTGAGCTGCCTTTGGAGGTGCCTATGGGGCTGGGGGGGTGCCTCCCTTTCCTGGAGGGCTTCTAGCAGAGGCGGGAGGACCACTTCCTTTATATCATAGGTTGCCCTATATGGTGGCTGAGGTCCTGCCCAACTGGGAAACTGATTCTGCCATGTGATCCCCTGGCACACACAGGGGTATTGTCTATGGACCCCGGGTCCTTGATACACATATGTGGGCAGAATGTCAGGCCCAAGACAGACAGGATGAGATGCCGTGTCTTGTCTGGTTCTTTGGAATTTTCAGGGCTGGTGGAGAGAGGTACTCACAGTATCCAAACTCTGTACACGTCTGATAGAACCACTGCCGGGAGCCCACACCCACAGCCTGAGGACTGGTGTCCTTCAGTTCAGCCACAGCACCTGCCTTTGAGCTGGGCAGGCAGGGGAGGTCCAGAGTGTGCAGCACAAGCTGTGGGAAGGATACCCGAATCTCAGGGGGGAAGCTGGGTCCTCAGACAGTCAGGGTCCCTGGTGGCAGGACTGCACCCTTACCTGGATGGCATCCTCAAGTCCTGAAAGGGGCCCTTTGGTCTGGTTGGCCAAGATGAGGTGGCAGAGGCCTCTCACATCCAGGGGAACTCCAACCTGCTGATCATACTGCACAGCTCCCCCCACCAACCCTTCCAACTGCTCCAGGAGCTCGGCCTGGTCCTCGGGGATCTCCAGGGGCCCACATGCCCTTACCTCCGATTGCAATGCAGCCTGAGTCTCTTTGCCCTCAGACAGGCCGTGGTCTAGCTCAGAAAAGGCCTGGGCCACAGCCCTCTGGCACTACCAGGATGGTACACAGTCAGAAGTCCTTCCTCCCTCCTCGCTGTGCCCAAATACCAGGGTCTGTCTTCCTTTCCCCTTCCAGCTGCCTGCAGCTCTGGATACCTGGGTTGTCTCTGTTCTCCATTAGCAGGAACCAGACACCAGAGTCATTACCGGACCATGGGTCTAGAACTGGAAGAGACCTGCAAGGCTGTCTGGTCACTCTGCCCCCCAGTTCTACAGAGGAGGAAACTAAGGCCCAGGAGGTGAAACACTTTGATCAAAGTTCTATCAAAGTTTGATCACAGGTTCTAAATGGCAGAGTCAATATCTGTGACTCCAGATCTAGGAAGCTTAGAAGTCATTTGGCTGACCCCTTAACTTTCTGGATGGGGAAACTGAGGCCCAGAGAAGGGAAATCCTCAGGGTCATACAGGAATGGACTAGAACCTGGACTTCTGCAGTTCTTCTGGAAATCTAAGGTCTGCTTTCCATGCTGGTCACTCCCTAAACAAACCTCTCTCCTTGTGCCACCCCCTCCAGTAGTGTGAGCTTTACCCTATTTGAATGTAAATGTTTCTCTCTAGGCTGGGACTGGCTCACTTTTGTCTTTGGGTCCCCAAGGCATCACAGGCAGATACTTTCAATTCATTCCTTTCCTTCCCCTGGACCACCCTACAAACATATACTAAAATCTGCCAAAGGCCAGTTCAGTGATAACTAAAGGACACAATTGCTACTCCCAAGCAATTTATGTTGTAAAGGTCCCTGGACTAAATAGTCCCGGGCCAGGAGGTCCAGGCCCCTGGAGAGTACCTGAGGGGAACCGCCCACTGCAGGGTCCGCCAGGCTTCGGGATACTACCTGGGGGTGAATGAAGAGCCGTGCATTCCAGATCTGGCCTTCACAGCCCTTCCCCAATCCCAGCTCCCTCTGCAACCCTGCCCCATCCCAGCCTTAGCCCCCTCCACACACCCTTCCCAATGCAGCCCCGCTCTAGATTGGTATCTCTAGTTACCTGATTGTAACTGGAGAAGTCCAGCTGGGCTTGCACAGGAGCTGAGGAGGCCACAGCTGCCCAGATGAGGTGGGGGTACTAGGGGGAGGGGGGAGAAGAATGGGTCAGGAGTTCCCTCCCCCAGGATGGATAACTCACCTACCTAGGCCTGTGCCATGGAGCCCAGACTTGGGCCTCCCGAGAAGGCCGTTGCTTGAATCCTGGCTGATTTCCCTGTCCTAGCCTCAGTCCCTCCCTGCCCTCAACCACCCCCATCCCCACCATGGCCTGGGGAGAAAGGATCCTGGACCTTCAACCGGGCCCAGGCAGCCAGGGAGCCGGCATAGGAACCTCCGAAGCCGATCCAGGGACTGGAGGCTGAGATATTGTATATGCGAGAGAGATGGACACAGGCAGAGGCCACGTCAGCCAGGCTAAGGATGGAAGAGAAAGAAGGACAAGATGTAGGACAGAGGCAGGATGTGGTGGACAGACACCTGGCCTGGGGTCACCAGAAGGTCCTGGGCACATCCTGGTTCTGCTGCTGGCTAGCTGGTTGACCTTGGGTCAGTCAACACCCTTCAGCTTTCTCCTTTGTAAAAGGAAGTAGCCTCTGAGTTCCCTTCCTGCCCTAGACCTTATCATCCCAGGGCCCCTAAAAGAAAGACAGGCAGAGCCCGAAACACCACACACACACACACACACACACACACACACACCATACACAACATACACACACACATATACCCTGAGAGCTCAGCTGCGCAGCTCAGGCCACGGGATCCCCGTGTGCCCAGCCAGAAGAAAACCCAAGGGGAAGCAAGGGCTCACACCCTAGGAAGGTGGGGAGACCTGAAGGCCTGGGGGTGTTGGAGGGAAATCCAGCTGGGCCCTTCAGAGCTGGGGGAAGTGGATGGAGATTGTCCTCAGCCTCCCTTGTTCTCCCTCCGACACATACTCACGCATGGCGGCTAGACAGGAAGCGGAGCTGAGCTATGTCTAGGCCCCCTGGGGGGACGCTGCGTCCATAAAATCGGTGCTCCAGGGATACCACCAGAGCCCCCCAGTGTGGGGCCAGGGTCCCAGGGTGACCTGAGGGAGGGAGATCCTGGAAGTGACCACTGACCCCTCCCTCCCCCACGCCCAGCACCAATTCTCGGGCCTCTGGTCCAAACTATAGGGCATGCTCTCTGTCCCATCCAGCCTCAGCCCAAGTACCTCCCAAAGCCTCAGGCCTTCCCTCTCCAAGCCTGGGCTCCTCCTCTAGGGCCCAGCAGTGCCTCTCTGCAGCCTTTTATACCTTTAAGCACAGAGCTTGGCCCAAGGCTGCTTTCACCCCCGATGTGCAGGAAAACAGGGCCATCTGGGGACCTCCAGTGTCTGGTATTCACCCAGTATCGCTGAGCAGGGTAAGAGGAAGCATTTGTGTTCAGCACCCAAGGACAGCCAACATCAACCCTCATTGCTCTGGCCCCTGAAAGTCTAAATTACTTTCTTCACATCCATCCAGGGAGAAAGAAAGCTCCCCAGCTGAGATTTCTTTCCTGGACCAAGGAACTGGGGTAAAGAGAAGTCACTTAGTTCCACCCCCCTCACCAGTCCATCACTCTTACTAAAATGACACGGGCTTTCTGAGCATTAACCTGAAGCCCAACCGTCTTGCTCCCCTGTCGGCCCTGGCCTTCAATGCTTTTATTCCCCCAGAGTGAAGGTGGGATTAGAGGTCCAGGGAATTCGGTAGCAAGTCTATGTCCTAGACTTCTGTCTATCACCATGGGATTGGCAATCCCAGGGTATTGGCGTCTGCAGAAGAGAAATCCATCCTGGGGCAGGGCAGGTGGGTAAGACAATTTGACTCTTAGAATATTTCATTTGGAAAAAAATTGGGGACAGGTCCTGAGTGGGGCTTCGGTAGAGGAAGAGAAGTCAGACCCTGGCTAAATAAAGTTGGGAAAAACTTTGGAGAGGGCATGAGGAACTTTGAGTCCAAGGTTTGTGGGGGAGAAAGCTTTGGACCTTGGAGGTTTATTTAGGTCAGGAAGAAGAAAAGTTGGAAGAGAGATATCAGGGTTTAGAGATCAGGATGTGTATAGAGAGAATTGGGGGGCTAGGGAAAGGATGTAACCCCAGAAGAGTATTTGATTACAGGCCTGGACTGAGGTTAAGGGGGCCTTCTTGGGAAAAGTTGGATGGGGGGGAGGGGCAGGTGAGGGGGGAGGATTTTCTGAAACATCAGGTCCTGGAAGTGTGGAGGGAAGGTCCTTGAGGTGGGGCTAGAGCGAGAGAGAGGCTACCAGGGCTGAAGCTGACCTGTAGGAAGGAACGCTGGTCAGAGCTGTTGAAAGGATCCAGGGGCTGCCAGAGCCAGCCCACCTTTGCTGGACTTGGCTCCCCTAGCCTCTGGCCCAACCTAGCCTGCACTTCCTGGACATGGTCCCCAAGCCGGCTCAAGAGGGACCCTGGAAAAGAATGAGAGGGAAAGCAGAGGCTTAACCAGGGAGATCCAGGGACCTCTGCAGCCCCCAGGCTCCTCGGTTTAGGTGGGGAGGAGACACATACTTGCAGTGGAGACCCCCCAAAGTGATGCCAAGAGGAGTGGACCCATCAGGAGAGCAGCAGCAGGAGCCATGGCCCACATACCACGGAGAGCAGGGGGCTCCAGGCATCTGGGCACTCCCCCCGGGAACGACTTATAACGGCCCCCTGTTGGCTACTGGCCAGCCCACCGCTTGGACAAGCGTCTTCAGAAATAGCCCAAGCTCAGCAGAGACGCCTGAAAGCCGGTGTGCCTGCCTCGACATCCACAGACTCAGCATCCCTTTCTTGGGTTACTCCCCCAAACAAAGGCTTTCCTTTCTCTGCTGCTCTCTCTTAATTCTCTGACCACCCCCACCCCACCCCTCAGGCTTGCTTTTCTCCCTCCATCTTCTCTCTCAGAACCAGGTGCATGGAATCACAGATGTAGAGCTGGAAAAGATTTTTAGCTGTCCTCCTCCCCATTTTACAAAAGAGGAAACTGAGGCTCAGAAGGGTCACATGATCTGTTCAATAAACAGCTAGTGGCAGAGCCAAGATTCCAAGCCAGGTCATATAGAAGGTGGTGCCAGAGCACCATGGATTCACGGGGAGGAGGGAGGGAAGTCCTGGCATGAGGATGAAGGCAGGCATCATCAGTATGGCCATGCCATAGAGTGGAGGAGTGAGGACTGCAAGATAGTAAGGAAGCATGTTGTGAAGAGCCTTAGATGGGATCCTACAGGCAATGCGGCACTACCAGGGTTTGAAATGCGGCACTACCAGGGTTTGAGTGGGGTGTGTGACATGGGCAGAACTGTCCTGTGGCAGCTGCGGGGAGGACGAATTTAAAGGCTATTGAAACAATCCAGGAGAAAAGAGATGAGGGCCTGAACACCTTTCTATCCTTCAGCCCTCCTCTGTCTCTTATTTCTGCCCTCCTGCTTCCTGTCTTTAGGGGTCCCTTAAGTCTTTCCCTCCTGTCCCCAATCTGTTTGTCCCTCAGGCTGCCCCCGGCCCTGCCTCAAGCCTCTCCCTCAGCCTTCCCATGCTTGGACCATGGGCCTGTGCTCTGGGGGAAACCAAGACTCTGGTTCAGGGGCCATGGACATCTGCCCTGGCTTGCCACCCATAGAAAATAGAGCTAGGAGCCCTCTAGAAAGTAATAAGGGAAAGAGCATGGCCCTGAATTGAGGACACTCCCAAATCTGCCCGATAACCCAGAAACCTCCTGGGGAGCCTGGTGTTTTCAGAGGGAGCCTGGTTCAGCAAGGGGAGGGGGAAGGCCCTCAGCTTGGCCAGCATTCCCCCCTGCTCTCCCTCCTCCATCTGTCTCAGGGATTAGGTGGATTAAGGCCTAAATTAATCTACCCCCTCCCTCTCATAAAGGGAGGGGGAGGAGAGTCTTCTATGACCCAAGACTGGTCTCTCTGGGATTCAACCCATGTTCACAACACTGCAGGAAACAGGTTTTCAGAGTGTAGCAGAAATAATACTAGTCTTGGGCATTGAAGCCATGCCACTGTTGTGACCTTGGCCAAGTATCAAACTCTCTGCACCTCGGTTTCCCCATCTGTAAAATGACGAGGTTGGCCTGGGTGGCTTCTAAGACCCCCGTCTAGTGTCTCTTCCCTCCCACCCCCAGGTGCACTAGGGGTGGGATTGGGGCGAAAAGACAAGAAAACTTAATCAAGTCCTAGAATCATAAATCTCTTGGTGGACCAGACCTCTATTCCAAGCCTATCATTCCACAGGTAGAGAAATGCCCAGTCATGCAGCTAAGAAGCTTCCAGAGACCAGTGTCGGTTGCTCTGACATATGCCAAGTCTCTAACCAGGTTTCTTTGGAAAGCCCCGTCAGCTAGGGAGACCTGGATCCCCAGGTACCTCACTGACTATGGAGGGGATTTCTCTAAGACAGCCTTGTTGGTGTGCTTTTTCTGCCCAGTTCCCAGTTGTTCCTGGGGCAGCAACAAATGATCTTGTTCCAACAGGACCAGGACTCGGTGTCCCCATTTCCCATCAGGCTCAGCCGCCCTTCCCTCCCCCAAATCCCCTCTAACCTGCTGAGAAGGCCCCAGGGACAGGCCAGGCTAAGAGGATTGGAGCTGGTGTTTGCAAAATTAGATCTTGGTGGGGAGGGAGGGAGGGAGGGAGGGAGTCTGGGCTGGTTTGTGGCCCAGGCCAACCTGGCTGCACATATCGAGGCAGCACAAACCAAGAAAGAAGTCAGAAACACAGAAACAAGGTCCCAAAGAAAAACAAAGGGTAGGTGGTGAGAAGTATGGTAACTGAAAAAAGATGAAAATGGAAGGAGAAATTGAGACAGTTAAGAGCTGATGATGAGAGACCACAGAAGCCAGAAAGGCAGAGAAATAGGACAGATTGAGTAAAAGGCAGGGACATGCACAGGGCTGATGAAGGTCCCTGACCTGCTCACACCCAATCCCCATTACCTTCCCAAGAAATGAGAATCTCAAGGGTTATTTTTTTGCTTGTTTTTATTGAAATGGATAAAATTCAGGGGAGGAAAGGTTCTCTCACTCTATGCTGACTCAAAAAAAATTATCTAGGTGATAGGATTGGGGTACGGATGGGACAGGAAGTAATGAGGCTCTGGGAAGGAATGGGTAAGGGCATGCTCACATCAGGACTCCCCAAGATCCTCGTATGATGAAAATGCCCTGAGAAAAAAGGGTCCAGGAGAAGGGCTAACTTGGAAAGAGGGGGGGACCCTGTTGACTTTCACAAGCAACTAGAAACATACCACCACCCTGAACTTAAAGGACACATTCAAGGGAGCCATACTCCTGGGAACGTAAACCCGAATGGGCCTTTTGAGGTCTGCTGCAATCTATCCTGCAGATGGGTAAACTGAGGCTTCAGAGGTTCAGCGACTTCAAAGGTCCCATGTGTCAGGTGGGACTCTGAAACCACGCCTTCAGCTTTCAATGACCTAACCTCCCTCCCCCTGCCAGTGTTTTTATTGGGGGCTCCCCTGGAGACCTTCTACACTCCCAGCTCTCCCTTGGTGCCCCTTTGTGGCTTCTTTCAAGACCTAGCTAAGAACGGCTTTCTCTACAAGAAGCTCTTTCTCAGTCCTGGTTTCTTGTGCCTTCCCTCTGCTGCCCATTTCCTACTTATCCTGGAACCTAGTGGTTTTCCCGTTTTTCTCCCCAGTTAGACTGTGAGGGCAGTCCTTTTTTATGGCCTTTCTTTGTATCCTTAGCTGTTAGCACAGGGCCTGGCACATGTTACAAATCATTTTTGTCAGGTCCAACTATCCATGACCCCATTTGGGGTTTTCTTGGCAGAGACACTGGAGTGGCTTGCCATTTCCTTCTCTAGTTTATTTTACAGATGAGGAAACTGAGGCAAACAGGGTTACACAGCTAGTACCTGTCTGAGGCTAGATTTGAACTCAGAAAAAGGAGTCTTTCTGACGACAAGTCTGGCACTCTATCCACTGGGCCACCTAAGCTGGCACAAAATAAATGCTTCGTATAATCGCCTCAGAAAAAAATAGCTAAGGAACCAATGCTCTTCTCCGTTAATGTTTCTGGTCTCTCAAGAGTCTGTGGGACCCACCAGGTGTGGGGAGGGCCTGTTGGGACTGAACTGGCCTGGAATACCCCCCACAGTTCTTGGACTATGTACAGTTCCCATTGGAGGCTCAAGGTAGGAGAGATATTCCTGATGGGGCTGCCTACCCTCTGAAGTTTGCAGTGTGAGATTTGGGGGCTTTTTTGTAGGTTGGGAAGATTTCTTTGAAGGATTCCATAATATTACACTAAAGACGTTACAGGTTCATTTTTACTTTTTGTTTTTCCTGAACATCATTTCATGTAATTTTGCCATTTTAGAAGTGAAAGGGGGACCAGACACCATTGAGTCTAATCCCCTAGTTCTACACATGAGGAAACCAGTCTCTGAGGGAGCAGGGACTGATTTTGCCCAAGTCACATGTACTGTAAATGCTATAGTCTCGATTCATTGCTGGCTCCAAAAACCAATATTCATTCCACTGCATCACCAGGGGAGAGGCAAATTGCCCAACGTTCTATGAAAATCAAGTCCTTTCCTACTTGGGCAGGGGGAGGAGTTAGGTGGTCATCTAAGTCCTCTGGGGCATTAGACCCCAATATTTTTTAATTTTCATTCTTCTAAATTATAGCATGGTAGGATGTCCCAGATCACAATGAGCCAAGATTCAAAACTGAGATCCTTGCCTGCAGCCAAAACCAGACAGACCTTTTCCTTCCATTATAAATTGCTAATAATGACCTTGGGGAATCATCTAGCTGCACCCCCAAAATTACAGAGGAATCTGAGGCCCAGAAAGGAGGATTGTTTAAGGTTACAAAGGTGATAAATGGGCAACCAGGATCGTGAATCCAAATGGAGAGGTTTCCTTTCCACAAACCACCTGTCTCCTGACTCAGAGAAAGAATCTTCGATGGTTCAGCATGGAGAAAGGAAGGACCTAAGCTCTCCCTTCCCTTGTCTATAACACCTGGAATTTCCACGAGCCCTGATCCTTGTAATCCAGGCAATCGGCCGTCGTGCTAAAATTGAGTTTCCAGGTGCTGCTGGGGTCTTTATAATCCAGGCAGTCCACAGGGCTGAAGCCCAGGCCTCCAGCCCCAAAACTCTGACCTGACAGGGAGGCTGGAGACTGGCCCAAGTGGGGCCCCATGCCAGGGGCAGGAAGGGGGCTGAGGGAAGAACCAGGTCCGCCCAGCTGGGATCCCATGGGTGAGAGGTAGGGGCTGCAGTCTAGACCCCCAAAAAAGGAGCTGGAACTCCCATAGGGCGAAGAAGAGGCACTGAAGGCTGCTGGGGCTGGAGCATAGGTCAGCGCATAGGAAGAAGAGGCAGCAACAGAAGCCCCAGGCCCCCGTTGGGTGCAGACAGATGAGCCCCCTGAAGCCCCCATTGCTGCCAGGGGGTCCGGCAGTGGAGAGAGGGCAGGGCTCCAGATGGATACAGAGGCTGAAGGAGGAGTGGCTGAGGGTGCTGGTGCTGGACTGTAGGGACCTGGTGGTTCTGGCCCAGGCTCCACTCCACCTCGGGGTGGGGAGACACCCTTCTTCTTGGCTGGTCGGGCCTTGGATGTTCCCCCACCTGCTGGCTGCTGCTGCTGCTGTTGCTGCTGGCGACACTTTGCCCGGCGGTTCTTGAACCATACCTGGGGTAGGGGAATGGGGGGCATGGGATTCAGAATGGGAAGACCAAGGCAACTGGGTGTGGTAGACCAGACGTCAAAGATAGACTTCAGTTCAAATCCCCACCTCTGGGCCAGCCAAAATGCCAACTGTGGTTAAGTAACTCACTGGGCAGCTATGAGACTATTTCCAATGAGATTGTGGACACAGCCTTCAGGCTCAAGGGTTAGGGACTCTGAGGGGGAAAGGGGTGGGGGGCATGAGACTTGACCTGGACTCGTGATTCTGGTAGGTTGATTTTGCCTGCTACGTCCTCTCGCATGAATATATCAGGGTATCGGGTCTTGGCAAAAAGGCCTTCCAGGATATCAAGTTGAGCTCGAGTAAATGTGGTCCGCTCTCGGCGTTGCTTCCTTGGTGTGCCTGGGTAGAAGATGGCCCTAGTCAGAAGCCATCTGGGGAAACTAGGGTTGGGGGGCCAGACCAGTGCTGTCCTACCCTTGCCCTGACCTTTCTCTTGTCCTTTTTCTGTCCCCTCCCTCTTTTCTCGTCTCATTTTTCTGTTTTTCCCTTCTGTAACCTCTCCTCCCTTTCTCTTATTTTCTACTTCTCCCTTTGTTTCTTTCCTCCCTCTTTTCCTTCCTATCTTCTTTCCTTTTCATCCTTTGCCCCTCCCTCATTCCTCCTTTTCCTTGCTTTTCTCACCCCTCGTCTCTCCTTCGTCTCACTTTGTCCCTTTCCTCTCTCTCTTTTTTGCCTTTTTTCCTTCCTCTCCTTTCTCCTTTCTCCAGTTACAAGTCCTGAGAGTTAGAAGGGGCATCTCAACAACCTTCCTGGTAAAACCCATACAAGAAAGGAGCCTCTCCTGATGGAACGGATAGCTCAGAGCTGTTGCCCAAGCTTTGGCTTACAGACCTCCCAAGGAGGAAAACCTGCCTACCTCAAGTCAGCCCATCTTTTTTGACATCGGCATTTTGACAGCTAGAATTGTGAGCTTTCCCCCTGGCATCAAGCCTACTAGGGACTCTTCGACCCAGACCTTCTTGGTTTCCCTCTGGGAGCCAAGCAAACAAAGCCAATCTCTTCCAAACAATGGCCCTTCCAATCCTTGAAGGCTGGGGATCATGGAGATTCTCTTCTCCAGACTAATTATGCCCAGTTCCTAAAGGTTAACATTACCCCAACTCCCTCATTTTACAGATGAAGACGCTTAAGGCACAGGTGTCTAAAGTCACACAGGTATTAAATAGAAGAGTCAGCATTGGAAAGCACCATCTCTGACTTCAAATCCACCATTGTCACACCAACTGCCTTCTTCCTTTCCTCCTCCTGTCCGCTTCCACTCTCATCTTTTTCTCCTCAATCTCTCCTCCATCGTTTTTCCCTCCCCATAGAAGCCATGGGGTATGAGGGAGAAGAGGTTTGGACCTGAGAATATGAAGACCTGGTTTCTGGTCCCCTTGACTTGATGTAGCCTTTGGCAGGTCTCTTTCCTGCAATGGTTCTCAGTTCCCTTATCTGTAAAATGGGGATAGAACCCACCAGGCTCTCAAAGAAAGCTCTAAGGAGACTTAGTGTGAAGGTGCTTTGAGGTTAAGTCTAGACTTAGGAGCCAGAAGGCCCTTCTCCATGAGAAAGAAGTTCCTATAACTTTCAGGAAGTCTTCTCTTGGGGCCTCCATTTCCTTTCTTTCTAAAATGCATACCACAGAATCTTGAGAGTTGGAAGGGAGGCAAGGAGTAAATTAGTCTAACTCTTAACTCAAAGAGAATACACTCTCTAACATAGCTGAATCCTCAGTGATGGAGAACCCATTACACCTCATCAGGTTTTAGATGGTTAAGCCCAACATTCCCCAGTGCTCTCCCCTTCTACCTTCGGGGAGCTAGTGTAACCATCACCCAAGGACAATCCTAATTAAGCCTTCCCTGCCTCCGGGCTCAGCACCGCAGTCTGATCATATGGCATAATCTAGACCTTCATTCACCACATTGATCTGGAAATTCTCCAACTCTTCTCAAAATGTGTATAACTGATAAAATATTCCATGTGTGGCCACATAGCAGGAAGAACATCTGCCGAATACAGCACAATCGGTCAAAAAAGCACCCCAGTATGTACTAGTCCCAGTCCCTGTGCTGGGGTGCAAACCCCAAAGCTGACAGTCCCTGTGCTCTGGGAGCTACCATTCCTCGGAGCAGACAGAACTTTCTCATTGCTAAGTAAACACGGGACAGATACAGAAGGAATACAGAATGGTTTAGGGGGAAATCAGGAAGCTTTGAAGGGTGCTAGTTCCAGGAGGGAAAATAAGGGAATAAGCATTTCTATAATGTCTATTACACGCCAGGCATAGTGCTAAACACTTCACAAATATTGAATCTGAAATTCACAATAAACCTGAAGGTACTATTATTGTCTCCATTTTACAGCTGAGGAAAATGGCATACAGAGTTTAAGTGACTTGCCCAAGGTCACACACCTAAGGCCATATTTGAACTCAGCTCTTCTTGGCTCCAGATTCTTAAAAATGTGTTCAATCACTAATCTCTCCTAAGGGTGCCATGGCCATGAAGCCAAACCTTTCCCTACTCCCCTACTAGAGCTAATACTAACCTAAGCTGGTTTTCTGGACAGCCACAGAGCACAGGGTACTCAATAAATTTGTAGTCCCTGAGGCTAGGTGGTACAGTGCATAGAGTGCCAGACCTGGAGTCAGGAAGACTCCTCTTTCCTGAGTTCAAATCCAACCTCAGACCCCTATTATCTGTGTGACCCTAGGCAAGTCACTTCACCCTGTTTGCCTCAGTTTCCTCATCTGTCAAATGAGCTGGAGAAGGAAATGGTAAACCACTCCAGTATCTTTACCAAGAAAATCCCAAATGGGGTGACGGAGAGTCGGACATTAACCCCCAGATCGATCCCTTTCTGGGCAAACTTTGGTCTGGCCAAGCTTCCCACACTTAGGTTAGGGAAGGTGATTTTCCAAAGCCTTTAACAATCCCCGGAAGATTTTCTAGGGTGAGATCTTTGGGATTCCTGATTTGATCATCTTTATCTACTATTCAGAGGCAAATCAGAGTCACTACAAATGAGATAAGCAGACCTAAAGTCTTCCATAACAATTACTCCTTTCTTAACTCTTAATGGTAAAAGTCAGGGCTTCCGGCCCTAATCATACAACAAACACACACTCCCCACTCCCCTAAGTAACTAACAATTTGCCAAATCTGATGGTCTTTTCTCAGTCCTCAAGCCTCTGGACCTATAGTCTTTTTCTTTGATGGTGGAAAGCCCTCTTCCTACCTTCCCAATTCGGATCTGAGCTACCATCATCCTCCCAGTCACTTAGAGGCTAGCAACTTCAAAACCTGGGAGTGATCCTTCGGATTTCTCACTCTCTCACCCTCCGTATCCAATCTGTCGCCAAGTCCAGATGTCTTCATTACCTCTCTTGTGTGCGTCCCCTTCTGACACTTTATGCCCTGGTGGTAGGCCCTCATCATTTCCATTTGGACTATTGCAATAGCTTGCTGTTTTCAAATCCCTCCCCACTCTGGTATGTTGAGAGGAAAATTCTTCATTTGGGCTTTTCTGCCTGATTAACAAGGCAAAAACTCAGGACAAAGAGAATTTAAAGTTTATTCTAAGTACGTCACTGTAGCACCATGGCAACAGGTGAGTCTGACTACTTTACCTGCTGTATTCCAATGGCTCCCTATGCCCTGTGTGGTTTTCAAGGTCCTTCATAACCTGGTCTCCCCCCTAGAGACCTTTCCAGTCTTCCTACACCTTATCTCCCCACCCCCAAGTACTCTAATTCAATGACACTCTGCTGATGGTGGAAGGAGGAGCTCAATCTTTAGGCACTGGGTATTTTCACTGGCCATTATCCCTCATGTCTGGGATGCTTTCCTTTCTCATCTCTCCCCTCAAGCTCCAGCTAAAATCCCACCTTCTACAATACTATTTTCTTAACTTCCCTTAGTGCCAGTGCCTTTCCTCTGTGGACTATTTCAAAGTCACCCTCTATCTTCTTTATACAAAGTTTGCATATTTTCCTTCCCCAACTAGACTTGGAACTTCATAAGAACAGATTGTCTTTTGACTTTCTTTGCATCCCCAGGCTTGCTTGGCACACAGTAGGTGCTTAATAAATAAATGTTTGTTGACTAACTTTAGACAAGGTCAAGCACAGATCACTTTAAAACTCCACTAAAGACTTCCTTCCATGATGATATCAACTCATCATCGGTTACACTTTGGGTCTGTGTCTTTTCCACACCCAGCAGCAGTAGAATCTGTCAAATGTTTTGCTCAAATATAGGCAAACTCTTAACTATGGCATTCTCCTTCGCTTCAGCGCTCCCAGGTTAAAAGCTTGGACTCTGCCTCACAAAAGAAATAGGAATTGACAAAAGAATTGCACCTCTTCTCTTTGCCCCTTCCGTGTTCCCTCTGTCCTTTGAGGTGCCTTTAACAATCAAATGCCATAATAGATAGAGGACTGCCCCAACCCTAACCCTCCGACTCTAACCCTAAATGTTCGAGTTCAAATCCAGAGGCAGCCTCCTGTTTCTTTACCTATAAAGAGAGAATAATAATGTAGCCCTAAGCCCTGTGTGGCCCTAGGGAAGTCACTTAACCAGCAGGTTCAGTTTCCCATCTGAAAAATACAAATCGCTCCTACCTCGGAGTGGCAAAGATTCAGGAGATAGTCTGTAAGTGTTAGCCGGGATATCTTCCCTCTGTACAGACTTTTCTGTCTCTTCTCTCCCTCAACAGGACCTGTCCCAGACTCATTCCCCTCTCTCTTCCCCAGTCTCGCCTTTTCTCACCATTCCTCCTTGTTTCTTCCTTTCTTTCTCTGCCTCGTTCTCTCTTCCTCAGTCCCCTTCTACAATCTCTCTTTCTCTCCGCCTCCTCTCTCCTTCTGCTTCCCTCAGAATTGGGCATAGCCCAGGGCTTTTGCGTCGCCGACCTAAGCCTCAGTCTGTTCCCTCCGAGTAATGGGGCAGTGAAAGTAACCAATTCAGAAGGCAGACACGTTCAGAGTGGAAGGAGTGTAATGTAGCCCAGCTGTTGCCAATTTCCTCCCCGCCCAGAGTATATTTGATACACTTACCTGAGTATCCAGCAGTGGTACCGCCATGTAGAATCTCCAAGGCAGGAGCCGCCAAGGCCAGTGCATTGACTGAGTAATGGGGTGGGGGTGACTTGAGGTAGGAGGACATCATGCTCCCAGGACCAGGGACCCAGGGGTCCAGGCTGAAGGGATGGTGGGAGTGGCCAGTCAGGGCTGCTGTAAACCACCCACCTCCAAGCAATCAAGAAGGAGAATAAAACAGAAGGAGAGGGAAGACAGAAGAGACCCTTCCTCAGGAAAAAAGGTCTGGGGGTGGGAAAGAACCTAGCACTCACACAGACCCAGAGACCCAGGGAGGAGGAAGGAGAGGAGCCTGGGAAGCTACATACAAAGCAAGAGAGATTCAGAGTCCTAGGGTGAGTCGGACAGAAGGAGGAATTGGGATGAGATGAGCCAGAGTCAGAGTGAGAAAACCTCTGGAAGAGATAAGACAGGGAGAGAAATTCAGAGATATGAAGGGAAAGAATCGTTCTAAAAAGAGAAGAGCGTAGAGAGTACTTGTTTGCAGAGCGATGGAAGATTTAAATACAATCACTGAGGGCTGGGGCAGTACCAAGGCCCCCAGGAGCCCCACCTCCCAACCACCCACCCAGTTTTGGCTCAAGGGCAAGGAGGGAAACCCAAACTCTGTCTCCCCCCTTCTTTTTCTCTTCTTTACCAGTCTCTCTTCTCTGTCCAGTCTCCATCCAAAACTATCTAGCAGACATATAACTATAACTACCATCACTGGTGGGTGAAGGATAGAATGGACAAAATTAAATATCGCCTGCCCTCAAGAAGCTTCTATTCTACGGACCTTAAATTCTCCATCTTCCCCACTAGTTTCTGTATCCATGTGCCAGTCCCCCTCTCTATTGTATTACTTCTCTCCCTCTTGGTCTTTCCATACTCTAGCTCTGTTCATCTGTGACTCTTTCTGCCTGCCCACTTCTCTTCTGTCTCCCCTCCTTTGTCTTTCTCTTGTCTCCCTTTGTCTCTGCAGATCTCTGAAGACCCATTCTCCACCTCCTCATTAACTTTTTGGCAAGTCAGGCGACCCTCTTTTTTTTTTTAGTCTGTGACTCTGCCGTGTCACGGTCAGTGTCTCTCCCTGGTTTTTTCTGTCTCTGTGACTCTTCTGACTACTCATCTCTGCTTTGTCTCTCCCTGCATCTCTCTCTCAGCCTCTCCCTTTCGACAGTCGGTCCGCCCCTCTCCAATGTCTCCCTGTCGGTGTCTGTTCCCTGTCCTCTCCCTGGATCTATCTCTTAAGCCTCACTGTTTCTCTCCCAATGTCTCCCCCATCCCCAGCCCACTCTGTTGCCATTGGTCTTTCTCCTTCTGTTTAACCTCTCCAGGGTCTCCCTCTTTTCTCTCCTCTCTGTCTCAGCCTCTATCCTCACCCATTAGTTGGTACTCACCTGTTTACTGGTCAGACTAGGTCCAAGGACCCGTAAGGCAGGGGCAAAGGACCAGCTCCGACCGTTGGTTGGACGGCTGAAAGCTGTGGCCACCCAGGCCCTGGGGATTTTAAGCCTGGTCTCTGAGTGATGTCACCCCAGCCTGGCCTGGATCCTGGGCCCTAATCCTGGGGAAGGCTGCCTCTCCCTCTCCCTGGCACCAGGAGGTGACATTGGGAAGGGGGGAGGGGGTGGAGAAACCAGCCGGTCCCTAATCCCTTCCCTTCCCCCCACATTGACCTGGCAATCAGGGCTGACGGGGAGGGAGAGGACTGGGGGATGGGGCCATTGTATCCAGCCCCCTGTCGCCACCAGGAAGGATAGCCTGGGTTTAGGCCAAAAGCCCCCTTGTCTCAAGCTAATTTTCTCTTCTGGGTCTTCCATTCCGTCCCCAATCCCACCCAGCCCACTTGTGTGCCATACCTCTGGTTTCCTTGGTTCCTCATTCTTCTGGGATAAAAAGCCTGGTTGGGACCCAGCACAATAGGGATAAATGCTCGTCACCTGGATGTATTTATCTCTAAGTTCTTAGGCCTCAGGACCAAGGACTTGATCTAGGTCTCTGGGCTTCTCTGCATCCAGCCACACCCCCTCTAGTCCAGCATCAACCCAGAGGCCAAATTGAAATACTTTAAATCAAAGGTCTGCCCTCCCCTTCCCAGGAAGCTCCGGGGTAAAATACAAACTCTATCTTTCCAGGCTGATCAATAATAATAACTAGCGGCAATTATAGAGCTTGTTAAATGTTTGCAAAGCGCTTTACATAATCTCATTCAATCCTCAACACAACTTGGAGAGACTGGCGCTCTAGGAAATGGAGGCTTACTTGGCCAGAATCACATGGCCCCTACGTCAGTGACTGAGGCAGGATTCGAACTCAGGCGATCCTGACTGTAGATCCAGCATTGTGGCCAAATGGCAGGATCATTCTCTGCTCATCACTCCACCTCATCTAGCCTCCTTGCACACTACCACTGCTCTGTCCTTCCCTCTCCAAGGTCTTTCCCAGCTATTCCCTCTTGCCTGTAAGGTTCCGAGTCCTTACCTACACTTTTTGTGATTCCTATCTAACTTCAGTTGACCCACCTCCTCTTAAGTCCCCGCCCCCTTTTTAGTGATTCCTCCTCCTTCCTCGGTCTTTATTTTGCATATATTCCACTTTTATGCCTCTCTGCCCCTCCAACATAAACTTCTTGGGGACAGGGATTGTCCTTTCTGTCTTTATATCTCCAGCACCTGGCACATCCGTATCAGAGACTTAATTGATTTATCTTAGGAGTGAGGAAAGGGTCTTTAAAGATCGTATCTAAGCCAGTACCTGGATTTGACAGAAGTAAGTACTTAGAGCAGTCACTTGTCCAAAGTCCCACCAGGCATTGATTAAGTAACAGAGCTGAGGTTTGAGATGGGTCTTCTAAACACCAGTCACTGTCAGCGACTTTTCTATAACACCAGCCAAGACTTTGGGGTCACTTCATCCTCCCTCCTGCTTCACCAGCCTAGCCTAGACATAGGTTGTGCATCTGGGGATTAGGGGCAGGCAGCACAAGCTCTGGGGGGACCAGGACCTCATTAGCTGGAGACTGGGGGGAGGGAGGAAATAGACTGCATGCACAGCTGAAGAGGGAAGGGTTGCTTCTTAATTGGAAAATCCTTTCTTGGAATAGAAGGGAGATTAGGGCTTGGCATAGAAATAGGAGGTAGGAAGAAGTAGGAACCCCCGCCATTATCATCCTGAGGCCCTTTGGGGGTGTTGGGGTGATGGTGTCGTTCAGAACACCACCCCACTAGTACTTTGGGATCACCTGGGCAGCCACTTAAAGAGGACTGTCTTTTGTTACTATTTTTTACTTCTTGGTATCTCTAGCACTCAGTCCAGAGCCTGGCTCATGGTAGATATTATTTGATAAATGTTTGTTGAACAATTGGTACTTGAAACTGGAGGGTGGGGTGAGAGTTTTGAAGGTATGAGGAAGAACATCAAATAATTTGTCTAGAATTGGGAAAGACTTTAGAGCCCCTCACAGTCTGTTTCCAATTTACATTTCCATCCTTACTATGTGTAACTTACTGTCTTCATGCACCAACTTACTTGCTTTTCCCCAAAGAGGAAACTCTATCTCCAGGCTTTGCACAGATTGTCTCCCATACCCAAAGTGACCTTCTATAAACTCAATTCAATTCAGTAAAAGCTGGGGATTTTTTTTAAAGTAAAAAACAAAACAAAACAGTCCCTGCCCTCAAAGAGCTTATGATCTAATTGAGATAACATGCAAACAAATATATATGAACAAGCTATATATACAGGATAAATAGGAAATTATTCATAGAAAGCATGGGAATGCAGTGGGGGTGGGGAATACTTCCTGTAGAAGGTGGGGTTTTAGTTGGAACTTAAAGGATGCCAGGGAGGTGGGTAGTTGGAATGGAGGAAGGAGAACCTTCCAGGCATGGGGAAGAGCCAGAGAGAATGCTGGGAGTCAAGAGATGGAGGGTCCTGTTCTTTGGAACAGTCAAGTGTCATTGGACCAAAGCATACTTGTTGGGGAGTAAGGTGTAAGAAGGCTGGAAAGGTCAGCCTGTCTTCTAGAATTCAGTGCTTCCTTCTGCAGGAAGCATCTTCTGATGGTGCACTTGCCCTCCTCCCTTCCCTCCAGGCTCCCCACTTTCCCACCCCTCCTTTTTCCAGTCATCCCAGGAAATTCTTTGGTTTGTGTTTTGTGTGCACACAGTATTTGTGTCAACTTGAACTTCCTTGATACGATGGATGGTGGGTGGGACTTTTTGGTCCCAACCCCTAGCACTGCCTAAAATTGAAATTACAGTCTTGAATTGTGTTCAAGGTAATTTAATCCCTCCCACCCTATACCTCTTGCCTTATTTTAAAGTGGAGGAAACCAGTTGCTGGTGTTCAGTCGTGACTGATTCTCCGTGACCCTAATTTGGGGTTTTATTGGCAGAGAGACTAGAGTGGTTTCTCATTTCCTCCAGCTCATTTTACAAGATGAGAAAATTGGGGTTAAGTAATTTGCCCAGAGTGTCTGAGGTTGGAATTTGAACTCAGGTCTTCTGGACAATAGGCACAGACTTACACCTACCCACCCAACTAACATCAAACTAACAACTTCTTAAGAACCAATCTCCACACTTCTATGCCTCTGGGTAGGGGTGGGTTAGTGAAAGGGGGTGTGTGATTAAATCTGGTGTTTTGGCTTCAAGATTAGCCCACTTTGAGATCGACTCATCTCTTATTATCATTTTGAAGTTGCTCAAAAGCTAAGAGGAAGCTTTATATACAGTTCTTTGTACCTGGCTTCCCTCCCAGCTCTGCAAGGGCAACCTAGTGCAAGATAGAAGAAGGGAGATTTATATTCTATAAGTGAGAGCTGGAAAGTGAGATCATCAGGCAGGGCAGTCTACTCACTGTACAAAGAGAGAAACTGAGGTCCAGAGAGGAGGTTGGAAGCCAGATTGGAGAGAGTTGAAGAGTAATTGAAAGGAGAAGTGGAAATAGCAGAAATAGACTTTTTTTTTCTTGGAGTTTGGCTAAGGAAAGAAGGACTATAGAATGCTAATTTGAAAGGATAGATAGGGTATAGAGAAAGTTTTTAAAGATAGAGTTTGAAGCCAATAAGGATGGAACCAGTACAGGGGAAGAGGTTGAAGATGGGGGTGGGAGACCTGGAAAAAATGGAGATTGTAGATAGATAGAGGATGGGATGAGGGGGACATTTATAGGGGTTGGCTTCAGCAAGGAGAAGGGTCACTTGATTGTTAAGGATCAAAGGAGAGGAAGAGAAGGTGGGGAATGAGGAGCTCTGAGGAAGATGGGTAAAATGACCTCAGTTTTCTCACTCAAGAGCCAAGGTACTAAGCTGAGAAAGTGGGGGAGTGAGGGAGGTGTGGGAGGCTTGAGACTAGAAGGTAAGGTTTGAAAGGCTTCTGGAGGGAAAAAGTTTGGAGTGAATAAAAGCATTGTCCTGTTGTACTGAAGGAACAATTTCAGCAGTGTCACTGTCCGGTCAAAATTAAGGCCAGGAGCACAGAAGGTCAGAATGAGACTGTTCAAAAAAGTTAGGCACAATAAAAGGGTGGGATGGTGGTGGTGGAAAGATATTGGGAGGCTCCAAGAAGGGACAGGAATGCATTTTTATTTTGCTCCTGGTTTCTCTGTAAAGGAAAATGACCTTTGCTTTGTAAAGGATGGAACAGAGTTGATAGACCAGATAAATAAGGTGATAGTCATCCTTGATGAAATGAAGTCAACCGGGCCAGATAACTATATCATGACTTGCTGGGGAAAACAAAAAAACAGGCAGCTGGGACTGATTGCTGGGTCACTTTCAGGGATAACTTGCAGATCCTGGAAAATGGGAAAGGTCCTACAAGGTTGGAGAAGGGCAAACTTGGCCCCCATTTCCCAGAAATGGGAAGAAAACAGAGTTTGCACATAAGTTAAATAAGTTCAAGGACCTTGACTCTGATTCCTGAAAAAAATTCCAGAATACATTCTTAAAGGTTAGGTTAACAAACAGCTAACCATTTCTTGGAGTACATATTACAAAAAGCCAGCCCAGCTTACTCAAGAACAGGTCAACCCTGGTTTCTTTTTTTTTGACAGGATTACCGAACCGGAAGAGAGGAAATGTTATCATAGAGTTGAAAGCTTTCCAAAAGTTTTTATGACAGCTTTCAACAATGTATTTCACGGTGTTTTTGGAGAAAGGACGGGAAGGTGTTAAGTAGACAGTAATGCTACAACGGGGATAGAGGGCAGATTGGATGAGTGGACTCCAAGAGGAGTTGTCAATGGTTCAATTTCAACATGACAGGTGAATCTACATTTTCTCCATCACACCCTTAGTTTACATGATCAGTAAAATAAAAAAATCAAGACCAATTTCTAAGATATGCTCACAATGAACATTTAACCATCAGCTCCTGTGAGTCAATTTCAGTTAGATTTGTGCCTCCCCACACACAGCTCTCCTACCATTTGTCATTTTCCCTTTTTTGGGTCTACTTTGCTAATTTTGAATATTAATAAATATTTGCTGATCTGACTTGCCTTGCCTCACCTCTATAGGCCACAGTTTCCTCGTTTGTATAATGAAGGTCTTGAACTAGTTTACCTCTCAGGTACCTTTCTAGCTTTAAATCTGAGTCAGAACCTTCCAGAATTCTGGGGTTTACATATGATTGAGGCATTGAGGAAGGGGGCATTTCCCTTCTTACCTGTCCCAGTCCTTTTCGCCTCTTCTAATCTTTACCATCCAAGGAGATAAGTAGAGAAACCAGTCCCTTCCCCCATTCCCCAGATCCCCCAGGGACTGGTTTCTAAAGTGGATAGAAATCCTCCTTTGCTCCTTTTGGAGTCCCTAACTTTCTTGAAGATCCACCTTCAGTTGAACCACCTTCTTTCCACATGAAGTTTTTCCTGATTCCCTGGCTGCTAGTATTTATTTCCCTCCTATAAATTAACTTCTGTATATATTGGTGTTTTACTGTGCACAGGTACATTTATATGTGTATTGTGGAGCTGAAAGTTTGGTTAAAGGAGGCAAACAGGCTAGGTGATATGTATTGTTTATTCCCTTAAAGCTAGCTGGATACATACATGCATGGAGCCAGATAAAATCTGACTGCCTGAACAAAAGAATGAGAAGGCTTTAATACATTTTAGAACTATCCCAGTTCAGGGTGGCTGTGTCACACAAATTTATGATCTCCCTATATGTTTAATCATGGCATGAGAAAGGAATTTTCTTAATTGCACAGGTGGTAAATATAATAAAATAAGAGAGCTGACAAAGTGGCAATTGAAATTATGATCCAGGAAATCTATGTTTTCTTTACCATTAACATGCCATAACATAGTATATGTCCAAAAAATATTCAGATAAGAAAAAGTTCCGTTAGTCAAGTTAGTGCCTTGGGTTAAGGGTCTCATCCTTAATGGCCATAAAGTCAGTCCCATCAGGCTTTGTTGACATAGGAAGAGGTATTCTCTGAGTTTACTCAGAGAACAAAGAAACTGTTAGGTCCAGACTCTTCTTCCAGTTGATTAGTTCAGGCCCTGGCCCTTATTGAGGTTATTAAATTGAAATTAAATGATTATGCAGCCTCATATATGTATATATATGTATATATTCACACCCACATATACATATACTATGTACATATATACACAAAACATATCCATATTCACAATAACTACAAGGCAATTGTATTTGTAACATAAATTCATTAGTGTTCTATCTCTAAATCATATATATAATATATTGTGCAGACATATAAACACATGCTCACATGTGTACTTGCATAAGTGTGTACACACACATATACATGTGATGTTCAGTTTTTCAGTCATGTCCTTTTAGTGACCCCCATGGACCATAGCCCACAAGGCCCTTTTATCCTCTCACAGCCTTACATTGCTACTGGAAAAACTATAGTTTTGATTATATAGACCTTTGTCAGCAAGGTGATATCTCTGCTTTTTAGTGTGCTGTCCAGATTTGCTGTAGCTTTTCCTTCCATGGAGCAAGCATCTATCTCTGAATTTCATGGCTGCAGTAACCATCTTCATTGATCTTTGAGCCCAAGAATACAAAATCTGACGCTGCTTCCATATCATCTCTGTCTGTCTATTTTCCAGAAAGTGATGGGATCAATTGTTAAGATCCTAGGTTTTTTTTCTTTTTTTATGTTAAGCTTCAAGTAAGCTATCACACTCTCCCCTTTTACCTTCATCCAGGGACTTCTTAATTCTTCACTTTCTGTTATCAGAATGGTAGCATCTGCATAATTGAGATTGTTGATAAGTCAATTCCAGTTTTGGATTTGTCCAGCCTGACATTTCATATGATATCTGCATATAAGTTAAATTAAATAAAGTCACAATATACAGCCTTGCCATACTTCTTTCCCAGTCATAAATCAATCAGTTGTTCCATGTTTGGTTCTAACTGTTCCTTCTCAACCTGCCTACACGTTCCTCAGAAGACAAAATGACCTGGCACTCCCATCTCTTTAAGGACTTGCCACATTTTGTTGTGATCCAATCAGTCAAAGGCTTTAGTGTAGTCAATGAGGCAGAAGTAGGTATTTTTCTGGAACTCCTTTGCTTTCTTCTTAATCCAGTGAATGTTAGCAATTTGGTCTCTAGTTCCTCTGCCTCTTTGAAAACCAGCCTGCTCTTCTGGTAATTCTTGGTTCACATATTGCTGAAGCCTAGCTTGAAGAATCTTAACCATAAACCTGCTGGTGTGTGAAAAGAGTGAAACCATTCAGTAATATGTAGCCACATATATTTATACACAGATAGATAGATGTGGCTGGATAACACACTCATATAAGGGCAGATTGTCTCCCCAAGAGAGGAAGCTCCTTCAGTGCCTAACCAGATGGTCTCAAGCACCTTATAAGGACTTCCAAGAACTAGGAGCTGCTACCAGTCACTCTTCTTGCAACCCTCATTCTCTCCTCTTCAGACCACTTCCCCTTAGTTGTACTGGTGGGAGAGAGTAGCATGAATTTTTTGTGGGAGGATGTTTTTTCTTCCTTTACAGTACCACCTTGGCAAATATAAATCTAAAAAAAAAAGTGAGGGAAAGGAAATAAATAAACTATGTGCCAAGCACTTAAGAAAATCCCAAATATGATGTCATTTGATCCTCACAACCCTAGACATAGATACTATTATCCTCATTTTAGTTGAGGAAACTGAGACAAACAGAAGTTAAGTAACTTACCCAAGATCCCACAGCTAGGAAGTATCAGAGCTGGATTTGAACCCAAGTCTTTCTGATTTCAGTCTCAGCACTCTAATGGACAGAGCACCATGGATGGTGCCTTTAAAGACAGGTAAAACTTGAAGTCAGGGACCTATTCTGTTTTTCTTTTGACTTTTTCACCTTGTACACTTGGTATATACAGTTATCCCTTCCACATCTTGACTTTTCCCATCATAGTTTCAATATATCGAAGGTTGGCATAAGACATTAAATGAGCATTTGCAGGGAGTTTTGGAAGCTGCAGACAACATGCCATGAAAAGGCCAACAGAAAAAGTTTAGAAACTCAGAAGTGCATAAGATAGATAGATAGATAGATAGATATAATTGTTTAACATCAACACTTTTTATCTTTTAATAAATAGCCATAATAATTCAGACTTCTCTGATACAAAGGGAGAGCCAGAAAATTTTACTTGGATTTCCCAAACCGTGAGGACACCATGGCCCTAACCCCTTCCATGTGGAAAGGATAACTGTATTTGGAACTTAACAAATATTTCAGTTGGTCAACATTTATTAAGGATCTAGAGGCTACTGGTGCCAGACATTGAGTATATAAAGGTCTGGAAATATAAAGACAGAAAAAAATACTTGTTTGATCTGGAGTTAGGCTGGTGATAATTTCCTGATTTTAGAGACTTTTATGGCAAAAAGTATCTGGTACAAAGGAAGGGGAGTTAATTAATTAGCATTCCACTCCCTCCCCTAACCCAGAAGAGACTAAATCATACAAGGACTGAGACTGGCACAGCCTGGGATTGGGAGAAAGGGAAACTAAGGGCCTGAAAGCATGGGACTGAAGAATGGAGGGGGTTGGAGCCCTGGGATGAGTTTGGGAGGGCAATAAACTGGAGTGGATGGTGGAGGGATGAAGTAGAGACCAAGGAAAGAGGCAACACAAGTAACATCCTGAGGATAAAACCAAAGAAGACAGTCAAGTCATTGGGCATTTATCAAGCGCCTACTACGTGCTAGCCAATGAAGATATTGTTGTCCATCCTTTGTTCTTGGAAACATACAATAACATTATAAGGTGCTGTCTTGACTTGTGGGTGAATTGGATTCTTGAGGCAGGGGCGCACAAAATCGTCAGCCTCACTCTCTCTTCCAGAGTCATCAAAGTCCAGCGTCAGGACAAAGGTCAAGATGACAGGTCTGGTCCTGGATGCAGTGGATGACCTTGTCATCTTTGAAGTCTGACCCAGCTCTAAGCATTCCATGACATCAGCTTCAGAGCCTTTCTGCCTGGGGAAATCTTCAAATGCTGGGGACAGACTTAGTCAACTCACCCATGATTAACAATCACCACCACAACAATGGAGATACAAAGAAAGGGGGCAGAACCACAATTCTTCCCTTTAAGGCATTCACAGCTTACCAAAGGCAACAAGCAAATGTATATTAATGATAATTAAGATCATATATAGAAAGTGCTTAGCTATTATTATTCTTATGATCTTAAATCTGGATGAGATGGAGCTAGAATGGAAATTATAACCTGGGTTCACCCACCAAGGCTCCACTGGATTCTGCGGTCTAAGAGCCAATTTATAAAGATACTGAAAACCTTAGCACAGCTGGGCTGAGTATCCTGAGACCATCAATCAAGTCATCTATAGATATCAATTAAGAGCCTACTTTTTACAAGGTACAGTGCTAGGAAGAAGAGATACAAGGACAAAAAAAGAGGAAACAGTTCTATGTAGAAAATAAACACGAGGCTATTTGTGCAAAATGCACCAGTAGCTTGGGGGGGGGGGCGGAGGAAGGGGCCTCAAGAAAGCTTTCTTTGGTCTGTTTGAATTTTAAGAGCCTGAGGTATAGCTAGAATGCAGTACAGGAATGGGGGATAGACAATGCAAAGGCAGGAAGACAAGAGATGAAAGACCAGTTTGGCCATATCCACCACCATGAAGATGGAAGATGGAGTCAAGGAGAGTAAGGATGCCATTGAGTTTATGTAAAAGAGTAGTGGAGTATAAAGGATAGAGACTAGACCTGTAATTTAATGAGGTGGGGAATCCTGGCTGAAGAAACTTCTCTAGCAAATTTTTGTCTTAAAGAGTAGCCTGGAGCTAGTCAAGTAAAGTCAACTACATTTATTAAGCACCCATTCAGTGTGCTGTGCTGTGCTGAGGAGTTACAAAGAAATGCAAAAAAATCCCACAATTACCTGCCCTCAGGGAGCCTATGGTCTGCAGAGGGAGATAACCCTAACAACTGTATAAACAAGATGTAAATGGAAGGTAATCAACAGAAGAAAGGTACTGAGCCAGAGAAGAACTAGGAAATGACTCTTGAAGAAGATGGGACTTTAGTTGAGAGATTAAAAGACTCTAGGAAAGCCAGGAAGTGGAAATGAGGAGGGGGAGAATTTCAGGCTGGAGGCATGCCTGGTGTAGAGAGATGGGATGTTTTGTTTGAGAAACTGCTATGAGGCTAGGGTCATTGTATTGCAAAGTAAGGGGGGAGGGGGCAGAGGAAGGGGTATGTAAGGTAGAAGATGAACCAGGTGGAAGGAGAGAGTAGGATAAACTGGAGAGGGGGTAGGAATGGAGGGAAATACACAGTATAAATAGCTGTGAAGAAATTACCGCAAGTTTCTCTGATAAAGGCTTCATTGCTCAAATATACTGAGTCAAATTTATAAAAATAAGAGTCAGCTAATAAATGGTCAAATGATATGAACAGACAGATTTCAGAAAAGTAATAGAAGCTACTTGTAGCCATATTTTTTTTAAAAATGCTCTATTATCTATTGTGAACCATTTTGATCACCCCCCCCCAACCCCTCCCTCCAACCTGAGAAAGGCCTAAAACCTGGACTGGCTGATCAGCAGAAAGACATTTGTGGTCCACTCTGACCCTAACCTGCCATAATGCTTTTCGTGCTCTGGCATAACAGATAATGCTTCGCTTTGGTCTCTGAGAGAACCAAAAATGCTCCATCCTGTGTCAACAATTACAAGGTCGGACAGATGAAGCCAACCAGGAGCATTTATCTTATATTTTATGACTTCCAAGGCCAACTTGAACCAGACACTATCTTGAATAATGAGACTTTTCTTATGTTATGCTATTGTGAGGGATAATTTGCAGTGAAGTTTCCCCATTCTGAAAAATCAAATCTAGAGTGGCTTCAGCATCTACTGGGCCTAAATTTTGAAGTCACCTGACCTTACAGGAATCTGGGACTTAGAGCAATGGAGACCCTCCCCAGTGCCACCTCAGCACAAGATGTGCCAAATAAGGTTAAACTGCCTTCCTGGCCTTGCATTGGACACCTACATGTTTCTGTGTCCTTTGTCTCTGAGATAGATTCCCACTTAGGTTGTGGGCCGACCTCCCTACCAATGAGAGTGAAGGCTAGCTGTGGGGGGTTGAGTTTCTGCGTTAGAAGGTTATATAACTATGGGCTTGCTATATATTATATATATATACACACACATATATTATATATATAACTACATATATACATAACTACATACCTGTTGCTCTCTCCCTGCAAGATGCCATTTGACAGGGAGGGACAGAATCCTTTCTCATGAGAAAGAATAAAGACCTTTTCTGATCTCAGACTCAGACTCTGAACTCTATTCCATACCCTATATTATGTTATATTAAGTCATGTTAATGATAGAAGAAACACAGACATCCTGGAGCTATCATTTCAATGGACACTTTGACAAATCTCCTATCTTACTATCATAGTATATATGCATCTATCCTATTAAGAAATTCCTTTCTCATATTATGGTTAACGCAGGCATCCTCAGTTGGGAGTGCTCTAAATGTATAAAATTTCTCCTTCGGCTTGCTTACCTCTGAGTTCAGAAGTATTTTCTGACTCATGCAATGAATGATTCTCTGGTTTAATGAGAACAAATAAACATGTTATAGCACATATACAACCTGATTCTGTTTGTTCCTTGGTCAAACTTTTGGTTTGTTTGTTTGGGGGGGGGATTCCGTTTGTTCTTTGGACAAACCTTTAGTAAATGACTGACACTATCTATAGAGAAATGAAAATTAATATAACTCTCAGGTACCACCCCATACCTAGCAGACAGGCTAATATGACAGAAAAGAAAATGAAGGGATGTAGGAGAATTGAGACACTAATATACTATCGGTGGAGTTGTGAACTGATTCAATCATTCTGGAACTATGGAATTTGGAACTATGCCCAGAAGGCTATAAAGTTATGCATACCTTTTGACCAAACTATATCACTACTAGGTCTGTATCCCAAAGAGATCATAAAAATGGGTAAAGGACCTACATATACCAAAATATTTATAGTGGCTCTCTTAGTGGTGGTCAAGAATTAGACATTTATGGGGTGTGGGGTGTATGATTGTGATGGAATACTATTGTGCTATAAGAAATGACAAATGGGGGCAGCCAGGTAGCACAGCAAGTAAGAGCACCGGCCCCAGAGTTGGGATGACCTGGGATCCAATCTGGGCTCTGATACTTAGCACCACACCCAGAAATAACTGGCTCTGTAACCTTGAGCAAGTTACTTAACCCAATTTCTTTAAAAAATAAAATGACAAATGAGCAAGATGCTTTCAGAGAAACCTGGAAAGACTTACATGAACTGATGCAAAATGAAATGAGCTATCCATCCCCAGAAAGTGAACTAATGGAATCTAAATGCAAATCAAAGCATACTTAAAAAAAAACTTTCTTTTTCTTCTTTGGTTGGTTTTAATCCATGTTTTCTTTCACAACATGACTAATATGGAAATGGTTGATTGGTTGGTTGGCTGCTGTCCTTTGTTCTCCAAGAGGACCAAAATGACATCACTATGCTAAAGTCAAGTTTCAATGTATCTGACTGTGATTGATCAGACCAATACTGACTAGGAATGCTCTACCACAGGTAGAAAATCACTCACCAACACTCCCTCCACTTTGGTCTTGGCTTGTAGCCTTTACAAGGTGAAGAATTTACCATCAGTATGGGAAGTAACCTTGATGCCATGTTCATCCTCATTGAAAGCATTTGACAACATGGCTGAAAACATCATGCTAAAAACCTAGGAGTAAGCACACAGTTTTGTTTCACTGTGTTGATGACTGAGGAGACACAAGAGCATTGTCCATTATGCAGAACCTGGGCAAGTATGCCCTTGTGAAATTGACGTATGATGCTGATGATTTTGTCAAAAAATTTGGTGGCCCAGGGAATATGGAAATATGTTTTGCATGACTACACAGGTATAACCTATATTAAATTGCTTGCCTTTTCAATGAGGAGGGGAAGAGGGAAAGAATTGGGAACTCAACATTTAAAAAGCAAATTGTAAAAATTATTTTTACATGTAACTGGGAAAATATTAAATAAATATTTTAAAATTTAAAAAAGAACTTCAAAAAAGGTACCAGAAAATTAAAAAGGTAAGGGATGGGATAGGTTATGAATGGTTTTAAAAGTCAAATAGAGCAAATATTTGATCTTGAAGGGAATAGAGAACCACTGAGTGTGTGTGGGGAGGGTGACATGGTTAGAACTGTGCTTTAGGAAAATCTCCTCGACAGCAGAATGGAGGCTGGACTGGAGTGGGAAGGGGCTTGTGATAGGCAGACCCTGCCTGCCTGCTTTCCCCTGCTGTTCTTCAGTTGTTTTCGTTATGTCTGACTCACAGTGACCCCATTTGGGGTTTTCTTTGGCAGAGATACTGAAGTGGTTTGCCATTTCCTTCCTCAGTTCATTTTTACAGGTGAGGAAACTGAGGCAAACAGTACACAACTAGTAAATGTCTGAGGCTGGATTTGAGTCTTGCTGACTCCAGACCCTGAACCCTAGCCTCTGAGTCACCTTGCTTCTCCTTAAATCAATCTTTTCTCTTGGCTCCTGGCATTTTCATTGGCTGTGCCCCCTGCCTGGAATGCTCTCCCTCTCCCTCTCTGCCTCCTGGCCAACTAAAAATCTCATTTTCTTCAGGAAACCTTTCCTGATCCCTTTGAATATCCATGCCTTCCATCAGTGGATTATTTCCTATTTATCCTGTACATAGCTTGTTTGCATCATTTTTTAAAAAGGAATCCAAAGCTTATTTATTCGCCCAATATCAACTTAACAAAGTATCATTAACATTTGCTTCATGAGCATGAAGACCAAGGATCTCTAGTCCCACTAAAATAACTGGTCAGGGCATAAATTTCCCTGCCCTGGCCACTCCCCCCCCCCCCCCCCCATTCCCCTGTCCCCCCACCAGGCTACTGCAACAGTCCATAGGTGAGATGACCAGGGTCTGCACCAGGAAGGTGCCTGTGATGGAGGACTGGAACATACACTGTCTACATCTCTCTTTTTTTTTTTGCTTTTTAGAGGGCAATTGGGGTTAAGTGACTTGCGCAAGGTCACATGGCTAGATTTTTTGTGTGTTGTCTTCCTGACTCCAGGGCCGGTGCTCTATTCACTGCACCACCTAGCCATCCTATCTATATCTCAATAGAATAAGGCCAGGATGGTTTCTTTGACTTTATGGCTAACCCATGAGCATCAGTTAACAGTAGCCACCAGTGTGACAATTCTCACCTCAGTCCTGCTCAGAAAGTGTCTGAGAGTGCCACTATCACCCTGTGCTGACCAGCATGTAGTTCTGGGTTTGGAGCCAGAATGCTTGGGGTCAATTTGAGGCCTCAGTTTACTCCTCTGTAGAAGCGGGTTGGGCCAGATGCCTTCTAGGGTCCTCCCAGCTCTGGAAGCCATGATCCTCTAAGCATAAACTTCCCAGTGTAAATACCCTAACTGTGACTGCTACATCATGCCAGGGCAGAGCACACCAATCTTGACATTCTTGACATAAACAAAACTAAAAGATAAAAGAAAGTTAGCTGTGAGTTGAAGGATCACTCATGTCTCCACTGCTTATTACTATACTTAAGGGCAGCTAGGTGGCCTTAGTCAGGATAGTCAGGAAGATCTGAGTCCAAATCTGACCTCAGACACTTACTAGCTGTGTGACCCTGAGCAGGTCATTTACCCTCTGCCTCAATAAAGAAAGGCAAATTTATGAAGCTCACAGTCTAATGGTGGAAGCCAAAATGATGGTTACATCATTGTAATAATAATAACAACTAGCATTCATATAATGCCTACTAAGTACTAGACACAATGCCATTATCTCTTCTGAGGCATATTTGATACAGATAAGCTATGTACAGGGCAAATACGAAATGATAAACAATGATAAACAGAGAGAAGGTGCTGCATTAGGAGGCATCAGGAAAGTGGCTGTAGCCATCGAAGATGGAGAAAGGGGTCAGGAAGAGGAAGGTGAGATTCCTGTAGAAAGGGAGATTTTAATTGGGACTGGAAGGAAATCAGGGAAGCTTGGAAGGGGAGACGAGGAGGGAGAGCACTCCAGGCATGGGGGCTGGTTGGTGAAAACATACAGAGTCCAGAGAGTCTGATTGAAGGAGCAGCCCTGAGGATCAAGAGTCTCTTATCTTCCAATTTCCTTTATCTCAAGAATGTCAGTGAGTTGCTGTGTCTCCTCACCCCCACCCCTACCCCCCATAGTGTAGCACTTACATCTAGAGTAAAGTTAATGGGAAGTTAATGGTTAGAAGATCATGGGACCCAGACCTGGAAGGACCTTAGAGGTCATCTCCCTCATTTTATAGAGAAAACCAGGTCAACAAAATGGGAGTCGCCACCACGGTGCTTTATAACATCAGAACAGAGCATCCCAGAGATGTCCTGAGCTTGAGCTCTGCTCTCATGGTACTGACCAAAGCAGCATCCTGGCTCAAGTCAAGGGCAGGCCATGGACCTGCTATTATGGAACCAGGCTCCACCACCACCCACCTGGCTCAAGGCAAACAACAGCAAACACAACACCACCACCACAACAACAAACACAATGCCACCACCACAGCAACAAACACAATGCCACCACAACAACAAACACAACACAATGCCACCACCACAACACCCACCCAAATGAAAAACAAAAGAAAACAAAAACCAAATACCCAAGATGCCAAAAGAAAGCTAGTGGCAAAATGAATGCTCCTCCTGTAGTAAGACCTCTAGAAAACCCATGAGGACAAAGTGAAGCCTACTCCCCCACCTTCCAACCTCCTTCTGACCTTAGGCTTAGAGATCAATGACTCATCCAAGGTTAAATTATAAGCATTTATTAAGCACCTACTATTTATGCAAGGCAGATACAGGTAACATTTATGTAGTGCTTAGGATGTGCTAGGGCATCCTCACAACAATTCTGAGAGGTAGGAACTATTATTATCCAGATTTTATGGATAAGGACAAAGAGGTAGATTGGATTAAGAGACTTGCCTTGGGCTGTGTGACTGATGTAGTTTCCAGAGGCTGGATTTGAATTCAAGTCTTCATATCTCCAGAATCAGGGCTCTATCCACTGATTAATAAATGAAGTGACTCCGTTATGAACCATCTAAAACTCTTCCAATACTTTTGCTTCTGTTCTTCATGTGTGAATACTTATTAGCATCTTTGATTGACATCAGAAGTTCAGGACCATATCAACACAGTCAAGATATTCTCAAACCTTGAAACATCATTTTCAATGGAAGACTCCATCTTCTCATCTTGCAGGACTCATGAGACAGCTGGTTCTTACAATGGCTAGCACTTGGAACCTCCACCCTTCTTTGGACACTCACTATCTGTGTGAATTTGGACAAGCCCCTTAATTGCCATCTGCCTCAGTTTCCTCATCTGTAAGATGAAAGTAATCGTAGCATCCATATCCCAGGTTGTTGTGAGGCTCACATGAAATGAAAGATGTAAAACTCCCGATTCTTAATTGCTACGTAAATGCTAGCTGTCCTGATCATTGTTGTTGTTACAAGTAACTTTTATACCCTAGGAGATCTTTGATTCTCAAGCACTAGCAACTGTTTCAGAAGATGACTGACTAGATAGAGAAATTGTGGAAAGAGGCTGATGGTAGCATGCTATGATGGAAAGAGTGCCAGCTTTGGAGTAAGGGAACATGGGTTCAAATTCTTCCTCTTTCATTTTGAATTTCTTCTGCCATAAAATGAAAGGGTTGGAGCAGGTGGCCTGAAAGGTCTGGATTTATAACCACAACATAAGAAGGCTTTGAAGCATCCCCAGATCACCGAAGATGGAGGTACCCACGTGGGAGACTCTGGCCACCTGTTTCTGGGAGAAGATATCCTGCCTTGATCAGTGAGTGGATGCAGCCTCTCTCCACTGATTGTAGCTCCAACTGGCTTTGTTTTTAAATCTGCAGCAGTGGCTTCCCGGGGTGAAAGACTCTCATTCACAGCAGAGGTATCATGCAGTAAACTGGGAGGGGAAGGACCACCTTAGGCCCCATCACCTCAAGAAAATGGTCTGGAGCCCAGGATTCCAGGTTCATAATTTCCACAATCCTGGCAGAGAAAACCCAAGAAGCCACAGTTCTGGACCATGAGCCTGTCCCACCTTCTTCCCCTTGACTGACAGCTATCTCTTTCATATGGGGGTGGGGGGGGCAGAACTAGGGGGATGGTGTCCCTGTGATCTGGAAAATGGTGTAAAATTGTGTATCCTCTGCTGACTTTCATGTTCTTTTTGTAAACTTTAACTTTTTACTTATTTTAACTTTAAAAAAGAAGTTGTGTATATGTATGGTACTAAAAGATAAAATATATTGGTATTATACAATACTATACATAGATTTCTTGCATTTCTGAGTCTCTAAACTCTTTCTGTATTGTCTTCTGTTCCTCACATGTCATCTGCAACTTCTACAAAACTCCCCCCAAATTCCCATTTGATTTCTTATGCCAATCTGACCCTGAGGTATATCCATGGGGAAAGTCTATATGAAAGGAATAACTGTACTTGGTAGGACTCATGTTATGTAGGAACAAAGCTAAGGTGTAGATCTAAATCCTCTTCTCCTGAAAGACCAAAGTGGTGAAGAAGGACTCTTGATCTGTGATAAGCCTTCTGTTCCTCTAATGTAATCCCTGTTGATAGTACCTGAAAAAAGAATCTAAGCACTTGGTTAAGCCTTAACACTCCCTGCCCTCGGAAAGCTTACATTCTATTGGGCAGAGACCACAAACATGGGCAAGTGGTAGCCAGTAAGGGATACTTTGGTCCAAAAAGTTACTAGACAGCTTTTCCTGGCTTGTGACCAGTGAGCAGCCATGAGCAGCAAAGTCTCACGTGACACGCTTTATGAAGCTGTGCAGGAGGTGCTGCATGGAATCCAGCACAAACAAAGAAAGTTTTTGGAAACTGTGGAGCTGCAGATCAGTCTGAAGAAGTATGATCCCCAAAAGGACAAACGTTTCTCTGGCACCGTCAGGCTCAAATCCACACCCTGACCTAAATTTTCTGTGTGTGTACTGGGAGACTGGCAGCATTGTGATGAAGCCAAGGCTGTAGAAATCCCCCACGTGGTCATTGAGGCCCTGAAGAAGTTGAATAAGAACAAGAAATTGGTCAAGAAACTGGCTAAAAAGTTTGATGCCTTTTTGGCCTCTGAGTCTTTGACCAAGCAAATTCCTCGAATCCTGGGCCCTGGTCTGAACAAAGCCGGCAAGTTTCCATCTCTGCTCACCCACAATGAGAATATGGTGGCAAAGGTTGATGAGGTTAAATCTACTATCAAGTTCCAGATGAAGAAGGTGCTGTGTCTAGCGGTGGCTGTTGGCCATGTGAAGATGACAGACGATTTGGCTGTCAATTTCCTGGTTTCTCTGCTGAAGAAAAACTGGCAAAATGTGAGGGCATTGTATACCAAGAGCACCATGGGCAAGCCCCAGCGGCTGTAGTAAATCAACATGGTGTTAATAAATGGCGGAAGCTGCTAATGAAAAAAAAAAGTTACTGGACAAATTATTGACAAAGCCCAGGCACAATGGCAGAGTTAACTCGATTGTGGTTCATCAAATCAAAGACCTTGAGAAGCCAGATGTTACCTGATGCCTGTTCTCCTCAGGTATTCTGTGCTGGGTGCATGTATGTTGCCATCCTGCTCCCAACATTCTCTTCTCCATTGTCTTCTTCCACTTGGCTGCATAGCCATGGCTGACTTTGTCTTGGAAGACAAAATGACTCTCATCTTTGGTTCTTCAGAGATAAGGATATTCCATGTCTAACTGCCGTCTGGCAACATTGGCAAAGTGAGTAGTGAAAAGACGAGTCTTTGCTTTTGTTGTACGCTTGGGGTCAGTAAAAGAACTCTGCATTCTTTTTCTGGACAGCCCATTGCTTATCCATACACTATGTCCTAGATACTGAATAGAGCTTGTCCCTCCATGTGCATTTTGAAATCTGGGCAATAAACGTTCTTCATCCACTTGGTCTTCCCTGTATAAATGAACAGAACAAAAGCCTTTGAGAATTACAGATGTCTTCCTGGAGAGTTGTCAGTGTCTTGAGCCTAATGCAATCAGCACAATGTCATCCATTGTGCTTTACGGAAGAATTCACCATTCCAGGGAATCTCTCTGGCACTTGGATTCTCATCTGCATCTCTTCTATGGGAGCAGTGAATGTTTTTGTATACAACTTGCTTTTTATTCACCTGACATTTATTGAACAAAATTACTAATCTTGTGATGCCTTCCAAAGAATCTTGACATATGGATGGGAGACAGATGGTGGTTGGTTCCCATATAAATTGGAATCTTTTATTCCCCGTATTTTCAATTAAATGTAAGAAGTCAGTGTGTCAGCAAACTAGGATACATTAAGCTCTGACCTATGTGCCATACACTGTGGTATATCCAAGTAATGATGTAGTCCTTTGATGAATATCACATATGGAAAACTGGCTTGTTTCCCACTAATAATGCTTCAAAGATGCTCTCCATTTATGTATAAATGACCCCTAAAGATGTTGTAGAGATAGGAGACTAGGCATAAAGGCTAGCAGTGACTGATGTTCTCTCACTCATCTTTTTGGATGATTTGCCAGGTCCAGTGCCAACTAATTGGGTTTTTTTTTTCTTTTCTTTTTTGGAGGAGGGGAGGGCAGGGCAATTGGGGTTAAGTGACTTGAACAAGGTCACACAGCTAGTAAGTGTGTCAAGGGCACAGGCCCTGGAGTCAGGAGGACCTGAGTTCAAATCCGGCCTCAGACACTTAACACTTAACAGCCATGTGACCTTGGGCAAGTCACTTAACCCCAATTGCCCTGCTTTCCCCCCCTGCAAAAAAAAAAAAAAGAATATCAGGAGAGAGTGAATGATGCGGCAATTATGGATGTATTCCTTAAGTAAGGAATTAAACTAGTATCATTGTTATTATTCTGATCACTTTTCTTGTTGGTGTCATTATTAGTACGTATCCCCTCTCCCAGAAATGTTGCCATGGGGATTTGGTGGAGTCAGAAAGCTGACTTTTATAGGCATTACCGAGAGTCCCCAAAGTTTCTAGGGCCATTGACTTTGGAAGTAGCTTCTGCTGAAAAACCACAATTTCCAGAGAGAGAGGAAGAGAAAGTGGGCCGTGAGCAATGCTGTTTCCCCATCTCTCCTTCTTAATCAGCAGGAAACAGATGGACACCAAGCTGATGGAAAGCGGGGAAAGCAAGTGGCCCCAAGACCTCATATTGTGGGGGAGTATGTATGGAGGTGGGGACAGAGGAGAAGAATGCATGTCAGACACCTAGAGAAATGAACAGGCTGTGCTTTGTGACAAGGTAATGGTCTACCATGACTCCTCACCTCCCTTTTTCCTTAAAAAGAGTATAGGAAAGAGCTGTAACTGTAGGGAGAAATGCCTCCATTCCTTTTAAAATCTGTTAAGAGTTATTATTTATGTATGCTCATGAATGAACAAGTATCTGCAATAATCAGATTCAATCTTGGTCAGTACTGTTGGACTCTTCATGATCCCATTTGGGGTTTTCTTGGCAGAGATGCTGGAAGGTTTTGCCATTTCCTTCTCCAGCTCATTTTACAGATGAGGAAAGTGAGGCAAATGGGTTGAAGCAATTGCCTACGGTCATACAACTAGGTAAGTTGTCTGAGGCTGAATTTGAACTCATGAACTCATGAAGATGAGTCTTCCTGATTCCAAGCCCAGGGATCTATCTACTTTGCCACCTAACTGCCTCATGTCTACGGGTCTCCCCAAAAGGAATGACTAGAAATGTGCTCAATGTATAATATCAGTCAGGTATAGGACAGCTATTTATTTTACCCACACAAAAGAAACACCTAATAATAGTCTCACAAAGGTGCATTGACAAAAACTTAAATAAATATCTGTGATAGTAGTGGCAATTAAAGATTCCCCTGTATTGGCTTGGTTTTCAAATTGATTGTGTTAAAACCCAGAGTTTGTTAATCCCACCTGTGGGATGGGCTTGTTGATGTGAAAAGAAAGTCCTGAATTGGGAGGAGCTGGTGATGTAGATTTGGAGAGACACGAGAGAGAGGCGGAAGATCTTTTTGGAAGCAGCACCTCGTGGAGAGAGAGAGACTAAGAGAATTGCTGGTGGCTGCTTTGAATTGCCCTGGACTTTTGAGACCTGCCCCCTGAGCTGCCAAGGACTGAGGAGACATGGCTGTTTTGCTGGTACTTTGTCTGTCTGTTTTGATGTTATTTTGCCAGATTTGTCCACTGGTGAAAGACTGTCCTTTTGTTGAAGAAGTCCTGGAACCTGGCTGTTCGCTAAGAAGGCCTGCGACTGTCCTGCAGACAGAGAGTGAATACTGTCCACTGGTGAGGGACAGTACTGTTGTTGCAGGGGTCTGGAGACTGTCCTGCAGACAGAGTGAATAC
>NW_027187400.1:43291242-43304971 GCF_028583685.1 Petaurus breviceps papuanus
GGTCTGGAGACTGTCCTGCAGACAGAGTGAATACTGTCCACTGGTGAAGGACAGTGCTGTTGTTGCAGGGGTCTGGGAGCCTTTCTGTTGGTTCAGAAGCCCTGAAGAAGGATTTTCTTGTTGTATGTTTACAGAAATCCTGGGAGAGGGCTTTGCTAATGTGTTCAGGGGTTCTAGGGCTGTTCTACAGACAGAGGATAAATTCATGAAGGGACTGGCAATGTATCTTGTGGCTTTGCTAAGCCTTGTCTCCCCAGGAACTAAGATTGCTGAGAACTTGACTCCTGTCAAGATGAAGAAAAGACCTCCATTTGGGTATTAAGTGCTGTGTTTAAACTTGATGTAACTCTGGGGTAGATTCAATTGTGATCCAGGGGTGGGGAACTTTTGACCTTATGTTTGGAAACTAATCTCCATTTGAGAAGAGGGGCTTTGTGGTGGACTTAATTAAGGTATAGCCTAGGGGTGGAGAAGTATTTAGAACAGAGACTTTGTAATTGATTGAATGATTGGAAGGTCCTGGGGTGGGGTAGTACTTGGAGATTATTTAATCACACTTAGTAAATGCTGTATTTGGAATGATGTCATGTTTTGATCTTCTCTGTTCTTGGTTTGTCACTGAATAAAATAGAGAGCACCTATGCTGGTATTTTGAACCTGGGAAGTTGCCTTTCTTTTGGCATTACATTACAATATCAAACAAAAACTCCTGTTATAGTTATATTCTCCCAGGAGGTTGATATTTCCAACATCACAACTGAAACGATTGTGGCGATGCTACACTGGCATTTCACATTTCATGTTAGCTCTCCATTGCCTAAACAATTCCCTCCCCACTCATGTCTTTTGTCAGTCAGTCAGCCAGTTAATCAATATCTCATTTGAACCTCTCAACAACCCTGGGAGGTATATGCTATTATTATCCTGATATTACAAACTGAGGCAAACAGGTTGAATGACTTGTTCAGGGTCACATAGCTAGTAAATGTCTGAGGGAAGATTTGAACTTAGGTCTTCTTGACTCCAGGACCAGTGCTCTAACTGTTATGACCCCAAGCTTTTCTCTGCTAGTTTTGTGCAGAAATATTGCCTCACTGCCTTGCACCATGCCCTATGACATGTAAGGCTAAAAATTTGATCTAAGAGATGGAGGAAAGAAACCTGCTTCAATGGACTCCCTTGATGGGCCATATATTCAAATCCTATTAAAAACCTATAGGTTGGGGCAGCTAGGTGGCCCAGTGAACAGAGCACTGGCCCTGGAGTCAAGAGGACCCGAGTTCAAATCCAGCCTCAGACACTTAACATTTACTGCTTGTTTCCTGCTAATAATGCTTCAAAGATGCTCTCCATTTATGTATAAATGACCCTTAAAGATGTTGTAGAGATAGGAGACTAGGCATAAAGGTTAGCAGTGACTGCTGTTCTCTCACTCATCTTTTTGGATGATTTGCCAACTGCCTTGCCTTCCCCCCCTCCAAAAAGCAAAAAAGAAAAGAAACAAACAATGCCAACCAAAAAAGCCCTATGGATCGTAATCAAGGCCAGACTTGGAAAGATGGACAGTTGAACGGTGTGCCTAATATCCAGTAAGAGTGATCAGAAAGATGGTTTCATGAGGAAGAATTAAGGAAAATGTGTCAAAAGAAATTTTCTTTTACTTACATGAGCTGATGCTGAGTGAAGCACGCAGAACCAGGAGAACATCGTACACAGTAACAATTGCTACTTAGCTTAACTCAATGCAGCGATCTAAGACAATTCCAAAAGACTCATGATGGAAAATACTGTCCACATCCAAAGAAAGAACTTTGGAGTCAGAATGCAGATCCAAGCAGACTATTTTCACTTTTTTTTTTCCTTCCTTGTGGTTTTTCCCTTTTGTTCTGATTCTTCTCTTGTAACATGAGTAATGCGGAAATACATTTAATGTGATTGTACATGTAGAGCCTATATCAGATTGCTTACCATCTTGGGGAGGGGTATGGGGAGAGTGGGAGAAAAAAAATTGGAACTTGATCTTATAAAAGTGAATCTTGAAAATTATCTTTACATGTAATTGAAAAAAAAATACTATTAAGTGGGGGGGGGGAATGTTCTTTCATTCATTTGATCAATCCCAGTTAAAGAAGGTACTATACTTTTCTTGTGAACTCAAGGCCAAATCCTGAAAGTATTACAGCAAAAAGCAGCTATATTATGCATTAAGAAATGTAAGAAGTTGCAAGTCTAATTGAATAAGTCATTACACTTAATCCTTTACTTCTCGCCATGTAATTTGACCAACTTCCCTGTATTGTATTTGGAAATGGAGGTGATATAAAATAATAATAGCTGTATTTATTAAGTGCTTGCTGTATGCTGGGCATTCTGCTAATATTTGATCCTCTAAACAACCCTAGGAGGGAGGTGCCACTTTATGGTTGAGGAAAATGAACTAGATGGAAGTGACTTGTCCAAGGTCACTCAGCTAGTAAGACTAGAAGGCTGGATTTGAACTCTGGTCTTCTGGATTCCAGGCAGATCTCTATCTACTTTGCCTTTGTTTTGTAAAAATAAGAGATACCAATATGAAATTTTAAAACAGAAGTTTCAACAGTCTCTTGATTGCTACCAATTCCAATGTCTTGATCAGGTTCCAGTTTATCCTTTGTGAATGAAAAAAGCATTTTTTGTAGCCCAAACAGGAGCTGATATCTAAGGAGGAAGGCTCAGAGTTTTAGGAGTGGTATCCTGCAGAGGAGTGTTTGGGACTGGAAAGATGGTCAGAGCTACAGAGAACTGATGGACAGAACTTTTCCAGAAATGCTATTCTTTTCCTACAGATTTGGAAAGTCTGGGAGGGACAGGAAGGAAGGATATGTGAGAGTGGGAAGGACTTGGAGATGGATGGAGATAGGCTTGCTGGCCTCTGGGTCAGGCTAGATATGGAGAAGATAGGTGGCTCAGTTCTGGGCCTGAATTCAGGAAGATTCATCCTGAGTTCAAATCTGGCTTCAAACACTTACTGGCTGCATGACCTTGGGCAAGTCACTTCACTCTGTCTGCCTCAGTTTCCTCTTCTGTCAAATGAGCTAGAGAAGGAAATGGCAAACCACTCTAGTATCTTTGCCAAGAAACCCCAAAATGGGGTCACAGAGTCAGACATGACTGAAAATGATTTAACTGAGATTTCTTATAACGTATCAGTCAATCAACAAACATTTATTAAACACCTATTATGTGCAATGGCAAACCACTCCTGCATCTTTGCTAAGGAAACGCTATATGGGGTCATGAAAAGTTGGACATAACTGAAAAAAGACTTAAATAACTAATGACTGAAACAACTTAACACAACAGATATGGAGAGTTCTCATGAGCCAGTGGCCCAGGGATGGATCAAGGGGGGCTTCTGGGTTCAAGGCATTATGTGATTATATGTATATAACTGTAAGGAAAGTGATTAGATTGTAAGCATCTTGAGGGCAGGGACCCTCTTCTGACTTTTAAAAAAATATCTTTAGCACTTAGCACAGCTCCTCAAACATAGAAGGTACTTAAATGTTTATTGATCTATGGATTGATATAACTACACCCTCAAGGATGCCACCAAATCATTCCAGGTCCTGACTCCCAGGTGTTCTTTGTATGGACTGTTCCTTAAACTTGGCAAGCTTTCCCGGTGACCCTTAATTCTAAGGCCTCACCTCTGAGGTTACCCTAAGTACAGCCATTCAAATTCTTCTTTGTACAGAGTTGTTTATATATTGTCATTGTCATTCCTCCCCCCCCCACTTCATTAGACCATAAGCCTTTCCGAGGGCAGAGTCTGTATTTTGTTGTTCCAGTGGGCCTTTCTTTGAATCCCCAGCACTTCACACTGTGCCTAGAGCATACAAGATGCTTATAAATATTTGTCCACTTGACTTCTCTGCCTTCCTCCCATCCACCCTTGGGAGTCCCTCATTCCCCTCAAGGATTAGCTCAAATGGTCTTTCCTCATTCTCCCAGGAGTAGGTCTCCACTGCCCTAAATTAGGACCCATATCCAGCTCTGGATGGGACTAAGGGGGTCATTTAATCCAACTCTCTCATTTTATAGATGAAGAAACAGAGGCAGATAAGTGATTTACCCAAGGTCACTCAGGCAGTGCTATTAGGTATAGGACTCAAGACCTTAGATTCCAGAGCCAGCAAGTGTTCCCCCATACTATTTCACTGGAAGTCCTATGGACATCTTAAACCCCATCTGTCCAAATCTATTATTGTCAAGGCCATCACCATTTTCCGGGTCACCAAGGTTGGCCACCTATTTGTCATCTTCACTTCCCCACTCTCTCTCCACCTCCATAGTCAATCAGTTGTCAAGTCTTGTTTCCACCTGTGAATTGACCCCTTCTCCCCTCTGACACTGCCACCCCACTGGTATAGGACCTTCTCACCTCACAAGTGGACTCTTGCAATAGCTCCTGAGGGGTCTGCCTGATCACTCCAGTGGGGAGTCAGTCCACGTTTCATTTGTTGTACCCAACCCTGAGTCACCCTCCATCTTGTCTCAGTCCCCACCATCTTGTGCTCCCTTCTTCCCGGATGTAAAGTCCGGGTCCCAGGCATATCTCTTGGAAATCTCCCAAGGCATAGTCACCATCTTGTTCTGGGAAATTGAAACTTAACTATATTCCATATATGGTCCGAAACTGAGTATTAACCAATCACATTCCTCTGCTTTTGTAACTTCCTGCTTGCTTATGGATCTGATCATTACTTTGTGGTTTTTGTCTTTAAATACTCTGGCTCTGCCCCTGCTCCAGGCTGTCTGATTTGAGCCAATGCTGCGGACAGCTGGGCCCTCCATAAATCCACATTAAATTTATATTAAATTATGTCCAGGTCTCGGCTCGTTGATTTTCTGCTCAACACATTCTACCAGCAAAGGGATTTTCCCAAAGCACATGTCACGCTTCTCAGTATAAAACCCTCTCTTTGGCTCGTTAAGCCCTTCCTGACCTAGGCCCTTCTTCCCTTGCCAGTCTTCTTATACCTCACTCCCTTTCATTTACCTGCCTTTTGCCTTTGTTTGTATCCTCAGCTCTTAGCACAATGCCTGACAGACAGTAAGTGCTTAATAAATACTTACTGACTGACCTTCGCTACCCCACTAGAAAGGGCGCTGGCCATCAGCTTTCCCCAAAAGAACCATCGGGCCCCTCTCTGCTCCAGTGACCCCAGCAAGGCAAATGCCTCACACAGGAGACCCTCTATCTCCTGACTCCTCATTTTAAGTGCTTCTGCCTCATGCCGAGAACCCTCTTCTTCCTCATCTCCACCACCTGGTTTTCCTGGTTTCCTTCTTATTAAAGCTACAATCCGAAGCTCCTTCAAGCTAGTGATTTTCCTCCTTGAGGATGCAGTCTCTGTCTAGGGCTGTTTGAATGTCTCCACCTGGGAACACCTTGAGGGCAGAGACCTTCTTCAGGCATTCTTTGTAAACCCAGGGCTTAATTTAGCAATGTGTAGGTTTGTGGACTGACTGTTCTCTCCAAGTTAACAAACATTGCTTTTTTAGAGGGCAATTAGGGTTAAGTCACTTACCCAAAGTCACACAGCTAGTGTGTCAAGTGTCTGAGGCTGGATTTGAACTCAGGTCCTCCTGACTCCAGAGCAGATGTGCACCATCTAGCCTCCCCTTAACAAACATTTATTAAGAGGCTATTTTTGTGCCTAACACTGTGCTAGGCCCTGCCTTCCAGGGGTTCACTAGAGATAACCAGCAAACAATGTAAATGAGAGGAAATCTCGACATTATCTTCATTAGAATGGAAGTTCTCTGAGAGCAAGTATAGTCTTCCAGTTAGTCTATGGCTACACACTTAGGTTGGATAATATCTGGAGCTCAGTAAACGCTTGGTTAATTGACTAGAATTGAAAGACTCCATATATGAAGTGACATAAAAGTTCAAATCCAGTAGCTGTGTGACCCTGGACAAGTCACTTTACGTGTTTGCCTCAGCTTCCTTATCTGGAGAAGAAAATGGCAAACTGCTCCAATATCTCTACCAAGAAAACCCCCAAATGGGGTCACGAAGAGTCAGATACAAGTGAAACTACTCCACAGTGAGGAAGATGTGGCAAAGTCAAATTGGTAAGAAGAGGTCAAAGGTAAAGGAGAGTTAAGACCTGACTCAACATCAACAACAAATAGGGATGGGACCTGTGTCTTCAGCAGTGCCTGCATAGGGAGGGAGCTCCTAGCAACAGCTGCCCAGGGGTAAGAGACTTATCCACGGTCATACAACTGCTATGTGCCAAAGGGAGGACTTCAACTGGTGTCTTCCTGCTCTGAGGTCAGCTCTCTCTCCAGCTTCAGGAAATGTGTCATTATAAAGGGATGGTCAGCTAATATATGGGGCGAGGGGTGGATCATCCAAAGCAGCCAGTCAACAAGCATTTATTAAGTGCTTACTGTATGCCTGGCTCTGTGCTAAGCAAGGACAAGCAGAGAAAAAGACAGCGCCTGCCTTCAGGGTGCTTATACTCCAACGGGGAAAGACAGCACATTAAAAGAAAGAGAAAAGTGGGATGGGAGAGGAATCCAACCAAAGGTCCCAGGGTGGGGAGATGGTAGAGAAAGTCCAGAAAGGAGACTGGAGAGGAATGATCCTGGGCTGGTCGAGGGATCTACCACAAGTGGAATATTCAATCCTAGGGAGAAGTAAGGGGCAGGGATGGAGGAAGGAAGGGTCTTCTAAGTTGGGAACCACAGGGCTGGGAGGGACTTAGAACAGGGTGAAATTTTTAAATCAGAATTTTATTTTTTAAAGAACAGAATGTCACAGCTGGGAGGGACCTTTGAAAAAGGAATGTCAGAGTTGGGAGGGGCCTTAGAGGAGGGAATGTCAGGACTGGGAGGGGCCTTAGAAGAGAAGATATCAGAACTGGGACGGATCTTAAAAGTCATTCAATGTGTCCCTCTGTCCCCCTCATTTTCCAAAAGGTGAGTAGTAATGGAGTGATTCAGAGAAAGTCCCACCTGAGTGGAAGACAGGAGTCATTCCCAGGCCTCCCAGCTTCCAGCCCAGCAGTCTCTCCAGGAATACTGAAAGCTCCCCTAGCCCTCCCAGTGTGACTCAATCCTTCCTTCTCCACAACTCTCCTCTTGCTTCGCCTGGCCTTGGGGTCTGGATCCCTGCCAGGCCCCTTCCCCCTCAGCCAGGGCCAGCTGCCAGGTGTCCAGAGGTGTCTAGTCTGATCCATCTATTTCAGAGCAGGTGGGAATGCTAATCCCTAATCCCTCTGTGTCAGGTGGGCAGGGCTCAGAGGAAGCCTGGGTGGGGAGGGACAACTGAGAGCACCCCTTCCCCCCCGGGGCACCTTCCTCAGTCCCTCAGCCCCCAGGACTCCTCAAGAGAAAGGAGAAAAAGGCTTGGTGGGGCTTTAAGGACAACTGGGATCTAGTTCTGCCTCTGGGTGACCTGGAGCTGGACCCTTCCCCTCTGGGAGCTTCACTTTCATCTTCTGTAAAATGAGGGACCAGACTAGATGGTGTCTAAGGCCCCTTCTAGGGCAGAGAGTCTGTTCCACACACAATATAGCAACAAGGAGGGGCCCTCAGGACACCTGTTCCATTTTTGCCACTAACTCAGGGGATCTGTAGTGCTAGAATACTTGCCTAGTATGCCATAAGTGTCTAATAAATGCTTAACTAGCTGATTTGTAAAGTGAGGGGTTTACTCTCAAAGAGTCCTTTGTGCACGCACCTCTCAGGATCTGAGTTCAGAGCAAAGGCTGTCCCTGAGGGACAAGGGACAGAAATGACCCTATTTGGGTTTAGAGGTCGGTACAAGCCTTCCTTTTTAGGTCTTAACCACACGCTTATTGCCTGCAGTCCTCAATGCAAGCACGCCCTCTGGTGGTCAGACCACTTCCTTAAAGAATGCCTTTATCTTTACAGGTTTCCTTCCAGGGATCTTTAGCCCTCTGCTAGGGTTTTCCCAGGCTTCATAGTCACTCAAGGTTCCTCTGCCCTCTCCTCCAGGAAGCCCTCTGGGAGTGTGACTCTCATTGATACACCCAGAAACACTCATCCTGGAGCAACAAGGAGGATAGATAGATTCTTCCCTGTCTCTTGTTTGCACCTTCCCTGTCTCACTTCTGGAGGAGACAGCGGGCCCTGTGCAGACCCTGGTCCTGGGGTCATTCTTTATCCTTTCCCAAGGATATCAGGACCAGGCTTCCTCTCTGCCCTTATACTTGGGGATATCCATATACACACAATGTCAAGTCAAGCTTGCACCTAAACAGACTGACCTCACTCCCATGGCCTATTTCTCCTCTTTAGCTTAACTGTACACCCCCCAAATCTTATCAACCTTTACTTTTCTCTTGAGCCCAGTCCCACATCACCAACTGCCTAACAGATAGTTCCTATCGATATCTTAAACTCAACAAAAGAGAATTATTACACAGATTAATAAACCACCAATTTAATTATCAAACACCACTTAATTAGCAGTGATTAATCATTAACTAAATTGACTCCCCAAAGAGAATTAAGTATCTGAGCAATAGCTCTAGAATCAGAGGATCTGGGTTCAAATTCTATCTCCAGTGCTTTTCAGCTTATGTGATGTTGGGTAAACCACTTTACCTATCAGGAACTCAGTTTCCCCATCTGTAAGATATGGCTTACAAATATACTATACGAAACTTATATCAAACTATATGGCCCTTGAAGGTGATTCCAGTTATAACCATATTATCCTATGATCTTTTCCCCTAAAACTACCTCTTCCTCTTGACTTCTTTATTTTTTAAATTTTATTTTTATGTATTTATTTTATATTTACATTTGTTTTTTCCTACCTTTTCTCTCCCTCCTTCCCCTCCTCCCTCCCCAAGACAGCATGCAATCTGAGGCTATATACGTACAATCATATTAGACATGTGTCCACATTAATCATGTTGCAAAAGAAGAATCAGAACAAAAGGGAAGAACCATGAGAAAGAAAAAACAAACAAAAAAGAGAGAAAATACTATGCGTGAATCTGCATTCCAGCTCCATAGTTCTTTCTCTGGATATGGACAGCATTTGCCATCATAAATCCCTTGGAATTGTCATAGATCATAACATCACTGAGAAGAGCTATTGACTCCTCTATTTTTGTCAGAAGACCCAGATTGGAAATCTCAGAATCATCCTCCCTCACCTACTGTGGCCCAACGGTTGCCAAGTCTGGTCCAGTCTACCTTCACCACACCGATTGTATCCATCTCTTTCTCTCTGTTCCTACAAGAATTCCCCTCCCTTTAGGTCTTCTCCCTTCTTCTAGGACTCCTACATTCACCCTTCCTCATACTCTCTCCACCCAGCTACTGGGCACTCTCTGTCTAAGCTTGGCCTACTGTTTAAAAGGTAAAATCACTCACAACACTTCATATGTTTATCAAAGGTCCATGCAGACAAAGCTATGGTTTTTACAGTAGCAATGTATGGGTGTGAGAGTTGGACCATAAGGAAAGCTTACATCACAGAATTGACACTTGCCAATTGTGCGACCAAGGAAGACTTTTGAGAGTCCCTTGGACAGCAAGGAGATCAACTCAGTCAAAACTTAAAGAAATTCATTCAGACCCTTCACTGGAAGGTCAAGTACTGAAGCTGAAGCTAAAATACTTTGGCCACATAATGAAAAGAAGGGACTCGTTGGAAAATACCCTGATGTTGGGAAAGATTGAAGGCAAAAGGAGAAGGGGACTTCAGAGGATGAGATGGATGGATAGTGTCATGGGAACAATGACATGAGCTTGGACACACTTTGAAAGATAGTAGAGGATAGAAGGGCCTGGAGTGCTATGGTCCACTGGGTCACAAAGAGTCAGACACGCCTCAACAACATCAACAAAAACACAAACTGACTCATTTGTCCCCACTGGAGTTTAAGCTCTGGGAAAATTTCCAGCTATAGCTCATGCCCCTAAGATTCTTATCGCCTTCCCAGCTTCACATGACTCAGAAGGAAAACAGTCATGTTATGGTTGAAAGTAGAGCTTTTGAATGAAATTGGAAAAGATAGAGAATAAGCTCCTGGCTGCTCCGTTGTTCTGGAAGATATCTGGAAAATGTCCATCTCCCTTTCTTGTCTTCCACTGGGGCTGTGCAAAACAACCTTTTCTTTTTTTTATCTGTAAATACTTTCACATTAGGCATTAGTCAGGTTATAAAGAAGGATTGTAACAGATGGAATGAAGAATGGGAAAGAGGAAACAAAACCAAACAAGAAGACGAAAAAGGGCAGGTCGTTTGCTTCAATCTGGGTTCAATTGCAGTTCTTTCTCTGGATGTAAACATCTCTCTCCATCATGAGTCTTGGGTTTGACTTATGTCTCTGGATTGCTGAGAAGAGTCCAGTTTATCAAAGTTGGCACACATACGTTGTGTCTGTAATTGTGTACAAATTCCTCCTGGCTCTACTCTTCTCACTCAGCATCAGTTCATATACGCCTCTCCAGGTAAATATGAAGGCCATCTGCTCCTCATTTCTTATAGCACAATAGTATTCCATAACATGCATATACCACAACTTGTTCAGCCATTCCCCAGTTGATGGGTACCCCCTTAATTTCTAATTCTTTGCTACCACAGAAGGAGCTGCTATAAACATTTTTGTACATATGGGTCTTTTTCCCACTTCTATGATCTCTTTGGCATACAACCCTAGAAGTGGTATTGCTGGGTCAAAGGGTATGAAATTGTCTATAGCCCTTTGTGTATAATTCCAGATTGCTTTCCAGAATGGTTGGATCAGTTCACAACTCTACCAGCAATGCATTAATGTTCCAATTTGCCCACATCCTCTCCAGCATTTGTCATTTTGCTGTTTTGTCATCTTAGCCAATCTGACTGGTAAGATGTGGTACCTCAGAGTTGTTTTGATTTGCATTTCTCTAATCAATAGTGATTTAGATCATTTCTTCATGTTGTGCAAAACAGTCTTATGAGCTTCATGAATCCCTGTGTTCTCCTTTAACAGGGGAAAGCAACAAGCATTTATTAAGCTCCTACAATGTGTTGGGCACCATACTGAGCACTTTACAAATATTGTCTTATTTGATCTCATAACAGCCCTGGAAGGTAAGTGCTATTTAGATGATCCCCATTTTACAGTTGAGGAAAATGAGGCAGAGAGAGCTTAAGTCACTTGCCTAGGGACATACAGCTAGTTAAATATGTATTTAACTCAGGTCTTTCTAATTTTAGGCCCAGGACCCTACCCACTGAACTACCTTGGTGGTACTACTACTACTACTACTACTACTACTACTACTGCTACTACTACTGCTACTACTACTGAGAATAACAACCAGCAGCTAGCATTTTTATACTATGCTTATTCTGCTTCAGGAAGTGTGCTATCTTCTTTACAAGTATCTCATTTGGTCTTCACAACAACCCTAGGCAATAGGTGCTAATTTACAGATTAGGAAACTGAGGCAGACAGAACTTAAGTTACTTTCCCAAAGTTACACAGTTAGTAAGTGTGTAAGGCAGGATTTGAACTCGGGCTTTCCTGACTCCAGGCCCAGCTCTCTATCCACTGCTCCACATAGCTGCGGAGGATACCACAAGTAATCATCGCCACTGCATGATCTTCTCACTCTGTTTTTTTCAGTCCAAAAACTGGTTTATAACCTTTCATTGTTTTCTTCATGCTCAATAGTATGACTAACTCCTCCACAGGAAAAAGGAAGTTGTGATGAATTATCTTTGTATGAATTCTCCCATTCCTGTGAGTCTATTTTACAAACAATCAAGCTGCCAGATCCCTCTGTTGGGTATGGGGTGGCTTTCCATCTAGCCTTCTCCCTTGATGCTCCTGATGTGCTGTTCCACCTGCTGCTGTGGTCTTACTTTTTTTTCAGTGAATTATGGGGCAAGGGTGTTTAGATTTAGGGGAATGGGAAGATAAGGGAGGGATTTTGGGAGCAGGGGTAAATGAAGTGATAGGAGAGGAAGGTAGCAGGTAGAAGTAATGTAGAAAAGTTAGGAGAGAGGGAAAAAAGATATGCAGAAACATAAAAACAAAGATTAGGAGCAGAATCTCTTAGAGAAAGTATATGTTTATATATGTGTTGTCAACCTGAAAGTGCTTGTGCCCTTGTGGTTAAATGAGGCAAACAGGCTAGGTGATTAAGTAAATTCATGTTGTTTGTTCCCTTAAAGCTAGCAGATACATGCTGCACAGAGCCAAAACATGACTGATGGATAAAATTATGATCAGGCTTAAATATGTTCTAGAATAATCCCAACTTAGAGTCTCTATGTCACTCAAATTTATGATCTCCATATATATTTAACCATAGAATGAGAAAGGAATTTTCTTAATTGAATAGGTGGTAAATACAATAAGTGACAAAGTGTCAATTGAAATTATGACCCAGGATATCTGTATTTTCTTTGCCATTAACATGACATGACAAAGTATATGTCCATAAAATATTAAGATGAGAAAAAGTTTCATTATTCAAGGTAGTGCCTTAGGTTAAGGATCTCATCCTTAATAGCCATAAACAGGGAAAAATGTTCATAAATCAGCCCCATCTTTGAGTAAATTGCTCTCCCGGTTCAGTTGACTTTGCTTCAGTTCCTACAAGTCTCCCTAGGTTTCTCTGAAACAATCCCTTTCATCATTTCAGATGGATCTGGGTTCCATCATATTCATCTTTAGACATTCCCCAATTCATGGGCACTGACTCAGTTTCCAATTCTTTGCCACCACAAAGACAGCTGCTATAAATGTTGCGTATATGTCTTTTTTCTCTTTCTTTGAAGAGAGGCAGATTTAGACTCAATGTAGAGGAAAGGCTTCCTAACAGTGAGGGCTGTTCTGTAACAGAGGGGGTTTCCTCAGGAGCCCTCTTGAAAAGTATTCAGGGGAAAGCTGGGTGGCCCCTTCTCAGGTTTGCTGTAGAGAAGGGACATCTATGGACTTGGTTTAAAAAAAAATTCATGGGGCAGCTAGGTGGCACAGTGAATGTGGCACAGCACTGTCCCTGGAGTCAGGAGTATCTGAGTTCAAATCCTGCCTCAAACATTTAACACATAAAAATTAGCTGTGTGACCTCAGGCAAGTCACTTAACACCAACTGACCTACTTTCCCACCTCCAAAAAGCCAAAAAAAAAAAATTCATTAACTGCATTTCAATATAATGGGTTTCCTTTGTAATCCAATGCACTTTATTTTATACATTTAAAGACATTATTCTGAGGAGTCCCTAAGCTTCACCAGACTAGCAAGGAACCCAGGGCACAAAAATGGTGACAAACCCCTGCTGTTGTATATTTTTGAGAACAGGTCCTTTATGAGGTTCCTTCCAGCCCTGAGATTTCATGAGTCTATTCCGATGTTCTCACTGACAGAGGCCATTTCTTTCATAGGTTCAGGGTCAGAGCCAACATCCCCAACTTCTGAATCCTCCTTCAACACCACGAAAATAAAAGATGAGTTGGATGGGTAAGGATGACTTTTTTGTGCATGTCACAATCTCTCATTTCATCTAATACAATTAAAAAGTGGGTTATCTCAGAGCCATCTAGACCCAACCACAAAGAGGGTGGACAACTGGTTCTTCCATCTTGCAGCTCATGTCTATAATGCTTCCTTGGGTTAGAGGAGCCCAATCCCCAAGGGACCTACCTATGTCTGTACCCTTAAGGAATGCATGCTCCTGGCTCTCTCTTTAATGTAT
>NW_027187400.1:43305071-43306390 GCF_028583685.1 Petaurus breviceps papuanus
TGGGACATAGAGTGAATTCAGTAGGATGTAGTAGAGAGAATATTAGTATTACTACCAGGAAACCTGGCAGTCTCACTTCCAGTGTTTATTAGCTGTGTAACATTGGTGTGGTGAGTAAAATTGCCACAAAGGACAATCTTCATCAAACTGCTTGATTTCTCAATGAGGAAGGGAGAGAATTTGGAACTCAAAGTTTTAAAAACAAATGTTTAAAATCGTTTTTACATGTAACTGGGGGAAATAAAAATAAAATACTAAAAAAAAATTTTTTAAGCATGCTGTAGCGGCAACCACACTGGCATAGCCAGGATGGCTGTTAGCACAGGTTCTTAGATCTGCTTTACTAGAAAAAATAGCCGTTTAAGGGGTCAACAACCTTTTTAAATCACATTCACTAGTTCAGGGGAAAAGTCAGCACCCTGAGCTTCAGAGAAAATACAAACAGAAAATACAAGCAGAGAAATAAAGACCAACAGCCAGGGCTCTGACTGACAGACAGAATCAAAGCAGTACTGCTACACCCTTTACATATATCCCTGGATGGAGAGAGCCTTTACATCTGAGCAGTCAGAGAGCTCTGAACATACAGAGATTCAGAATCTTAACAAGATCCTTCTCATAAGTGAGCCCCCAAAGCAAAATACCAATTCAGAGTATATCTACACTTTTCAGAACCAGAAGGCATCACAACCCTCCTGACTCAGTGCCTAATTGGAAATTAGCAAAAGATATGAAAGCCTTCCTACAAGTAAACCTCCCCTTTGCAAGCTTCCCTTAATGGGCTCCAAGTGAGGCCTATTAATGGGTGGGGAAGATCTTAAATCCCATTAACATTACACGAACTGAGACATGTTTTCTTCTGGGCAAGATAACATTTTATTAATAGTGATGAGTATTCTGTTAGCAAAATGGGTCACGTTGGCCATCTCAGCCAAAAATCCAGGGACCTGAGTATAATTATTTATTAGTTAGCCTAGCAATAACCAATACATTGCCCTTTCTCCATGACCGAGGACCAGGAGTGAGGGCAGAAAGGGTCTTTCAAACCTAGGTGTGTCTCTGTTTTGATTGGCCAACAATACATCATTTAGACTTCCCCTGGCAAAGATAAGACAATCCTGATTAGTAGATATTTTTATTTTTTTTTAAAGCAATTGGGGTTAAGTAACTTGCTCAAGGTTACATGGCCAGGTGTTTCTGGGTGTGGTGCTAAGTATCTGAGCCCGGATTTGATCCCAGATCATCCTGACTCTGGGGCCAGTGCTCCCACTCGATGAGCCCCCTGGCCACCCCTAAGGTGCTTCTGGATGTGGTGCTGA
>NW_027187400.1:43306400-43355071 GCF_028583685.1 Petaurus breviceps papuanus
CAGGATTCGATCCCAGGTCATCCCCACTCTGGGCCAGTGCTCCCACTCGATGAGCCCCCTGGCTGCCCCATGTAGACATTTTTAAAGAGGTGAGTTAAGAGTTACCTCAGCTCCTCCCTGCCACTTCCTCACTGGGAGACCAAAATGACAGGAACAGTGGGTTGGCCTTAAGGTCTTCAGTCATTTTTCAGCCATGTCCCACTTTTCCTGAATCCATTTGGGGTGTTCTTGGCAGAGACACGGGAGTGGTTTTGCTATTTCCTACCCCAGCTCATTTACAGATAAGGAAATGGAGGTAAACAGGATTAAGTGACTTGCCCAGGGTCACACAGTTAGTGTCTGAGGCCAGATTTCAACTCAGGAAGATGGGTCTTCCTGACTCCAGGCCTCTAGTAATCTTGACTAGAAAATCAGAACTATCCAAAACAGGATTCCCTCCTCCCTGTCCCATTTGGCCTCCCCTTTGGTGGTCAGATCTCCCCTAATTTTGGCAAGGAGACAGAAGAACAGGAGAGTCAGGGGACTGGTTCTTTGTTAACAAGTAAAGGTGGGGGGGGCACCAAGGTTAGAAAGCAAGTGCCCCAGGAGCTAGAACTGATTATCCAACGATGCCTTTAGTTCTGAATGAGAGAGTATCTTTCGAGCTAGACTGAGAAATGGCAGGTTGGCAAAATTTAGCATAGGATGGATTACATAATAATATTGGTTATTACATAATGCAGCGTAATATTAATTTTCCTCACTGGGCAAGTCTTTACCTGTGTGAGCCTCGGTTTTCCCATCTGTGAAAGGAGCTAGAATGTAGATGATACGCACATTACCTACTGCAACTGTCACTGCGAGACAAGTGCTTTGGAAGGTCTACCGGCAGAACTAAAAGTGAGTTCTAACAGTTATTGTGGCCATGGACGAGGACTTACTATTGTAAGCTGGGGGTCGATGGGGAGAACTCAGGTCTGCCTAGTCACAGAATCCTTCCTGAATGGGGGCACCTTGGCGTCATGAAAAGAGGACTAGATTTATTATCAGAGGCACCTCTGCTACTTATTATCTGTATGACCTTGAATAAATTATTTACTCTCCCGGAGTCTCGGTTTCCTCACCTATAAAATGAAAATTTGGAACTAGATGGGCCTTTGAGGGCCCTTCCATATTTAGATCTATGCTGGGGTTTCTTTTTTAAAATTAAATGTAGGTTTTTTTCTTTTTTTTTTTCTTTTTTGGTGAGAGGAAGGTATGTATTTTACTTTGAAACAAAGATCCACTTTCTCTTCCTCATACCTACCCTATGTGCACTCCCACCCTCAATAAGAAAACTAGAAAAACAACCCCCCTGTTAGAAACATATATAATTAAACAAAAGAAAAAACTATCCCACTGGCTTCATAAAAAAAAAAAAATCTGTCTCTACATGCAACCTGAGTCCATCACTTCTCAGTCAGGAGGCGGGCAGTATATTTCACTATAACTGGGTTTTGAAGACCACAGCTGGCTTCTGAAGAGCAACTAAGTCAGACTTAAGGGGCAGGACTTTTCCTGAGGCTCCTACTAACCCTGATCCCCCACCCCCCAGTATATAAAATTTGAAAGGTAAAATGCTTAGCTGTTTCCTTAATTCTCTTTGGCTTCCAGACTTTAGTGCAGCAAATAGAGATGGAAGTGGTGGGGCAGGAGGCTTCAGACCTCTCTCCTACTAAGGAGAAGAAATGGTGACTGTGAGGAGAAACACAGAGTGTTGGGCCCCGGCGGCCTTACCGCATCTCAGTTTAGTGGTCATTTTCTTCTGCCTTTCTGTTTTCATGTTTGAATACTAGCAGGAGACTAGAGATCTCAGATTCCCCTGAGGTTACCTTGTAGGGAACCCCAAGTTGGAGAGTTCCCAATTTCAAGATTCTCAAGAGAGATACAGAACAGATCTTTTTTTTTTCCTAAGGAATGTACAATATATTCAAGTGGTATTCAGAGGGAACTATGATATGATAGAGGGGGAAACTGGATGAGAAAAAAGAAAAGTCTCTTCAAAGAATTTTGAGAAATTGGAGAAGGGAAAGATTCTTGTCCCTTGGGGGAAGAGACACAGTGTAAAGGAAAGCTGCTGGAAGATACGGCCCCAGGAGTTGCCCTTGGCTGAAGGAAGGGGCTTCAAAAGGCTGACATAAACCTGAGAGGAAGACCATTCAAGGCGTAGGGATAGTGTGAGCAAAGGTCTGAAGACTTGAAGAGGGCAGAATGGGGCCAGGGGCTGCTTAGAAAGTAGAGAGTGTGGAAGGAAGCAATATGGGGAAAAGTTGGGAAGACATATTGGAGTCAATTTGTAGAGGGCTTTGAGAGCCAGACCCTAGAACTTATATCTTTATTTGGTATGTAGCTATTCAAAACTTTGTCTTTTTTCCTCAAGCTCCCTAATACCAACCCTTCTCTCATCCCCCTTAGCAGAACATATTGTTTCCTCTTTTTTTTTTTCTTTTTGGAGGGGGGAAGGCAGGGCAATTGGGGTTAAGTGACTTGCCCAAGGTCACACAGCTAGTTTTTGTGTTAAGTGTCTGAGGCAGGATTTGAACTCAGGACCTCCTGATTCCAGGGCCAGTACTCTATTCACTGTGCCACCTAGCCACCCCCTACTTCCTATTTTATTGAGAAAATAAAGGCCATTCACTATGAGGTCAATATTCTACCCTATTCCACACATCAAGTCTTCTCAGCATCATCCCTCATTCTTTCCTCTTTTGCTCCAGTTGCTGGAGAAAAAATAAATCTGTTCCTACTTGAGGCCAAGACTTAATCAACAAGAATTTATTAAGCACTTTACTATATGACAGGTGTGGTAGTTTGTCACAGGCACTGCTACGTGAGACAGTGGATTCAATGCTAGGCCTAGAGTCAGGACGACTCATCTTTCTCCTCAGCTTAAATCTGACCTTGGACACTTACTAGCTGTGTGTCCTTGGGCAAGTCACTTAACCCTGTTTACCCCAGTTTCCTTATCTATAAAATGAGTTGGAGAAGGAAATGGCTAAACCACTCCAATATCTTTGCCAAGGGAAGCCCAAATGGGGGCATGTATAGTCAGACACGACTGGGTAACAACAGCAACAAGGTAATTGTATTTATTCTCAATAGAATTATCCCTGGGATTATGAGAGAATCGGCCCAAGGTACTTCTACTGGGGCCCTAGTTCCTCTTTCTCCTCCCAGCCCATCTCCTCTGTAATCCTTCCGTCATCTTCCTCTTTCCTTGCTTTCCAGTCTCTCCTTATTCTTCCCTCTCTTCTAATGATCCTCTCTCCTAGATTTCCTAGCATAGTTCCTGGCACATAGCAGGTGCTTAATAAATGTTTATTGAATTAAATTGAATCATTTCTGTACTTAAAAAAAAAAACTTCACTTGTGTGTTACAGTGGATAGATGGCTAGCTGGAGATGGGGAGAGGAAGGGAGGGAAATATTTGAAAACGGGAGTGACATAAAAATAAAATGGATCAATAAAAGGATTGTTGATCCTGCCTTCTTCAAATATTGTCCCAGATCACTTCTCCATTTCATAGGCAACCCTGTAGAAAGTTGCCTTACTTGATGTCCCCATTTTTTTCACCTCTTACTTACTTCTCAGCTTGTTGCAATCTGGCTTCCATCCCTACCACCTGACTGAAATTATGGTCTCCAGAGTTATGAATTATTTAATAGCTGTGAAATCGAACTGCTTTCTCTTCTCATTCTATGTGGTCATTTTGCTGTATTTGACAAACCTCTTCCTCTTGGACACTCTCTTCTCTTTTGGTTGACCTTTTCCTTGGTTGACCTTTTCCTGGGTTCTTTTTCTACCTGTTTTACCATTTCTTGGTCTTCTTGGCTGTATCATAATCCACACATTATCTCTATGGATTCAATGACCACCTTTATGCAAATGACTACAAAATCTACTGACTACATCTAACCCTAATTGGTCTCCTGAATGATAGTTTCATGTTACTAACTGCCTTTTGTACCTCTGCTACTAGATGTCCTGCTATGTTGGAAGCCTGCACTCAACATGTCCAAAACAGAATTTATATTCCTCCAAAAGACCCAGCCCTCTTTCAAAATTTTCTCTTTCTAATGAAGGTACCACCAGGTGATGCCCAGCAGATATTGCTAGGGAGCAATCCTCAATTTGGATGAGGAACACATTTTTCCTCCTTTTCGTTTACCCTCTTCCCTGCTCCCTACTCCCACACCATTGAGTAGAGTTGATTCACTCTGATCACATCTGTCTCTACCCTTTGGAGCTGGATCAGGGTGGGACCTTCTCTTTAAGCCTCTGACTCCATTCTCCCTTCCTTTCTCTGCTTTGGGAGCAAACTCAAAGACCCCTGGCATTGTGGCCTGTCTACTTGCAGAAAACATTATTAACTCATAAAAGTTTTAATCTAATGCAAAGATACTGGCTCCATACTATCCTCTATGCAAAGTTAGAAAGTTTAAAAATACAGATTATTAGCAAAATTCATAAAGCTCTGAAGCCATTAAAAAGTATTTTGATAACCACACTGGAAAGATTTCAACGCCAGTTGAATTTGGTATCATCACATAACCACAGGTTTTCCCTACTTACTGTCCATAGCGAAAACACCAACTCAGGACACAAATAAAATTATCAGGACAAAAAAACTGCTAAAATTAAAAATAATAGAGAAACACTTCATAATGAACTATGCCACACATTGTATGGGACAGTAAATCAGAAAGGAGAAATGGTAAAGTAAATTTATCACTGGTCTAGCAGTTTCTTTGAGTTGGCATAATCCATTTACTTTCTTTTGGCAATCAGGGTTAAGTGACTTCCCAAGGTCACACAGCTAGTAAGTGTCTGGGGCCAGATTTGAACTCAGGTCCTCCTGACTCCATCTCCTGACTCCACCACCAGGGCTGGTGCTCTATTCACCCCGCTGCTCCAATCTAGTCACTTTCTGATGGTTTTCTTCTTCTTTTTTATTTATTTATTTTTAAAGCAATTGGGGTTAAGTAACTTTCTCAAGGTTACACAGCCAGTTATTTCTGGGTGTGGTGCTGAGTATCTGAGCCTGGATTTGATCCAGGTCATCCCCACACTGGAGCCAGTGCCCTTACTTAATGAGCCACCTGGCCGCCCCTAAGCAATTGGGGTTAAGTAACTTGCTCAAGGTTACGTGGCCAGGTGTTTCTGGGTGGGTGCTAAGTGTCTGAGCCCGGGATTCGATCTCCAGGTCATCCCAACACTGGGGCCGGTGCTCTTACTCACTGTGCTACCTGGCTGCCCCCTGATGGTTTTCTTAATAAACCAAGAGGCAAGCCATTGAAGGGAAAAGTTGCCACAAGGCTTAGAGTCAGTTTCTGGAAGCATCTTCCATCTGGTGCCATTGCTGTTGCTGACACTGTTCACTCTCACTCTTCCTCTGTATCTGTCTGTAGGGAGATGAAAAACTGATGCTTCACAGAAAACCATAACCTCTATTTATGATCTCATATGATCCCGTGTTGTTGGTAGAGTTGTGAACTGATCCAACCATTCTGGAGAGCAATTTAGAAGTATGCCCAAAGGACTATAAAAATATGCATACCCTTTGACCCAGCAATGCCACTTCTAGGGCTGCATCCCAACTATAACCTCTATTTATGATCCCATTTTCCCCCCTTCAGTTACCTTCTTGTCCATTTTTCTGCAATATCTCTCACTCCCAGGTCCTCTTCATTGATAGCACCATTCCCCTTATTCAGGCCCTCCTTTCTCACTTAGACTATTGCACCAGCCTCCTAATTGTTCTCTTGCCTTCCAACTTCCCTTTCTTCTCTAACCCATCCCTTATTTAGTTGCCAAATCAATACTCTTTAAAAAATATATATTTATTTCCTTTTAGTTTATAACATTCAGTTCCACAAGTTTTTTTAATTAAATTAATTTTTTAAATTTAATAAATTAAATTAAATTTTTAATTAAATTTTATGTTTATTTTTAGTTTACATCACTTATTTCATCATTCATCAGTTACAAATTTTCTCCTTCTCTCTCTCCTCCCTCCTTCCCTCCCATGTCGGCATGCAATCCAATATAGGTTCTATATATACCTTCACATTAAAGATTAGTCAAGTTGTAAAGAAGGATTATAACCAATGGAATGAACAATGAGAAAGAGGAAACCAAACCAAACAAGAAAAAGACAGAGCAGGTAGTTTGCTTCAATATGGATTCGGATTCTATAATTCTTTCTCTGAATATAGAGAGCCCTTTCCATCATGAGTATTTTGCAATATTGCCTTGCAGCCTTGCATTGTTGAGAGGAATCCAGGCTATCAAAGCCAGTCATCACAGATAAGATGTGTCTGTAATTGTGTACAAAGTTCTCCTGGTTCTGTTCCCCTCACTCAGCATCAGTTTATAGAAGTCTCTCCAGGTTATTATGAAGTCTGTCTGCTCCTCATTTCTTATAGCACAATAGTATTCCATTAGATTCATGCACCAAAAGTTGTTTAGCCCCGTTGATGGGCATCCCCTTGATTTCCAAGTCTTTGCCACCACAAAAAAAGAATTACTATAAATATATTTGTACATAGGGTTCCTTTTTCCACTTGCATGATCTCTTTAGGATACAGCCCTAGAAGTGGAATTGCTGGGTCAAAGGGTATGCATATTTTTATAGTCCTTTGGGTATAGTTCTAAATTGCTCTCCAGAATGGTTGGATCAGTTCACAACTCCACCAACAAAGCATTAGTGTTCTGCATTGCTGGTGGAGTTGTGAACTGATCCAACCATTCTGGAAAGCAACCTGGAATTATACCCAAAGGATTATAAATAATTTCATACTCTTTGACTCAGCAATACCACTTCTAGGTATCCCAAAGAGATCATAGAAGTGTGAAAAAGACCCATGTGTACAAAAATATTTATAGGAGCTCTTTTTGTGGTAGCAAAGAATTGGAAATTAAGGGGGTGCCCATCAACTGGGGAATGGCTGAACAAGTTGTGGTATATGCATGTTATGGAATACTATTGTGCAATAAGAAATGAGGAGCAGGGACTTCATATTTCCCTGGAGAGGCTTGTACGAACTGATGCTGAATGAGAAGAGTAGAGCCAGGAGGAATTTGTACACAATTACAGACACAACATATGTGTGATGACTAACTTTGATAAAATGGACTCTTCTCAGCAATCCAGAGTCATAAGTCAACCCCAAAAGACTCGTGATGGAGAGAGATGTTTACATCCAGATAAAGAGCTGAGTTTGAACCCAGACTGAAGCAAACTACCTGCCCTCTTTCCTCTTTCCCATTCTTCATTCCATCTGATACAATCTTTCTTTACAACCTGACTAATGCCTAATGTGAAAGTATTTGCAGATACTTTACTTGATTGTATGCCGCCATGGGGGGGAGGAGGGGGAGGGAGAGAAAATTTGAAACTCAAGGAATTGTGGTAATGACTCTTGTAACTAAAAGTAAACAAATTAATAAAGACCAACCCCCCCCCCCAAAAAAAACAAACCAAAGTATCAGTGTTGCAATTTTCCCACATCTCTCCACCATTCCAAATTAATACTCTTAAGAGACAGATCTGATCATGGGTGAATGATTGAAAAAGAATTTATCAAGTGCTTTCTAATTGCCAAGCCCTGTGGATAAGAATACAGTCTCTGTTCTCAAAGAGTTCACACTCTAATTGGGAGAGATAACACTTGAAAGAAGGTCAGCTGTGGGCAGACACATTTGTTGATCAACAAGTCTCAACCCCACTTAAGAATCTTCAGTGGCTGGTGGAGAAACACTCGCACTTTCCTTAAGGCTAGCTAGATTTGCCTCCTGGAATGGGGTGCATATGGCATGAAGGGTCCTGTTTGATCACCTAGTGTACTGCATTCGAGGTAGACATTTTCTACAGACAGAATATTTTCTTTCTTTAGATTTAATAATGAGAGTAGTGTGACCCTATTCCACTGAAGTTACAAGGTCCAGGAACTACAACCATATCCATTCCCTTCCAGAGGGAAGTAGCAGTTTCTTAAAGTATACTGTCATTATCATCAATGGAAAACATGCCAAGAACATGCCATAGTATAGGAGCAGATGGCTGGTACAGTGGGACAGAGCACCAGGTCTGGAGACAGAAAGACCTGAGTTCAAATCCAGCCTTAGACACTTACTAGCTGTGTGACTTTGGACAAGTCACAACCCTGTTTACCTCAGTTTCCCCATCTATCCAGTGAGTTGGAGAAGGAACTGGTAAACTACTCTGGTATCTTTGCCTAGAAAACCCCAAATGGGGTCACAAAAAAATCAGGCAGACTGAAAACAACTCAACAACAAAAGATCAGTGCACAGGAGTCCTCTAGGAGAAGGGGAGGTTGGGGTGACTAGGGGGTGCAGTGAGCAGAGCACCGGTCCTGAAGTCAGGAGGACCTAAGTTCAAATTCAGCCTCACACACTTAATACTTACTTTGTGATCACTAAGTCACCAAACCCCAATTGCCCTGCCCTCCCCCTTCCAAAAAGAAAAAAAAAAAAGAAGGGGAGGTAGTAGAGCCGTCTGCAAGGGCAGGATTGTGGCATCCTAAGGTTTTTTGGTAACCTTCAATGGGATCACTCTGCAGGTACAGGAATCCTAGACAGTAATGAACCTCAGGACAACAACTCCTTTTCTTTTTTTTTTTAAACTTTAATTTATTAATTTGTTTGTTTCCTTTTAGTTTACAGAATTCAATTCCACAATTCCTTGAATTTCACATTTTGTCCCCCTCCCTCCCCTCCCCCCCCATGGCGGCTTATTATCAAGTATAGGATCTGTAAATACTTTCACATTATACAATGGTCAGGTTATAAGGATGGATTGTACCAGCTGGAATGAAAAATGGTAAAGAGGACATAAAATCAAATAAAAGAACGAAAAAGATCAGGTATTTTGCTTCCACCTGGATATAAATTTAGTTCTTTCTAGTTCTTTCTCTGGATGCACGTTTTTCTCTCCATCATGCGTCTTTTGGGATTGACTTATATCCCTGTATTGTTGAGAAGAGTCCAGTCTATCAAAGTTGGTCATCACACATACGTTGTGTCTGTAATTGTGTACAAATTCCTCCTGGTTCTACTCTTCTTACTCAGCATCAGTTCTTTTAAGCCTCTCCAGGTAAATATGAAGACCGCCTGCTCCCCGTTTCTTATAGCGCAATAGTATTCCATAACATGCATATACCACAACTTGTTCAGCCATTCCCCAATTGATGGGCACCCCCTTAATTTCCAATTCTTTGCCACAACAAAAAGAGCTGCTATAAACATTTTTGTACATATGGGTCTTTCTCTCATTTCTATAATCTCTTTGGGATATAACCCTAGGAGTGGTATTGCTGGATCAAAGGGTATGAAAGTATTTATAGCCCTTTGGGCATAATTCCAGATTGCTCTCCAGAAAGGCTGGATCAGTTCACAACTCCACCAACAATGCATTAGGGTTCCAGTTTGCCCACATCCTCTCCAGCATTTGTCATTTTCCTGTTTTGTCATCTTAGCCAATCTGACTGGTGAGATGTGGTACCTCAGAGAACAACTCCTTTTCTTAAACCCACCTGCCTTACATTATGCTATGGTCCTCTTTTTCCCATCATCACTTAAACTATGTTTGGTGCTCTGATTTTTGGCCCAGTTGGGGCTAAAGGCCAGAAAAGGTGGGATGCCAGGGAGAAGTCTAGACCCAGTAGGAAATGAATAATGAGGTCCCTTGTGGCATGTTCATAGTTAACAGTATTGATAATGTCCCCTCTAGTAGGGCTTTATAGGTATCTTGCACTGATGTAATTTTATGTGGACCCAATCTTTGGGCTGTAGGGAGTGACACAGTCCATTGAAGGCTCTTGGCAATGTCTCCAGGACTTGAGAATGGAAGGCTTTAAGATATTTCATCAATGTCCATCAATGATTCAACGTGTCTTCATCAGTCCCAAGAAGAGTTACATACAAAGCATGTCTTCTCATGAGTAATTCTTGTGGACCGAGTACATATTTAGGGTGTGTTTCAGACTCAGAAGGACACAAGGCCTCTATCTGGTTTCAGGCCGGGTCTTGGACAACTTGTCATTCTGGATCTCCTGTTCCAACTAATTAAGGGTAGAAAGGGAAGGGAAAATGCTGCAGAGTTGGAGAATTTTGCATAATCCCCTGAAAGGCCAGTGCAGTGGCTTGAGTGCTGAGCTTGGGTGAAGATCCAAAGCTCATAGATTGGACCACAATAGGGCCCTGCCCAAGCTCCTCTTAATGTCAGTATTTTGGGCCCCTGCCCAAATGTCATTGTGAATGTCAATGCTAACTGTTTCTCTTTGGAACAACAGCCCTGAGGGTCTTCCCCTCCCAGCTTGATTTTTTTCTTCTTTTTTTCTAATTAAAGGGGCCATCCCTTGACTCACTTCTTAAGGGGGCTAGTCACTGAATGGGCCTCACCCCACTCCAAGTGAGAACCTGAAAAGGCCTTAGCCTAAAAGGGCAGGGCCTCCCATTGCATCCTGGGCCATCTCCAGTCGTCCTGATTGTATCTGGCCACTGGACCCAGATGGCTCTGGAGGAGAAAGTGAGTCTGATGACCTTGTACATCCCTGCCTCACTTAAATCCAAGTCAACTGCAAGTCGAGTCATGTCAAATCATGGTGCAAAGAAGACCTGAATTCAAATGCTGCAACAAGCACACTTACTAGCCCTGTGATCTTGAGTGCATTACTTAGCTTCTCCCAGGCTGTTTCTCCATCTAAAATATGGAGATAAGGGGCAGCTAGGTGTAGCAGTGAATAGAGCACTGGCCCTGGAGTGAGGAGGACCTGAGTTTGAATCAGACCTCAGACACTAAACACACACACACACACACACACACACACACACAAACTAGCCACATGACTTTGGGCAAATCACAACCCCAATTGCCCTCCCTCCCCAAAATAAAATAAAATATGGAGATAATAATAGCACCTTCTTCACAGGGTTGTTGTGAGGACTAAACAAGATAATACTATAAGTGCATATATACACATACATCCATATATAACTTATATGTACAAAACATTATGTGTAATAATAAACACATCTTTTTGCAAACCTTCAAACACTTTATAAGTCAGAGACTGGGAACTGCGTTTGGCTCAAGAAGCTTAGTCATACACTGCTGGTCTTTGATAAAATAGCAAGCTATTTTGGAACCCAACATGCCGCTCTCATGGTGGAAGCAATTCCAGCCAAGTCCCAGAGAAGGAGGAGGAGGGGGCCTCAGGAGTGGAGAGCATCTAGTCTCTTCCCCCATCCCTTAACCAGATGAATATGGAAAGGCTAGAAGACTTTAGATTTGTCATGGGTGGCCTAGTGTCCCTGGAACAGCAATGGCTGACAATGTTTACATTGAGATCTAAGGCAAAAAGAGTAAGCTCTGCAGACTCCAGCAGACAACTTTACCTTGTTTAAAGGAAACTTCATGAGATCCTCAAGAGGGGAAGAAAATAAACTCTACACCTGGGTGCTGTAAATTACACCTTTGCTGTGAATGTTCTCTAAGCTTTGAGCCTATTATCCCCCCTGGTCTCTGAATGTCTTCAGTTAGGAGCATATTCTGTACCAAATTTTCTTAGTAAATACTTCTTTCTAAAAGAAAATTAAACTTTAGCTCATTAATTGATTGTTGTTGAATCATTTCAGTCAAGGCTGACTCTTTGTGACCCTGATGAATTGCGAGGCACCCCCAAAATGTTGAGGTGCAAGGTGTGTGTGGGCCACAGTGTTGTCTTGATAGAATTCACCCAGGCTGTCTCCAAGTCAAGTAAAGGATTTTATTGGGCGTAACACAATATACCAAAAAGGCTCTCTTTAAGGAAGGCAGCCCCCCTAAGGGAGGTCCCTTGAGTAAGACAGCAGCTTAAGGGAAACCCCAGCTAAAGGAGGGGCTCCCTAATGGAGACAGCAACTCCTTAAGAGAAACAGCCCCCTGCTCCCACTCCAGACAGAAGCTAGGGATTCTTATAGAGGAAAACCTGCCATGGGTGGGGAGATGTGGTAACCGGGGACAGGTGGGCTGGGGGGTGGGGGAGCTCAGAGTTTGGAGCATACCTAAACATGTCATTATTCCATTGTTCAGCCCATTTGCTCAAGACTGAAGAGCTGGGGTTAGTTTAGGTTTATTTCCTTAAGCAGCCGGAATCTCATTATCTCCTAATGTGATTTTAAGTGGTTCAGTAATTAACCTCATTTTGAGATAAAGGGCTTCTCATAGACCAGTCCATTTGCCTAGGGGGAAGGAGCGAATGTTTTTCTCTTCATTCCTCCCCTCTAGAAAAGGTTACCTAAATTCATTCGGGAGAAAGGTTGAGGGCCATACATTCCTCATAAATCCTCCCTCAAATAATGGGAACCCAACAATCTCATGTGGGGATTCCTTGGCAAAGATATTGGAGTGCTTTGCCATTCCCTTCTCCCACTCATTTTACAGATGAGGAACTAAGGCAAACAAGATTAAATGACTTGCCCAGGGTCACACAGCTAGTACTCATGAAGATGAGTCTTTCTGACTTTAGGCTGAACATTCTATTCATTTTGCCACCTAGCTGCTTACATAAATTGATATCAACTGAATAATCAGTGAGGGAGCACACCAGTGGGGGCTCTTGAGAAATAAACAGTAGAAAAACACTCCCAAGCATTCAGTTCCCATTAGAACCCGGATGGCAGAAGTAGTCTGTGGTCTAGAGGGGACCAACTGGTCAGTGTGAATGGGGTTTTGAAGGAGCCTATCCCAGACAAATGTGAATTATTATCACCATCACCATCACCTCATTCACATGCTGGGGCCACAGACAGGGTGCAACTTGTTTAAAAATTAATTCCACCATTTTAGAGGGTGTTAAAGGAGATGGCAGTTCTGCAAGAATAACCAAGAGGGCCCATTTATTTTCTATGTCTAGTAGAATAAGTGGCATAGCCTAGTTTGCCAAGGAGATTCCTTCCCATAAAAAAAAAAAGGATCAGGAAGGCAGGTGAGGAAGACAGTTTCAGTAGTGATAGAGAGGGAGAAGTTCAGTAACTGGTGGTTAGAAGGAATGAATTATTTTTGAATGAATGAATCAAAAAGCATTTGTGCCAGGCCTCGAGAGAATGACTGCGGATACAAAAACAACAGAAAGACAGCCCCTTCCCTCAGGGAGTTTCACTTTCCTTTCTCTCCCGTGTTCTAAATACCCTTGACACGATCACCCCCTCTAGGTCCTGAACCAGAATGCACTCTGCCATTGCTCCTGGAAGGAGTGGTTTTTAAATCTTCATCACCACCATTACCATCATCACTATACTCCCCCCCACCCCCATCACCAAGGTTGCTGCTGTTGTCATTATTGGCACTAGGTGGCACCATAGGGCACAGAGTGCAGGGAGTGGAGTCAGGAAGACTCATCTTCCCTGAGTTCAAATGAGCCTCAGTCACTTACTAGCTATGAGACCTTGGGCAAGTCACTTCACCCCGTCTGCCTCAGTTTCCTCATCTGTCAAATGAGTTGGAGAAGGAAATGGCAAACCACTCCAGTATCTTTGCCAAGAAAAGCCCAAGTTGGGTCACAGAGAGTTGGAGAGGACTTAAAATAACTGCACAACAAAATCCCTGGTAGAAATGCCTACTCCCATCTGAGAATGATAGATAAAGATAATTCTTCACAGGGGAGAGGGGAGACATGTGCTTTGCAATCTTTGAAGACTTAAGTCTCAGAGCCTTTAACAAAGCCTTCAATGCGTGGGCCAGCTTGGCAAGTCTGGGGCTCTGATGAAGTCATTCTGCTCCAGGTTGTCTTAGTGGTAGAACTTCACTTACAGGGGCAGAGGCACCTGTTGTTGGGGCAGGTGAGAACACTCCTTTTTCCAAGGTCCAGGTTGATTATAGTAAAGAACACCTGTCAGTTGCTCTGAAACCTGGGGATTTAAAATGACCCTCTCTCTATTCCAGCTCCTGGGTCTACAATTATGTCTATGTATTTTTCAGTCTCCACATCAGTCTGACTGAAGACTCTTGAAGAGAGACATTGGTTTGGTCTCAAAGGTCTCCATTACCTTTTTTCCTGTTGTTGATTCATTTTAGTCATGTCTGGCTCTCTGTGACTTGATTTGGGTATTTTTTTGGTAAAGATACTAGAGTGGTTCGCCATTTCCTTCTCCAGTTCATTTTACAGATGAGGAAACTGAGGCAAACTGGATTAAGTGATTTTGACCAGGGTCTCACAGCTAGTAAGTGACAGAGTCTGGATTTGAACTCAGGCAGATGAGTATATTTTCCTAGTTTCCTGACTTAGTAGGGTCAGACAACAAAAAATTGCAACAACAATCTGACCTTGCCCTAGACAACCATTTTGTTATCAATGCCTCTCTAAGACATTACAAGAACTTGGAGACCAATTTAGCTTGCAAATGCTGGTTCAAATTTGCCCAGGTGGGCATAATCAATGATAATCTTGCCTAAATTTGGGGGGCTCTTCTATAATACTGGGGAGCATCTCAATCCAGTTTCAAAGGTCAATTGGCACCCATCGAGCATGATCTGTAACCAAGTCTCTATCTGATTCCAGGAATAGGTGGAGAGGGATTGCAATCATAATTGGATCTTTTTCAAGGAACAAAGCCTAAGATTTCCTCATATGACCCCCAACTGAAGAAAAGGATTGTGGCAAGTGGGGTGTGGGAGAAGTCATACCAGAGGAAGAGAAGGAGATGCATAGAAAAGCATCAAAGGAATAACAGAAGCTGAAGGAAGCACCGTATGCACCTCTAGGGGATGCCCCAGTACCTCAGCATTGTGGTAACCTTGGAATTGTGTTAACGGAGTGTAAAGGAAAGCAGTGGGGTTGAACCCAGCAGAAGACAGGAGAATAAGACTGGCCAAAATAGATTTTTGTTTCAGAGTCTGAAGTTCAGTTTTTATTTCCCCATCAAAGTCCTTAAGACTAAAAAGTTGAGACTCCTCATGTTTTTATTAGCCCTATTTTATTGTAGCCCTACAAGTTCAGGGGAGACCTATAAGTGCACAGTTTAACTTATAACAATGAATCCCTCCAGAGGAAGCCTCTTAACTGGATCATCCCAGGTACAGTACCCCAAACTTGTAATAATAACCAGCATTTACAAAGCCCTTTATTAATATCATTTCATTTGATTCTCATAACAACTCTGGGAGGTAAGAGTTATTATCTTGCCCATTTTGCAGGTGAGGAAACTGAGGAAGACAGAGGTCAAATGACTTCCTCAGGTCAAATAGCTGGTCAGTGTTTGGGGGAAGGTTTTTAATTAAGGTCTTCCTGACTCTAGGTCCAGTCAGGCCTCACTTGGTCATTTTTGGGGTTTTGATGGCTCAGAGTGAGTGTAAATAGCAATTGTTTCTGTCTTGGCCAAAAACCCTGAAGGTCTTCCCCTCCCAGATTGATTTTTTTTTTGCCTCATTTCTTACTGTAGATAGACTTACATGAACTGATGTAAAGTGAAGTGAGCAGAACCAGGAGAACAATGTATACAGTAATAGCAATATTGCAATGACAGTCAACTATGAGACTTAGATACTCTGATTAAGACAATGATCTGAAACAATTCCAAAAGATACATGATGAAAATGGGCAGCTGGGTGGTGCAGTGAATAGAGTGCTGACCACAAAGTTAGGAGGACCTGAATTCAAATCTGACCTCAGATACTTACTAGCTCTGTGATCGTGGGCAAGTCACTTAACTCTGTTTGCCTCAGTTGTTCATCTGTAAAATGAGTTGCGGAAGAAAATGGCAAACCACTCTCGTCTTTTTGACAAGAAAACTCCAGATGAGGTCATGAAGAGTCAGATAGGACTGAAAACAGCTTGACCACAAACATGATGAAAAATGGTATCCAAAGTACAGATTTTTTCACTTTCTTTATGCTTCTTGCTTTTTATTGTTTTGTTTTGTTGCAACATGGCTAATATGGAAATAATGTTTTGCATGACTTCACATGTATAACTGGTATTATCCTACTTGTCTTCTATAAAACCAAGCACAAGCAGCTCTCCTGAGGACTGCTGCTGTGAATAACTTTAAGGTTCTGATCACATAGTATAGTGAACTCCCTATTTTTTCCAGCAATAAACTAAAGCAAAACATTCAGAGAAACCAAAGTACAACATTCACAACAATATAACAACAATTTGTTACTAAGGTGGCCACCCAGTCTTAAACAAGAGATATCATTCAGTAAATCACAATCTCAATCAATCAATATAAAGTACCCATCTTCTTTCATCTTGATTGGAGGCTGGCTTCCAATCATCCTTAACTCAAATCATCCTTAAGGAGTAATCATCCCTAAGGGGTAGAAGAGAGTACAAAGTTTTCTACCCCCTAGGTCATAGTAAGTCATAATCTCATCAGTCAGCACTAAGTACTCAAATAAAGGTCCTTTCATCTTGATTTGAGGCTGATTTCCAAACTCCAGGGCCCTCTTCCATGCCCCCAGCTCTTGCCTGGATTCACAGGTAGGCATATCTCAGCTCCTGTTCCATATCAAAGTTCATAGTGACTAATTCATTCCAAGCCCTTCACAGTTTCTGTTTCTGGGAAGACAAAGCTTAACAGAGCCACAGCAATATTTACACACAATTAGCAGAGTTATAACAATATTCACACACATTGCCAGCACTATCATCTCAATTTCTGCCTGTGAAATCAATATAGACCAACAGACAGAGCCTCTGTCTGAGAAATTAACACAGACCAACAGACAGGGCTTCCATCTGAGAAACCAAACACAAATGAGGAGTAAAGTCCCAGGACCTCTGAAAGCAACAGTAAAACCCTCCTTCAGGACTTCTGTAAATAGACATCAGTAAAGTCCTCTTTCGGGGCTTCTGAACCAGCAGTAAAGTCCCAGTGTTTCTGTAATAGTAGCAACGTCTTCTGTCAGTAGACAGGTCTGGCAAAGTAACATCAACACAGACAGAACATACAGAAAAAGTGCTGATACCACAGGCATCCTTCCTCCCAGATCTGCTTGGTTCCAGCTTGTTCTTATGCTTTTATATACTCTGCTTCTTCCTGTCCACCCTTCCTCTTATGTCCTTCCTGTTGTTCCTCTTCCCACTGTGGGTTTCATAGTTTCTGTTTCTATCAAAGACTTATTATAATCACAGGTGAGGCTCAAAGGCACTTGAATAGCTGAAACAAGGAGCTAAGTACTTGAATAACTAACTGAAACAAGGAGCAAAGTACTCCTTTGCTTACCATTACATCTTCTCAATGGGTGGGGGAGGGATGGAGAGAATTTAGAACTCAATTTTTTTTTTCAATTTATTTATTTTTAGTTTTCAACATTCACTTCCATAAGTATAAATTTTCTCTCTTTCCCTCCCCACTTCTCCAAGATGGCATGCAATCTGATATGAGTTATACACATACATTACTATTAAATACATTTTTACATTAGTCATCTTGTACAGAAGAATTAGAATGAATGGGAAAAACCATGAGAAAGAAAAAAAAAAGCAAAACAAAATAAAATAAAACAAAAAAAATAGTCTTCTTCATTCTGCCTCATGGCTCCATAGTTCTCTGAATGTAGATGGCATTTTCCATCATGAGTCCTTTAGAATTGTTTTAGGTCCTTGCATTGCTGAGAAGGGCTAAGTCTATCAAGATTAGTCATCACACGCTAGCTATTTCTGTGAACAATGTTCTCCTGGTTCTGCTTACTTCATTCAGCATCAGTTCACATAAGCCTTTTCAGGATTTCCCGAACTCCACCTGTTCATCATTTCTTATAGCACAATAGTATTCCATCACAATCATAAACCACAACTTGTTCCGCCATTCCCCAGTTGATGGGAAACCCCTCAGTTTCCAGTTCTTGGCCACCACCAAAAGAGCTTCTATGAATATTTCTGAACATGTGGATCCTTTTCTCATTTTTATGATCTCTTTGGGATATAGCCTTAGAGGCAGTATTGCTGGCTCAAAGGGTTTGCACATTGTTACAGCCCTTTGGTACAGTGGAACTCAAATTTTAAAAAAATGAGTGTTCAAAGAAAAGTTAAAAGTTAAAAGACTTCCCCCAAAGTCATGGTAGACTCTGGGGATGACACAATTAGTTTATGACCTTGGGTGTGGCCATGGGGTCACAAAGAGTCAGATACAAATTGAATGACTAAATGACCACAGTTCTGCAATATATCTACATCTTTTCACTTCCTTCTCTCTTTTAGTCACTTCCTTTTCTTCACTATAGACAACTACCTTTCATCCTGCCCCCCCTTGCCCATCAATCAATCAGTAAACATTTATTAAACACCTACTGCATGCCAAGTACTGTGCTAAGTACTGAGGATACAAAAAGAGACATAAGGCAATCCCTGCCTTCAAGGAGCTTACGTTCTAACGGGGGAGGGGGGGGACAACATACAAAAATATGTATACAAAGTACCTCTCTACAAGATAAGAGAGGGAAGTCACTGAGATCAAGATAGGATTTAATTTGGGAAATAAAGAAAATCTGGGAGGTCAGTAGTTGAAGGGGAGGAGGGAAAGCATTACAAGCGTGGGAGATAGCTATAGAAAATGCTCAGAACCTAGAGATGGAGTGTCTCATTCACAAAACATTGAGGAGGCCAACTTCACTGGACCAAAGAGTACGTGTTGGGGATTAAGCTGTAAGAAGACTGAAAAGGTAGGAGAGGGCATGATGCAAGACTCTGAATGCCAAGCATAGCATTTTGTATTTGATATTAGAGGCAATAGGGAGCCACAGGAGTTTATTGAGTAGGGGGCAGGGGTGACATCATTAGACCTGCACTTTAGGAAAATTACTTTAGTGGCTAAATGTAGAATGGATTGGAGTGGAGAGAGAATTGAGGCAAGCAAGCCCATCAGCATGCACCTGTAGGTGTAAGGTGAGGAGGACCTGAATCAGGGTGGTGGCATTGTCAGAGGAGAGAAGGGGGTGAATTCAAGAGTTGTTGCAGCTTGGGTAGGGTCAGAGGAGACTCCTAGGTTTTGTGTGGGAGGGACTGGGAAGGTGGTATTGCCCTATTCAGTATTAGAGAAGGTAGGAAGGGGAGAGAGTGTAGGGAGAAAGATAATGAGTTCTATTTTGGGCATATCAAATTTAAGATGTCTACTGGACATCCAGATCAAGATGTTTGAGAAATAATATCAATACTGAACATATGTGTACCAAATGGCATAGCATTCTAATTCTTGAAATAAAAATGAATGAATTACAGGAGGAAATAGACAGTGAAATTATACTGGTGGGGTACCTCAATGTGCACCTCTCAGATCTAAACAAATCTAACCATAAAAAAATAAGAAGGAAGTTAATTAGATGAATAGAATTTTTAAAAGTTAGCTATGATAAACCTCCAGAGAATATTGAATGGGAACAGAAAGGAGCTTACATTGGCCTCAGCTATACTTGACACCTTCACAAAAATCAACCTTGTATGAAGACATAAAAACCTCATAAACAAATGCAGATATTAAATGTATCCTTTTCAGACCATAATAAAAAAAAAACTACTTTCAATAAAGGTCCTTTGAAGTATAGACTAAAAATTAGTTTGTAACTAAATAATCTAATGCTAAAGAATGAGGGGGTCAATGAACAAATCATAGAAACAATAAAAAATTTCAATAAAGAGAATGACACCAATGACACAGGCAATGTACCAACATTTTTGAGATGCAGCCAAAGCAGTACTTATGATGAGGGATAGCTCCCTCTAGGTTCAGCAGGAATTCTGATCTTATCTAAGACCAGAAAACCTGCAATAGCTTCTGGAAAGAATTCAAGGTCTCAGGCTTAATTGGAGTGAGAGTTGTAGAAGTTTATTGTTATGCTTCTAAAGCAGGCAAGAGTCCTTTAGGGGACCTGCAGGTAAGAGGGGTACAGGCTTTTACTTTTAAAGGGTAGGGCTGCCATTGTCAGGGCTGACCAGACAGAGGGAAGGGACCTCAGTGCATAGATAAAGGTTAGAGCTGACTGAGAGGAACACAAATTGTGACTTTAGTGCATAGTTTAGATGAGATTTGGGCCACACCAGAGGAGACATGAAGAGATTAAGTAAGAACAAAGGAGTCACAAGTTGTTGCCTAGGCAGAGTGCAGATAGGGGGAAGGGGCAGAGTTTGAGGCTGGGAAAGGGATTTTGCAGATTACAATTTTACAATTGTACAATACAAATTGCAGTTACAATTGTACAAACTGGTTTTACAAATTGGTTTTACAAATTGATTTAGATCTCAGGTACCCCATCACTTAGGGGGAAAATTAATATCTCTAAATGCTTACATCAATAAATGTTGGGGAAAATCAGATAAACAAATTGGGTATGCAACTTTGAAAAATGTAGAAAAATAAAAAATTCTCAATTAAACACCAAAATACAAATCTTGAAAATCAAGGGAGAGATAAATAAAATTGAAAGTTAAAAAAAATTAACTAACAAATAAAAACTAGGAGCTAGTTTTATGGAAAAACAACAACAGCAACAAAAGATAAACCACTGCCTAATAAAATTTTTTAAAAAGGAAGAAAAGCAGATTTGTTGGTCAGTCGTTTGTCAGTCATGTTTGACTCTTCATGACCCCATTTGGAGTTTTCTTTGCAGAGATACTGGAGTAGTTTGTCATGTCCTTCTCCAGCTCATTTTGCAGAGAAGAAAACTGAGGCAAACAAAGTTAAGTGACTTGCACAGGGTCACACAACTAGTAAGTGACTGAGGACAGATTTGGACTCAGGAAGATGAGTTTTCCTGACTCCAGGTCCAGCACTTTATCTATTGTATGATTGGGCTGCCCAAATTACCAGTCTTAACAACAAAAAGGGTGAATGTAGAATCAATGAAGATGAAATTAAAGCAATTACTAGAAGGTCTTTCTCCCAATTATATGCCAATAAAACTTCTAATCTAAATAAAATAAATGAATATTCACAAAAATATAAATTATCCAGATTAACAGAAGAGGAAATAGACTTCTTAAATAGCCCTATCTTAGAATAAGAAATAAGGAGAAAAAAAAAAAAGAAAGCAGAACAAGATAGATTTACAAGTGAACTCTACCAAATATTTAACGAACAATTAACTATGCAAAATGTTTAGAAAAAAATAGATAACAACAGTTCCACCCAATCCCTTCTATGACACAAATTTTTATTCCTAAATCAGGGAGAGAAAAAGCAGAGAAATAAAACTGTAGACCAGTTTTTCGAATGCATATTGATGTAAAAATTTTTAAATAAATTCCTAGTAAGGAGATTACAGAATTTATATCACAAAGATCATATACTATGACCAGATAGTACTTATACCAGGAACGCAGGGCTGGTTCAATAGTAGGAAAATTATAAGCATAATCAACAATATCAAGGACAAAAGCAAAACATAATGTGATTATGTCAAGAAATGCAGAAAAAGCTTTTGACAAAACATACTACCCATTCCTATTAAAAACACTAGAAATCATAGAAATCAATGAAGCTTTTCTTAAAATGACAGGTAGTATCTATCTAAAACCAAAAGCAAGCATTGTCTGTAATGGTTTATAAACTAGAAGCCTTTTCTTTTTTTTTTTTTTTTGCTGCTTTTTGGAGGGCAATTGGGGTTAAGTGACTTGCCCAAGGTCACACGGAACTAGAAGCCTTTTCAACAAAATTGGGGTGAAGTAAGGATATCTATTATCATCATTATTATTCAATATCACACTAGAAATGCTATCTATAGCAATAAGACAAGAAAAAGAAATTGAAGGAATAAAAATAAGAGGAATACAACTATCATTCTTTGCAGAGGCTATGATGGTATACTTAGAGAACCCTAAAGAATCTACTAAAAATTTCGGTAACATTGCAGGAAATAAAATAAATTGACCAAAGTCATCAGCATTTCTATATATTGCCAACAAAAACTAGCAGGAAGAGATAGAGAAATTCCATTTAAAATAATTTAAGACCTGGGTGGCTAGGTGGTGCAGTGAACAGAGCACCGGCCCTGGAATCAGGAGTACCTGAGTTCAAATATGATCTCAGACAGTTAACACAAAAACTAGCCATGTCACCTTGGGCAAGTTACTTAACCCCAATTGCCCTCCAAAAAAAAAAGGCAAAAAAAAAAATAATTGAAGACAGTATAAAATATATGAAAGTCTACCTGTCACAAGGTAAGCACACACAAGAATAATATGAACAGGGGAGTGGAGCCAAGATGGTGGAGTAAAAGTAGGGACTCTCTTTTTTTTTTTTTGGAGGGCAATTGGGATTAAGTAACTTGCCCAAGGTCACATGGCTAGTTTTGTGTGTGTGTGTGTTAAGTGTCTGAGGCTGGATCCAAACTCAGGTCCTTCTGACTCCAGGGCCAGCACTCTACTCACTGCGCCACCTATCCACCCCAAGTAGGGGCTTTCTTGAGCTTTCCCCCAAATCCCTCCAAATTTCTGTAAAAAAATGACTCTAAACAAATTCTAGAGTTACAAAAATGACAGAGTGAAACCCATCTCCAGTCCAGGAAAGGCCAGAAGGCCAACAAGAAGGGTCTATTGCACTGGGCTAGGAGCAGAGGGCAGTCCAGTGTGGCCAATGCCTGCATAGACCAGGTTGGAGCAGACCTCAGGGGATTGAATCACAGGCAACTGTGGGGGTGAGAAAAGGGCACAACTGAGCCCCAGCCCCAAGGTGGTGGAGGTGGTGGCAGTGGCAACAGCAGCAGCAGCTGCTCCTGGAGCTCCAGGCCCACAGATGGTGGGAGGATCAAGTGGTTGATGAGATGGCAATTGCAGGGATCCCTTTGCTGGTGCTGAGGTAGGATTCTCTTGCTTTGCGCTGCTTGGATCTGGGTCTCAGTCCTGGGTGGTGGTCCTGAGGTGAGGAGGAACACTGGCATGGCAGAGCTTGTGGTGGCTGTGGAGAGGGAGTCCTCCTCACAGTTCCAAGGCAGAAAAGAGTACTTGTAGTCACTCATAGATCAGAGAACAGGCCATGAGAGGAGTAAAAACCTCTCCTTTGATCATGCCACCTTAGAAGAACTGAAAATTTACATTTCTATGTGCCTAGAAGTAGCTCTGAAAACAGCGGTGCAAAACCCCTGAAAATTGGGACAGAGCACTCTCCACTCTGAAAGCAGAGTCCTACTTTGACAAAGAGCTCAAAAGTTAAGTAATTGGTTGAGAACGTGAGCAAACAGTGTAGAAAAAAATCAGACTATAAAATCTTACTTTTGTGACAAAGAAGATCAAACATACAACCAGAAGAAGACATCAAAGTCAAAGCTCTGATATTCAAAGCCTCCAAGAAAAATATGAATTGATCACACTCCATGGAGGAGCTCAAAAAGGATTTTGAAAATCAAGGAAGAGAAGTAGAGGGAAAAAATGGGAAGAAAAATGAGAGAGAAGCAAGAAAATCATGAAAAATGATTCAACAGCTTGCTTAAGGAGACACCCCCCCCCCAAATTACTGAAGAAAATAACACCTTAAAAAATGAACTAACCCAAAAGAAGTCCAAAAAGCCAATGAAGAGAATACCTTAAAAAGCAGAATTGCCAAATGGAAAAGGAGGTCCAAACGCTCATTGAAGAAAATAATTCCTTAAAAATTAGAATGGAGCAAATGGAAGCTAATGACTTTATGAGAAACCAAGAAATTATAAAACAGAACCAAAAGAATGAAAAAATAGAAGACAATGTGAAATATCTCACTGAAAAAACCACTGACCTGGAAAATAGATCCAGGAGAGATAATTTTAAAATTGTTGGACTATTTGAAAACCATGATCAAAAAAATAGTCTAGACATTGTCTTTCAAGAAATTATCAAGGAAAACTGCCCTGATATTCTTGAACCAGAGGGCAAAATAGAAATTAAAAGAATTCACTGGTCACCTCTTGAAAAAGATCCCCAAAAGAAAACTCCCAGGAATATTGTAGCCAAATTCCAGAGTTCCCAGGTCAAGGATAAAATATTGCAATTCACTAGAAAGAAACAATTTGAGTACTGTGGAAACACAATCAGGATAACATAAGATCTAGCAACATTAAGGAAATGAAGGGCTTGTAATGTGATATTCTGGAGGTCAAAGAAGCTAGGATTAAAACCAAGAGTCACCTACCCAGAAAAACTGAGGGGAAATACTTCAGGTGAAAAAATGGAAATTCAATGAAATAGAGAACTTTCAAGCATTCTTGATGAAAAGACCAGAGCTGAACAGAAAATCTGACTTTCAAATACAAGAATCAAGAGAAACATGAAAAGGTAAACAGGAAAGATAAATCATAATGGATTTATTAAAATTGAACTGTTTACATTCCTACATGGAAAGATGATATTTGTAATTTACGGTACTTTTATCAGTATTAAGGTAGTTGAAGAGAATATATATATATATATATACAAACACACACACGTATGAATGTATGTATGTATAGACAGAGGGCACAGGGTGAGTTGAATATGTTGAATATGAAGGGATGATATCTAAAAAATAAAGTTAAGGTCTGAGAGAGGAATATATTGGGAGAAGGAGAAAGGGAGAGATAGAATAGGGAAAATTATCTAACATAAAAGAGGCAAGAAAAAACTATTACAATGGAGGGGGGAAAGGGTCAGGTGAAAGGAAATGAATCAACCTTAGTCTCGTTGGATTTGGCTTTAGGAGGGCATAACATACACACTCAATTGAGTGTCTTACCCTACAGAAAAGTAGGAGGAAGGGGAAGATAATAGAAGGGAGGTCAGATTGGGTATGGGGGTAGCCAGAAGCAAATACTTTTGAAAAGGGCCAGGGTCAGAGGAGGAAATAGAATAAGTGAGAGGTAGGAGAGGATGGAGGGAAATATAGTTAGTCTTTCACACTATGACTGCTATGGAAATATTTTGCATAACTACACATGTATAATTTATATTGAATTGCTTGTATTCTCAATGGTGGTATGTGGGGAGGGAATGAAGGGAGAGAATATAGAATTCAAAGTTTTAAAAAACAAATGTCAAATAAATTGTTTTTACATGAAACTGGGTAATAAGATATACAGGCAATGAGGTATAGAAAACTATCTTGCCCTACAAGAAAGTAAGGGGGTAGGAGGTAAGAGGGAAGGGGATGGTAAAAGGGAGGGTAGACTTGGGGAAGGCATAAACAGAGTGCATGCCATCTGGGGTGGCTGGTAGGGGAGAGATGGAGAGAAAATTTGGAACTCAAAATCTTGGGGAAATGAATGTTGAAAGCTAAAAATCAATAAATAAATTCTGAAAAAAAATTTATGAAAAAAATTACAAAACACTCCACACAAAAAAAGAGAGATCTAAACAATTAGAGAAACATTAATTGCTCATGAGTAGGTCAATTTGATATAATAATGATAATACTTAAATCAATTTATTTATTAAGTGCCATACCAATCAAACTTTATTGAGCTAGAAGAAATAATAACAAAAGTAATCTGGAGGAACAAAAGGAAGAATATGAAGAGAATCAATTTTTTCTTTTTTTCTCAATTTATTTATTTATTTTTAGTTTTCAACATTCATTTCCATAAGATTTTGAGTTACAAATTTTCTCCCTGTCTTTCCCTTACACCCACCCCAAGATAGCAAGCCTACTGAATACCCCTTCCCCCAATCTGTTCACTCTTATATCGTTCCCCCCCCCCCCCCCCAACTTTCTAGTGGGGCAAGATAAATTTCTATAACCCAGTGCCTGCATATCTTATTTCCCAGTTGCATGTAAAAAAACAAACAATTTTTTTAACATTTGTTTTTAAAACTTTGATTTCCAGGTTCTTTCCCTTCTTTCTTCCTCACCCACCCACATTGAGAAGACAAGCAATTCAATATAGGTTGTAATGTGTAGTTATGCAAATCATTTCCATAGTAATTATATTGTGAAAGACTAACTATATTTCCCTCCATCCTATTCCACCCCCCACTTATTGTATTTTCTACTTTGACCCTGGCCCTTTTCAAAAGTGTGTGCTTCTAACTACCCACTCCCCCAATCTGCCCTCCCTTCTATTATTCCCCCTCTTATTTCCTTCCCCCTACTTTCCTGTAGGGTAAGATACTCAATTGAGTGTGTATGTTATTCCCTCCTTAAGTCAAATTCAATGAGAGTAGGTTGATCCATTCCCTTTCATCTTCCTGTTCTTCCTCTCCATTGTAACAGTTTTCTCTTGCCTCTTTTTTATGAGATAATTTACCCTATTCTATCTCTCCCTTTCTCCTTCTCCCAATATATCCCTCTCTCACCTCTTAATTTTATTTTTTAGATATCATTCCTTCATATTCAACTCATCCTGTGCCCTCTGTATATGTATACATATACACACCTATACATACACTCACAAATGTATATACATTCATACACCCTCCCATACATACATATATATTTATATATATACATATATACACATATATATTCCCTTCAACTGTCCTCATACTGAGAAAAGTGTCACGAGTTACAATGATCATTTTTCCATCTAGGAATGCAAATAGTTCAACTTTAATAAGTTCCTTATGATTTCTTTTTCCTGTTTGCCTTTTCATGCTTCTCTTGATTCTTGTATTTGAAAGTCAAACGATGAAAAAAATTTATAGGAAGTTTCTCTGATAAAAGTCTATTTCTCAAATATAGAGGAAATTAAGCAAAATTGATAAAAATAAGAGTCATTGAACTATTGTGTTCTAAGAAGTGAGGAACAGACGGACCTGGGGAGACATATAAACCGAGGCTGAGTGAGGGGAGCAAAACCAGGAGAACACTGTACACAATGACAGAGACATGATATCTGTGATGATTGCCTTGGATAGACTGGGCTCATCTCAGCAATGCAAGGTTACAAGACAACTCCAAAGGACTCATGATGGAAAGTCTATCCACATCCGGAGAAAGATTTATGGAGTCTGAATGTAGATTGAAACAAACTACTTGCTCTCCCTCTTTTTTGTTTTGTTTTGTTTTTCTTTTTTCATTGTTCATTCCATTAGTTATGATCCTTCTTTACAATTTGACTAATGTTAATGTAAAGGTATTTGTAGAACCTATATCAGACTACATGATGCCATAGGGGAAAAGGGGAAAGGAGAGGGAGGGGGAGAAAATTTGTAATTCAAAAGCTTGTGGAACTGAATGTTGTAAACTGAAAGTAAATAAACAAATTAATTAAATTAAAAAAAAAGAACGAGTCATTTATCAATTGATAGATGGTCATAGGATATGAACAAGCAGTTTTCAGAAGAAGACATCATAGCTATCAAGAGTCACGTAAAAATGCTCTAAATTACTAATAATTAGAGAAATGCAAATTAAAACAACTCTAAGGTACCACCTCATGCCCCATCAGATTATCTAAGATTAAAAGAAAAGGAAAATGATAAATAGTCCAAAAGCTATAAAACTGTGCAGACCTTTTCACCCGACAATACCACTACTAGGTCTATACCCCAAAGAGATAAAAATGAGCTAGTAGAGAGGGAGAGATTGAAAATAAGTGAAAGAAGGGGCGGCCAGGTGGTGCAGCAAGTAAGAGCACTGGCCCCAGAGTTGGGATGACCTGGCATCAAATCTGGGCTCAGACACTTAGCACCCACCCAGAAACACCTGGCCGTGTAACCTTGAGCAAGTTACTTAACCCCAATTGCTTAGGGGTGGCCATGTGGCACAGCGAGTAAGAGTACTGGCTCCAGAGTCGGGATGACCTGGGATCGAATCTGGGCTCTGATACTTATCACCAAACCCAGAAATAACTGGCCTTGAGCAAGTTACTTAACCCCAATTGCTTTAAAGAAAAAAAAGAAAAGAAGTGAAAGAGTGGGGGTGACAGAAAGACAAGCTACTGGAGGAGATGGGATGGAATGGGATCAGTTCAACTAATAGAGGAGTTAACCTAAGTGAGGAGGAAGTCCACTTTATCATGTGAGACTGGGGTGGAGGAGGAGGAAGTGGCCACACCACCTGAGTGATGGAAGATGAAGACGGGAGAATAGGAAGTTCATAGCCAATGACATCAATTTTTTCTGTAGTATATGAGGCAAAGATCTCAGCTGAGAGGGTGGGAGAGGGAAACCAGAGAAGTTTGAGGAGGAATGAAAGGGTTTTGAAGAGTTGCTGTGGAGAGTGGGAGAGTGAATTGATTAGTAATTTATAGTTGGATTGCCTAGCAGCAGTGAGGGCCCAGTTGAGGTTATGTAACATAAAATTCTAATGAACCCAGCCAGAACGGCTTCATGTTGAAGCATCCCTCATTTAGCAGGATATGTGTAGGAACAAAGACCCTGAATGGTGTTTTGCTTCTGACTACCACCCTCCCCCCTCCAAATTTGTCCTCTCTTCTATCAGTCACCTCCCCCTTTTCCTATCACTATCCTCTCCTACTTTCTTTTAGAGTATGAAAGATTTCTATATCCAACTAAGTGTGTACGTTATTCCCTCTGTGAGTCAATTCCAATGACAGTAAGGTTCAATCACTTTCTCCCAACTCCTCTATCTTCCCCTCCCCTGAAAAAGTTCTTTTGCATTTCTTTTATGTGAGATAATTTACCCCAATTCTACCTCTCCCTCCCCCTTCTTCTAGTGCATTCCTTTTTCTCACCCTTTAATTTTATTATTTTAGATATTACACAAAGTGTTTTATGATTATGTTTATATAATTCCTTGGTTTGTCTTGGCAAGATGACTCCTAAGTATTTTATATTATCTACAGTTATTTTTAAATGCAATTTCCCTTTCTATCTCTTCCTGCTCTTTTTTGGTAATATATAGAAATGCTGATGATTTATGTGGGCTTATTTTATATCCTGCAACTTTCTGAAATTGTTTATCATTTCAATTAGTTTTTTAGATGATTCTCTAGGATTCTCTAAGTATACCATCATATCATCTGCAAAGAATGATAGTTTTGTTTCCTCGTTGTCTATTCTAATTCCTTTGATTTCTTTTTCTTATTTTATTGTAGCTAGCATTTCTAGAATAATATTGAATAATAGTGGTGATAATGGGCATCCTTGCTTCATCCCTGATCTTATTGGGAAGGCTTCTAACTTATCCTCACTACAGATAATGCTAGCTGATGGTTTTATCATTTTAAGGAAAGCTCCATTGAATTCTGTGCTTTCTAGTGTTTCTAATAGGAATGAGTGTAGTATTTATTTTAAAGCTTTTTATGCATCTATTAAGATAATCCTATGATTTGTTGATTTTGTTATCGATATAGCTGATTATGCTGATAGTTTTCCTAATATTGAACCAGCCCTGAATTCCTGGAATAAATCCTACCTGATCACTGTGTATGATCTTTGTGATCTATTGCTGTAATCTCCTTGCTAGCATTTTATTTTAATTTTTTTGCACCAATGGTCGTTAGAGAAATTGGTCTATAGTTTTCTTTCTCTGTTTTTGCTCTTCCTAGCTTGGGTATCAGTGCTATATTTATATCATAAAAAAATTTTGATAGGACTCCTTTGTCTTTTTTCCCCAAATAGCTTATATAATATTGGAATTAGTTCTTTAAAATTTGGTAGAATTCACTTGTGAATCTGTCTGGTACTGGGGATTTAGGACTTGTTAAATTTCTTTTCTTTTTTTTTTTGATAGGTTTTTAAAAAGTATTCTATTTCATCTTCCATTGATTTAGGCAATCACATTTTTGTAAATATTCATCCATTTCACTTTGATTGTCAGATTTATTGACATATATTTGAGCAAAATAACTCCTAATAACTGCTTTAATTTCATCTTTCTTGATACTACATTTACCCTTTTAATGTTTTATACTGGTAATGTGCTGTTCTTTTTTCAATCAAACTAACCAATGGTTTATCTATTTTATTGTTTTTTTTTTCATTAACCAGCTCCTAGTTTTATTTATTAGTTCAGTGGTTTTCTCACTTCTCATTTCTGTTCTTTGAGTTTTTAGGATTTCCAACTTGGTGTTTAACTAGGGATTTTTAACTTGTTCTTTTTCTGGGTGTTTTTTTTTTTTTTGGTTGCATGCCTAATTCATTGATCAGCTTCTTTTCTACTTTATGGATGTACATGTTTAGAGAGAGAAAATTTCCCCTTGCTGCATCCCATAAATTTCTGCATCTTGTCTTGTTGTCATTCTCTTTATGAAATTATTGATCACTTTTATATCTTATTCTTTGACACACTCATTCTTTTTTGGAGGGGGAAGGCAGGGCAATTGGGATTAAGTGACTTGCCCAAGGTCACACAACTAGTAAGGGTTAAGTGTCTGAGGCCAGATTTGAACTCAGGTCCTCCTGACTCCAGGGCTGGTGCTCTATTCACTGAGCCACCTAGTTGTCCCATGACCCACTCATTCTTCAGGATTATGTTACTTAGTTTCCAATAAAATCTTCATCTGTATTTCACTGGTCCTTTATTGAACATAATTTTTATTGCATTATGGTCTGAAAAGGATGTATTTGAGATTTCTGCATTTCTACATTTGTTTGTGAGGTTTCAATATGATACACAATACACAGTCATTTTTTGTGAAGGTGCTATATACAGCTGAGTAATTTTCTATTCCCATTCAATTTTCTCCAAAGAGCTATCATATCTAACTTTTCTAAACTTCTATTCACCTCCCTTACTTCTTTCTTATTTACTTTATGGTTAGAGTTATCTAGTTTTGAAAGGGAAAGTTGAGGTCCCCCACTAATATAGCATAAGTATCTATTTCCTCCTGTAACTCATTTTGCTTTTTCTTTAAGAATCTGTATGCTATGCCATTTGGTGCATATATGTTTAGTACTGATATTGCTTCATTGTTCATGGTACCTTTTCACAAAATGTAGTTTACCTTCTTATCTCTTTTAGATCTATTTTTGCTGTTGCTTCATCTGAGATCATGATTGTTACCCTTGCTTTTTTTTTTTTAACTTCAGCTAAAGTAGAATCTGCTCCACCCCCTTATTTGTACCCTGTGTGTGTCTTTCTCTTTCAAGTGTGTTTCTTATAAACAAAATATTTTTGGATTCTGGTTTCTAATCTTGTCTTCTACCCATTTACATTCATAGTTATGATTACTAACTCTGCATTTCCCTTCATCCTCTCTGTCTCTCTCCTGTTCCCTTTCTTTGGGGGGGGGGGAGGGGAAGGCAAGACAATTGGGTTTAAGTGACTTGCCCAGGGACACAGAGCTAATAATTTTGTCAAGTGTCTCAGGTCATATTTGAACTCAGGTCCTCCTGACTCCAGGGCCAGTGCTCTATTCACTGCACCATCTAGCTGCCCCTCCTGTCCCCTTTCAAAAGTCTATTTCACTTTTGACTTCTGCCTTCCTTAATCTACCCTCCCTTCTATCAGCCCTTATTCCATTCTCCTTTCATTTCCCCCTTAGTTATATAGATTTATATACCCAACTGAGTATGTATGTAATTACCTCTTCAAAACAATTCCAATAAGAATGAGGTTCAAGAGGTACCCACTGTCCTCTACTGTAAAAGCTCTTCAATGCATGCCTTTTTATATAAGACAATTTTCCCCATTCTTCCTCTCCCTTCTGCCTTCTCCCAATACATCCCCTTGTCTCACCCCTTCCTTTTTGTTCTGAGATCTTGTCATAGTCAACTGACACTCCTGCCTTCTAAGATTACCCCTCCTAACTGTCTTATTAGGAGTTACAAGTATCATGTTACTATGTAGGAATGTAAACTATCTAACTTTGTTGAGTCCCTTATGATTTCTCTGTCATGTTTATCTTTGTAGGATTCTTTTGAGCCTTGTATATGAAAGTCAAATTTTTTATTCAGCCTTTTCATCAGGAATGCTTGAAAGTCCTGTTTCATTATATATCAATTTTCGCCCACAAACTCCACCCAAAGGATCATACTTGGTTTTGTTGGAAGGTGATTTTTGGTGGTAATCCTAGCTTCTTTGCCTTCCAAAAAAAAATCATATTCCAGACCCTTCACTCCTTTTATGTGGAAGCTGCTATATCTTGTGCAATGCTGACTTTTGCTCCATGATATTTGAATTCTTTCTTTTTGGCTGCTTACAATATTTTCTTCTTGACCTGGGTGCTCTAGAATTTGGCTAAAATATTGCTAAGTTTTCATTTTAGGATTTCTTTCAGGAGTTGATGGGTGGGTTTTTTCCATTTCTATTTTACCTTCTGGTTCTAGGCTATCAGGGCAGTTTTCCTTGATAATTTTTGAAAGATGCTGTCTAAGCTCTTTTTTTAATCATAACTTTCAGGTAGTCAAGTAATCCTTAAATTATCTCTTCCCTAATCTATTTTTCCAGGTCCAGTTGTTTTTCTGATGAGATATTTCACATTTTCTTCTTTTTTCATTCTTTTTATTTTTGGAGGGGGAAAGGCAGGGCAATTGGGGTTAAGTGACTTGCCCAAGGTCACACTTTTTTTCATTCTTTTGATTTTGTTTTGTTTCTTAGTGTCTCGTGGAGTCATTAAATTCCACTCGACCAATTCTAAATTTTAAGAAATTATTTTCTTCAATGAACTTTTGTACCTTTTCCATTTGTCAAATTCTGCTGTTTAAAGAATCCTTCTCATCAAGGAATTTTTGTGCCTCTTTTAACATTCAGCCAATTCTGTTTTTTAAGGTGATATTTTCTTCAGTGTTCTTTTGTGCTCCTTCAGGATCACTTCCGTGTCACTGTTGGAGGGTCTATTGTTGCTGCTGCTACTACTACTACTACTACTACTACTACTACTACTACTACTACTGCTACTGCTACTACTACTACTGCTACTGCTACTACTACTACCACTGCTACTACTACTACTACTGCTGCTACCACTACCACTACTACTACTACTACTACTACTACTACAACCTACTATGAAGAAGGATAAGGGGAAGAAGATGGAGGAAAAGGAGAAGTCCCTGCCTTTAAAGAGTTCACAGTCTGATGGGGGAGACAAAATGCAAACAATTATGTACAAAAAAAAGCTACAGACAGAATAAATAAATAATCAATAGAAGCAAAGTGCTGGGATTAGGGGGATAAGGAACAGCTTCCTATACAAGGCAGAATTTTTGTTGAGAAGTGAAGGAAGCCAGGAAGCAAGATCTTTCTTTTTTCCCCTCACCTTTTTTCCCACATATATCCCCCCACCCAGAGAACTATTTCTTACAACAAAGAAGGAAAAAGAAAAACAGGTCAGCAAAAGTCACTAACACACCGACCCAGCTCATCTGTAGATGTGATGTTTTGCACCCATGGGCCCCCACGTCTGCAGAGAAAGGAGGGACACGCATTCTCATAGGTCTTTTTCAGGGCTTAACTCGGTCAATATAAGGAGATGACTTTCACTTCCAATTTGGTGGTGGTTGTTTCCAGGCTGTTGTGGGACCTGGTTGCATCTGGCTACATCACCCGGCATCAGCTTGCTTGATTACTGTGCATTCATCATTTCTTAACAGCATAATAATATTCCATTACATTCATGCAGACTTCTTCCTTAGGGCTTTCTGAGTCATCTTCTGCAATATGAGACCCTTTTGCTACCCCTGGAGGCAGAAAAGAGATACCGAAGGGAGCCTACTTGTAACTTGATGCTGCAGGCCTTGCTGAGGGAATATTTAGCAAAGTGGAAACCAGAGAATAAAACACACTTAATTATATCCACTCCTGACAGACCACTCCTAGTATCTGAACATTCTCTTTTAACGGCCCCACGAAAGGTGCTGCTATAAAGATTTTGGCACATATACAGCTTTCCTTTTTATTTTTGGAAGGTTCTTTTTCTTTTCTCAAGAGTAAAGAAGACTAAACCCAGAGTCAGGAAGACCTGAGCTCAAATCCAGCCTCGGACCTGTCACCCCCGGCACCACTCTCTGACTCAGTTTCCTCACCTGTAAAATGGGGATAATAATAGCACCTGACTCCCAAGGCCATTGTGAAGATTGCGATGGGAATTCTTGATATCTTATTTCCTTTTCTTCCTCTTGCAACTTTTGGATGACTAAAGGTCTGTCTGGAAAGTCAGGATAAGAAACCAGAGAGTGATGAAGGAGTGTCTAACAGTGGTCAACATCAGCATCTACATCGAGAACTGAAGATAAATGAGGCATACCAAGAAAAGAAAGCTTCAGGACCCTACAAGGCTATGTCTAGGGGGAGATCCCACAAATGGAGAAGAGTCCTTCCCTCAGTTCAGGAACTGTTACCCCTTTGCCACATGGGCTAGGTTTGAGCACAAGGCCCATGGCCTCACTGGGAAGCTGGTGGGCATGACAAATGCAAGGGAGGTGCCTCCATACCATCTCCTGATTATCCTCCCTCAACTTTGAAATTCTATTCAAATTGTCTCCTACCCAAGGCCTTTCCTGTTCCCCCCAAATGTTAGGATCCCCCATATTATTTTGTTATATACCTTGTATGTATCTGGTGTTTATTTATCCATATGCCTATTGTTTCCCAAATATAACTTAAGCTCCTTAAGGGTAAGTGTTAGCTTGTTTTGTCCTATATCTCCAGCATCTGCCACAGTGCCCAGCACACAGTTGGCACTTAATACTTGCTGTCTGCTTGTTTTTTGCCCCTCCAGAGCAAGTCCTGGATGAAGCAGGGCAAAGAGGTGGGATGCAGCTCCCAGTGTGATGGTCAGAGTTGTCTGCTTTAGTACTGGCATCTACTCACTCATGTGGTGAGTTTTCCATGGTAAATTGCCGTATGTGAGCTTAAGGTCCCAGTAGACAAGACCAGGACCCACTAACATCTTTGTTCCCTTCCAGGCCTGGGAGTTTGCAGGCAGTGACTTCCTCTGGGCTGGGCTGGTCACCACCCTTTGTGGCTGCATCAAGGAGAGGCATCCAGGGCTGGTTTATCTTTTTCAAGCTCTTTGGGATCCTGTCCAGGATGGAAAAGAAAAGACAAAGTGCCCGATTAAATATGCCTTGTGATGTCTGCTGTTTATTTCCCTTGTGGTTTCACTCAGTGGAGTTGGCTTCATTGTCTGGCTCCTTTTGAAAATCTTTGCAAACAAACTGAGTCTCCTGATCCCTGGGTTCTCATTAGCTACAGGCACTCTGTGGAATACTGGAAAGGGGATATGTAATTTTGTGCATGACTCCGGGGCAAAAATCAACAAGCTCATGAACAAGACTCAGTTCTATGACCAGCTCAGCTTCATGCATTCTATGAAGGAGGAGGTTGAGGTGTCCACCAAGTTCTAGGGCAGCTCAGGAGTGTACAAAACATGGCGGATCAAGATGGTGTTTCAGATCAGTCATCTGGATGCCTCCCCCCAGACCCCCCCCCCAAAGATGATGGATGCCCCAGAAGCTCTCCGCATCCTCCTCAAAGACTTCATCCTACCAGCTGACTCCACAGTTATTGCTGAGAGTGTGGAGAGGCCTGAGAGGGTGGGCAGCCTGCCAGGCAGTGGCTACCAGTACCTCAATCAAGTCATCACACTGTCCTTTTCTGTGTCCCACATGGGAGAAAAGGCTAAGAAAATTCTCCAGAGGAGGACAGAACAAGAACATTGGGGGGAGAAAAGGACCTGCAGCCAGAAACCACAATGGAGCTTCTGAAGATGTGATAGAGGGCGAGAAAGATCTGTGGGGCGTTGTCACTAGTGAACTCCCAAGGCATCACTGACGATCTCCAGCAAGAGATGATTGAGAACCATCTCCTGGACCACACGTCCCCTATGGGATGGTGAGTTTACACCACTTGGATCACACTGAAGCTCAGTGATCATAATGCGAAAGACATGGGAGGAGGCCATGATTCCCTGGGTCCTCTTGGCCAATGAGTGGCCATATCAAGTGAGTTAGCTGCTCTAGTGTGTGGAAGATGACCAGCAGTGAAGGGAAATGTACGAGGATGGCTGGGGACAGAATGACCCTGAGCCCAGTGGCACAAGCAGCAGCCCACAGTGGGGTCCCAATGGAATCCTAGGAAGGGCAATACCAACCACCCCTGCTGTCCTGAAGCCCAAGGCTCCATCAAGCTGAAGGATGGCCTGGAACAGGCATTTGTGAAGATGGTTGCTGAGCTGGGCAGTGTCAGGGAGGGAGGAAGCTGACAGAGCCAGACAGGGACCCTGATATCTTCCAAATGTCCCATTTTCTACACAGGGAGCTCAGATTCACTGTGCAGAAGGCCCTAGATTACTGGGGAAGCATGACCAACCTGGAGGCATCCCTGGAGCTGATCTGAAGCAGCCAGATGCAGAAGCACGCTGCCAGGTGTCATCGGTTCCCCCCATCGTCCCTGCTGAAGATGTCCATGGAAGAAGTGTGCCAGGAGCTGGGATGTGGGAGGTGAGGATCTGGCCTGTCGCCTCCCCGCCACACTCTTCCTTTCCCTTCCCAGCTCTTCTCTCCCCTTTGCAGAGCTGGGATTGGGAAGAATTGACCTATTTAGGGCCAGAAATAGGTCACCCCCTAACCCCTGACCCTTCTTCTCCCATAGCTACAGCAGAATGCCAACCCGCTGGGCATCACTGAGACCAACATGAAGTATGTAAAGACAATACACAAGAAGAACCTGGATGACAAGCCCTGCTTTACAACCTCAGCTCTGGGATCAGACAGAGACTGGATGACCCCGGGGGACTGGGCCAGGTTCAGTATCAGCTTCCTCAGCGTCCTGCCTGAAGCCAACTCCACGGTAGCGGTTACTGCTCCAGAGCAGGGAGATGGGGGGAAAGTAGCCAATGAAATCCAGGGCTCAGCTTAGTGTGCAACTTAGCCTGGCATTGAAGGGCCTTCCTCCTTTCTTTAACCATCTCTTCTAAAGCTGATACAGTATTATCATTCCTCCCTCCCTGCCCTGCATTCCCAGGATTGCTCCACCCTTCCTTCAGCGCCAGCTCAGGGCCTATACACTTCCAGGAAGCCCAGGCCAGCCCCCCAAGTATCTCTCCTTGCTCTCAGCCCCATCTCGGCTCCTCTCTGGGTGCTTGTAGGAGCTTGGCTCCTACCGCTGTAGCCTCTTACAGCTCTCCAAATGTTCTCCTCTAAACATTCATGAAAGGTTGGTGGGGATGTTCTCTAAGGCTCAGAGAGGGGAAGGAACTTTCCTGATGTAAATAAGCAAGAAGGGGAGACTAGAAGCGCAGTATGGGAATGTCCTCCCACACGAAACTGCCTACTTCTTGTCCATGGTTTGGGGGTTTTCTTTCTTTTCTGGTTTTTGTTAAATTCATTATTTTAAACATTTCTTAAGAAGATCAGGGGAGAGAAGATGCCCATCAACTGCAGAATGGCCAGACAAGTTGTGGTACGTGAATGTAATGGAAAACTATTTTTTCCGTAAGAAATGAACAGGCGGACTTCAGAAAAGACTCTCCCATGATGGCTGGGCTCTGGCTACAAGGATTATCACCCTAGGCAACCACTTGTTTTCCATTTTTATCACCTCAAAAGCTGTCTTGGCTTTGTACACATGGACAACGTGGCCAGGCTTGCTCCTAGAAAACACATCCTCAGAAATAAACCAAGGCCTCTGTGATCCGGTTCATTCAGAGCTCTCCCCGGCCAAAGCACAGCACCAAAGTCTGTCTTGGCTGACAGATGTGAGGCAGTTAGGACTTCAGGTTACATGAGTGAATCCTGACCCTGCCTCCTCTGCTTCTGGCTGATTCCAGGAGGCCCCCAAGAGAACAAAGTATGGCAAGTCTTTAGAGGCACCTTGGCTGACCGCGGGGCAGTCAGACCTTATCTAACACGAGGAACTTCTGACCCTTCTACTCCAGCCAGTGCCAGCACTCACACCAAAGCCTCATGAGGGGGAGGCCCAGTGAGTCCCTGCTACCTTTTCCACTTCCCCACTCTCCAGTGCCTTTCTCCTAAGGTCAGGCCTTCTATCGGTGTGGGTTTGGTATCTGCCTATATCAGTGCTTGTTGTCCTGTGTCTCCCACCACCTGAACCTGAGCCCCTTGAAACAATCGTCTTTGTACTCCTAGTGCCTAGAACAGTGTTGTTCAGTTGTGTCCAATCCTTCCAACCCCATTTGGGGTTTTCTTGTCAGAGATACTGGAGTGGTGCCATTTCCTTCTCCGGCTCATCTGGCAGATGAAGCCAACAGGGAGAAGCTGCCCAAGGTCACACAGCTGATATCTAAGGCCACATCTGAACCCAGATCTTCCCGAATCTAGGCCCAGCACTCTACCTACTGCACCACCTAACTTCCCCATAGAACTCAAAGAACATAGAGGTGATTAGCATAGAAAATATGAAGTTTATTAGAAAGAAAACAAGAAACTGGGAAAAAAAATTTACAGTAATCTGACAAAGGCCTCACTTCTCAAATATATAATAAAAGCGATTCCCCAGTTCATAAATGATCAAAGGAAAGATCAAAGTTATCAACAGACACGTGAAAACATGCTTTGATTCACTAATAATTAGGGAAATGCACATTAAAACAACTCTGAGGTACCCCCTGATACCTATCAGGTTGGCTAATATGACAGAAAAGGAAAATGATAAATGCTGGACAAGTTGTGAGAAAACCAATGCATTGTTGGTGGAGCTATGAAATGACCCAACCAGTCTGGAGAACTTGGAACCACACCCAAAGGACTATAAAACTGTGCATGGCCTTTGACCCAGCAATACCACTGCAAAGTCTGTATCCCAAAGAGATCAAAGAAAAAGGATATGGCCTTTTATGTACAAAACTATTTGTGGCAGCATAAAATTGGAAATCGAGGGGATGACCACCAACTGGGGAATGGCTGAACAAGCAGTGGTATAGGACTGTGACGGAATGCTACTGTGTCATAAGGGATGAGCAGGATGGCTTCAGAAATGCCCCCAAAAGGCTCCCATGAGCTAATACAAAGTGCAGCGGACAGAACCGGAACATCTGTACATGACGACTGCTACTGTGATCAATACAAGGCCACCCCCCTCCAGAGACAACGGGTGGCCTGAGAATGCAGATGGAAACGTCGTGCATGAGGCTGCAGGTATAATTACTTCATACTGCTTACCTTTTCAATGGGGAGGGGAGGGGCTGGAGGGAGAGAATGCATAACTTAAAATTTTTTTAAATGGTTGTCAAAAATAAATTTAAAAAAAAAAAAAAGGCAAGAAAATGCAAATCGTCCTTAAAGGAAAGTGATTTTGCAGGCAAAGGGCCCTAGGAGTTGCTGCTGGGATTCCACACAAGGTTAAGAAAAGCAAAAAGCAAAACCCCAAATTAGACTGGGAAAATAGGACCCTGAAGGAAATGCTGTTAACCAGAGTTGGGGCTCTGGCTCCTTCCCTACCTCACTGCATGACCTTGGAGAGATCCTTTCCTCTCTCTGGGCCTTTAACATCACCATCGGTATGCACTCCCACAAAGGAGAAGGCCTTCCTGCCCAGCATCCATCCCACCACTCAAACCACTGCTCACAAGTCCCTGCCACAATCACACACCCCAACATTTCTCCATTCACAAGTGGGATGACACCCAAAGAGAGGGTATATATGCAGAGAACACACAGAAACAGAGACCACACATGCAAAGGAAATGTGTCAGAAAGCACAGAGTACACATGGGAATATGCCTGGAAGGCACACATGGTCAGGTGCACTCTCACCTGATGCCATCAGTACACCCTGGAGATGTCTCCAGAAGTCATCTGCTGGGCATCTGGTCTGCCAGGCACGCTGTCTCTCCTCCCTTCAGGGGGGCTATCTGCTGGGGTGCAGTGACTGAAATGCCTCTCCCTGACAAGGGAGGCTCCAGCAGGGCATGAGGAGCTACCTGTCCAGACAAACATCCTGCCAATAAAAGGTGCCTGGGGAAGGCTCAGGCTGAGTGTTTATCCTTAAGGCCACTTCTCTTCTGGGGCTACCTAGAGGTCCTTTATAAAAGTCAACTGTCTCACAGGGCTTAGAAAATTCTTTTAAATCACCAAATGTATCTGCACTTTCAAAATACATTCTGGGGACTCCACTCAACAAAATCCCAAAGGACTGGCAAGGAGGCAGATGATCCTCAACTCCACGGCACCCCCTGATCAATGTGCATATGACCTTGGAGGCAGGAACGGCAGGACTCAGTGGCACCTGTGGGTGCACAGGGGTTCATGGTCTGGCCCGAATCAGGCCCATATGTCAACAACTACACCATCTCCCTGAATGCTCAACTGTGACCAATCCCTCAGAAATGTTTATCAAGCAAGAGATCGGTGGCACGTGCTATAATGACTGCTAGATATCAGGAAAAAGAAAAATCCCTCCCCAGCATCTGGCACATAGAAGATCCATCCAGAGGAGACACAGAGTGGCCTCTGAGGCGGAAGCCAAGGCAGTGAGGACATCGAAGGGCTTCCTGCTCAAGGTGGCCATGAAAGCATTCTAAGAGGCCTTGGAGGAGAGGGACAGCACGGCATCTCTCCTCCAAGGGTCACCTCTGATGCCCCAGATGCTGGGACCACCTACCTAACCAGCCCCTCTCCTCCAGTACCTAAGGACGGCCGGAGAGATTCTGGCAAACACTTGCTAAAGTGAGGCAGCCCCTACATGCAGCCTTCCGCCTGCCTGCTGTCTGATGTGACCTGGGCCTGGTGAAGACCCTCTGGGTTATCACCCCAAACACGGCTTTCTTTTCTATACATTCACTGTGACTTTTAATGATGTTTTAGAATCTGGCGGACTCAGCTGAGCACAGCCCTCAGGAGATGAGGCTTTAATATGAAGGACTGGCAGTTCCCAGGGGACAAAATCTCTCTCCAGAGGCTCTCAGGGAGAGAAAAGACAGACCCAAGGATGGACTGAGACTTGGAACATGTGGAGGATTGGTCAAAGAGCTTTTAATGGAGCCTCAGGGACTGGACAGAGCAGGCATCCAGAAGAGCTACAGCTATAATCTGTGGACAGAAGAAACCATGAAATGGTTACAATTGAGACAGGGGACCAAAGGCTGGGCTGGGGCAAAGGGGCTTGAGGATACTCACTGGAGTTCCCGGAAGGACCGCTTCTCCACAAGCTTGACCTTGTATTTCCGCTTGAACCTGGGCATGGACAGAGAAACAAGCTCAGAGATCAGGCCACCTCCCCAGACTCTGTCCCTCCCGGTGTGGCGCATCCATATGGATGCCTCACCTGGCTCTTTCCCTAGGCTCAATCATGTTCCTTCGCTGGAAGCTCTTAAATCGGTCCCGAAGAATGCTCCCCTCAGGCTAGGAGAGACAGAGGTGTCAGGTGGACCCAAGAGGCCTGTGATCCCCAGCCCAGCCTCCCCATGCCCTCAGCCCCTGGGCAAGGGCCAAACCTGGCCTGCCTAGGGGACCCATAGTGTCGCCCATTGCCCCAAACCGCTATCAGGGCAGGGCCTCAGGCGTGCAAGGATGAGTCTCATCATTGGGCATAAGACCCTTCACCCTCTTCTGTCACTCCCCTGGCCTGCCTCAGGCCCAATACCTTTAACTTCCTCAAGGACTCGGCCAGTTCAGTGCTGAGCTGCACATCAATGTCTGGAGCCTGGTACCTGACAGGCAGGAAGGGAAGGGACATAAGCTACATGTCTACCTGGGGGTTTTGCCACATCCCCCCAGCTCTGAAATCCTGGACAGACACAGCACATTCTCCATAGCCCACACAACTGCCTTAGGATGCTAAGAAAAGGAGGTAAACTTTCACCTGGCTGGGGAGACGAGATGTATCCCCTTTTTTCTCCCTCCCCGGTTCCTGGACTTGCTAGCCAGGAAAGGGCAAAAGGGCCAGAGGGTGGAACTCATCATGGAAAGATGAGAAAAGAGGGGGCACCACAGGGCGGGTGGGTCTGAAGGCCAAAAGGGACGGCCAGGGCTGGTGGTGGCACAGATGAAGAGACAGAAACTCCTCTCGTTCACTCCCTTCCCACCAGAACCAGAGGATGTGGAAGATGACATGGGAGTGTGTTTACACAGGCCAGGGTTACACTGTGGGGGGTCTTGAATGCCAGGATGTGGAAAGCGGAAGGTTTCTGAACAGAGGAAATATTGGGGCAGACCAGTCAGCACTCTGGGTGGATGTAACCCCCCAAATCTCCACCCCCTAGTTCCTCACTTAAGCCGACCCAGCCGTCGGGGTTTCTCGTCCTCTGCCAGCCGCTTCAGTCTCAGCTTCTCTAGCCGCCGGGCCAGCTCTGCCAGCCGCTGGGCCACCTGCAGCTTGATGCCTCGAAGCTGGAACACCTCCTGGTGCCTCTTTCTCGCCACCCGCTCTGCTGCCTGTTGGGCTCTCTACGGGAAACCCCAGACCCAGGGGTCAGAAGGTGGAGCTTGTCTGACATGCCTAGGCCTGCACAAGTCATGGGGGTATGTGGGCCACCAAGGAACATGGGGGAATTGACTGAGAGGGATCAGCTGGCACCCCAACCCCACCCTGCGGCAGGTCTGCCCCAGGGTGTCCCTCACCAGCTTCCGGGCCTCCTTCTCCCGCCTCCTCTGCTGCTCCGTCTTCTTCTCTGGGCCTAGGGGTCTGTGCGCCTGGGAATCTGCATTCCCCTCTCCTTCCGGCTCTGTGGGAGCCTCCCCATCCGACTCCTCTAGGAGCCCCTCACACAGCTCCTTGAACACCGACTCCTGGAAGGAAGCATAGGGGCTGCTGCAGTGTCCCAAGTGCAGGTACTCATCTCTTCCAGGCCAGACTCCTCCCATCTCCCCGTGGGGTCCTGCCTTTCAGGCTCTCCCCTCCAGGCCTCCTCAATTCATGAGTCTGATGCCTCTGGGATAAAAGACCAACTTCTCAGCTTGGAAATCAAAGGCTTCCCAATAAGGCTCCAGCCCAACCCCCGGATCTGCAGTGTTGTTATGTGTGATACACACCACATTCCAACCAAGTGACTGGTTTGAACTCAAGCTCCACAGAACATCATCTCCCTAGCCCAGGACAGCTTTGGCTCTGTGCCACGAGGGGCTCAGGCCTGCCTGCCTTGCCCTCCTCCCAGAATGCCCAGCTTCCTTCAAGCCTCCTACAGGAAAGGCTTTCTGGTGGCCTTAACTTTGTTTTTAGTTTGGTTATTTTTCCCAGTTCCAGATCTGAGGTTCCTCTGGGACAGGGAGTGTCCAATAAGCAAGCCCACTCTACTGATACATCTACCGCAATTTGTATCTACACACACTGACTCCAGACCTGCACATTCTAGTCTAACAAAAACCACTTTGGGGGAAGGCCCAGAATCTGGACTTGGCTCTGACCCCAGGCTGGCTCTCCAGTCACCCCATCCCAGTGACGTTCTCACTACTCACTCTCCTCTGTCCCAAGTCAGGCCCTGTGTGCTGATCAGCTGGTAAGGTGCGGCCCCCTCTAGAAAGGGGATGTCTGGGGAATTTCTGTGTGTTGAGTACTAGACTCAGCTGGAGATGAGGAGAGGGCAGGGCTGCTGGGCCATGAAGTTCCCTAACTGCAGGTACCTTGGTGGGGGCCTCATCCACAGTGGGGAAGGCCAGCTGACGGCTGAGTTTCTCCTCCACCTTCTGCCTCTGCACCTCCACTTTGTGGGCTTCCAAGAGCAGGGCCTGGCAGAAACAAGCAGGCAGCCCTGGTGAGGAGGAGGGTGTGCCAGCCCCCAGCATACTCTGGGTCCAGGACTAGCCTAGGGGGGCCAGGGCAAGAAGGGAGGTGGTACCTGGTGGGCCTGGAACGAAGGATTGTAAGAGCCTCCTGAAGGGATCACTTCCACAGCTGGGGCCCGAGAGGGTTTGGTCAGTAGGCGCTGGGGTCGCTGCAGAAAGTGGAGGGAGAGAAATGGGGAGAAGGGATGAGAGATGGGAGTTCACTCAAACTCCACCCAATCCCTCCTGCAGGCCAGCTGCCAGATCCAACAGGAAGAAGCCATGGGCTGGAGTCTAATCTGACTGACTTGCTATGTGGACCTGACAAAGTCTCCTCCCTTCCCTAAGCTCGCAATGAGGCTCATGGGATTGGAGGCGGCAGAAACCATCTAGTCTGAGGCCTCTGTTTTACAGATGAGAAAACCAAGGATCAGAGGGGATGTGACCTATCCAAGGGCGCAGGTACCTGACCCCAGGCTCTCTGCAGCAGCTAAAGGCATTTTCAACAGGACATGGGGCCTAGATGGCCATGGGGCATCCAAAGGCACCCAGGCCTTTCAGCCCACCTGGCTGCCCACGGCTACTTCTTCCCCATGATCCTCACTCCCCAACCAGGGCCATCTCCAGCCGTCCTGATCCATATCTGGCCGCTGGACCCAGATGGCTTCAGAGGAGAAAGTGAATGTGACTGCACAGCGCTCCCTCACTTCAAGGACAAGCAGCAATAGCTCTCCCCAGCCACTTTCTCACTGCCCTCCTGGCCAACTCCTCACCTTTACTCCCTTCTTCTTTGTCTGTTCCAAGAAGAAGGTGTCCTGGCCAACCAGGGGGAGGTCCAGAGGATCTAGAAAGGACAATGGGGGAAGGGGCAGAAAACCAAGCATCAGACAATGGCGGGGATAGGGAATAAGGGAAGAGAAGGCAGAGGAGCCTCACTCCAAACTCATCCCCCTGAATGACTTCCAACTCGACTATCAGGACCCATATGAACCAAAGCTCTAACTGCAGTGACAGAGGCAAAGAGGTGCAGGGCCCACCCTGTCAGGCACCCCTCCTCCTCCACGTACTGTCTGCAGCCCAGAGGTCATAGAAAGGCCGGCCAGCCGCTTCCTCTGTGTCAGAAGGCTTGGTCTTTGGCTTTGGAGGCTGCTGCAGTCGGGCCTGGGCCTTCCGCACATCCCGGGGCAGCTTTCCCTGCTGGGCCAAGTGCTCCCACAAGCGCTGCTTGCGTTTTAGCTTCTTTCCATTGGGAATCTGGTAGGCAAGGATGCTGCCAAGAAGGGGACAATGAGAGGGGAGATGAGGGAAGGGGACCCCAGTACAAGAAAAGCTGGAAATCCATTTCCCTCATGTCCTATGGCCTCAGTTCCCTGACTTGACTTCTAATGGCTCCCCGCCTTGAGTCTCTCATGCTACCAGGCTGCACATCTGGCATTGACCCCCTATTTGGAGCTACTGCTGTTGTCCCAAGCCCTGCTCGGGAACCTGCCAGGACTCTCTGTGGCCCACACCATCTCATCTACTTTTCAGCTTGACCGGCCAGTGCTGGCCATCTTTGCCCTAGGATCCTGCACATGCCACCACCATTCTCAAGAAAGTCTGCTCTTTCCCTCGGCACCTCCCTGTCCCCTCCCAGATCCTGCCCATTCTGTAAGAAGTAGTGCAGCCTGCTCCCTTAGGAAGCCATCTGTGGTAGGAAATCAAGTATACAAAGGAAGGTAACAAAATGTGTTTTAGAAAAGAAAAAGGCATCCTGTTCCTGTGTATTGGGGTCATCAGGGAAGATCAGGGAGCTTCCCCTTTTCAGCATTCCTAACAAGGAAATCCCAGGAAGAGTGGAGTCAGGGGAAGGGGAGAGAAAGGCATGCACTTACTTCTTTGGGGAAGGTACTTTAGAACGTGATTCTAAAACCCGGTCAGTCCAAAAAGGCTTCTTTAGGTCTTGATTCACCTTCAAGTCTGGAGGACAAGGAAGAGTCAAACAGAGGAACACTTATGCACCCTAGCTTCCAACATCACAATTCCCCTTTCCTTTACCCAAGGCGCAGCTACAACAATCTTAACTCATCAGGTCAGGGAAGGGGTGCTCAATCTCTCCCTGCTCCCAGCCCATAGGACCTCCCTACCCCTTAGGATCTGAGTGAGCTCCCATGTCCTAGGCCTCAGTTCTCCCCCAATCTAGGGAGTTCCTGGTAGGGAAGAAGGAGGCCCCTTCCTCTCCCAAGCCAGAGGAAAAGTTTCCCCATGCACAGGCAGAGGACTGCCTTTTTCCTTTTTAAACTATATTTTATCACTATCTTTTACTTACACACTTTTATTTCCTACTATGCCTCCCCCAAAACCATCCTTTATGACAAAGAATAATTTCAGAATCTAACCAACACATCAATCAAGTCAGCCATTAAATGCAATGCTTAAATGCACACTTTTCCTATTTTACGCAAAATACCTTACTAGAAATTTAACATTAAACATCAGTAGAAACAATTATATCTACCTAACCACCACTTACATTTAAGTTAACTGATTCCAATACTTAAAGTATTGATAAAATACTTTTCCCAAAGGTGTCTTTTAGAGCTACGATCTCTCCCTTTAAGTCTGCTTCAGGCACTGCCTTTTTTAACTCACAAAACGTTAGACCTGAGAGGGGCCTTGAGAAATCACCCAACCATTCCCGCAGTTCTCTCCTGATTCACTCTTCTCCACTCTGGTGAAGGTGGAAGCGCCTTTTTCCTTCTACCCCCTGGGAGTACTTGTGGTACAAAGCAAACGCTTTCTCAGTGGGTGCCTGTTGAGTGACCACAGGGGGGCAAACAGCAGCGCCTGTGAAAGGTAACAGCGCGCTGGGCTCCCCATGCCCATTCGGGGGCTACACCTCTCCGGGAAGCGGGCGGTCTACATAATGTGCGTCTTGTCACAGATGGCGCCCCTCCACCCAATTCCTAATCGGTTCTTAACAGCAGCGCCTCTGGGAACAATGCGCCCCCTGACTTGGGTCTCTTTTATCCCCAGCAGATTAACAGGGTGGCTGGCACCCAGGAAGTGCTCAATCTGTGTTTACTTATCGATTATCTACTAGCTTCTTCTCTCGCCTAAGCAGGCTGCGGCCGGACTGCCCGATCCTGACTCCCTCCCCTGCCCCTGCCCCCACCACCCCTCCCCCCATCCTCACCCTTCTCCTTGTGCCCCGTGTCCACAAAGAAGAGGTTTTCATCTGGAGTCTCTGAGATCAGGCCCCTGGGGGTGAAGAGAACGCGGGTGAAGCGGGGTGCTGGATCTCACCCTCGGGCGCTCCTCCCGGGGTGCAGCCGGACCAGTGGTCCCCCACAGGCCCGGGTCCTGCCAGGGTGACCCGCTCCCCGACGCCGGCGCCCACCAGCCGAAGTCCCCTTCACAGCCCCGCCCTCCTCCAGGGCCTACCCGGTGGTGCGCTCCTGCAGCCGCACGTCCTCCAGAAACGTGTCCACCTCCTGCCCCAGCGGCTCCTCCGCGAGCCGCCGCCAGCCCCGCTTCTTGTTCCGCGGCCCGCGTCGTCGCCGTTTCGCGGCCCCGGGGTCCACCGAACCAGGCCGGAACCCCAGGAACCCCGAGCCGCCTGCATCGCGCTTACCGGCGCCCCCACCTGCCATGTTGCAAAAGGAAAGAGAACCGCACTGGCGGCCCCGGATATCCGGCAAGCGTGTCTTCCGATCCCTGTACTTCCGGCTTTCGCCGCCATGTTGGTAAAGGAAGGGCGCTACTTGTTCCGGCCCTACTTTGAGCCCGTGTTTATTCGGGTTTTAAAGTGTATTAGCTTATTAAAATAAATGATCACTTTATACTTTAACTTTATAGTGTTGACTACCGCAGTTACTTGACTGTACACTTACAAATGCGAATTCATATGTACATTTTTATATTCATACTTATTACACATTTATATAGCATGCTATACTCGTGGAGTCAGGAAGGCTCCTCTCCCAGAGTTCAAATCCAGCCTCATTCACTTCCTGGATGGGCGACCCTAGGCAAGTCACCGAACCCTGCCTCAGTTTCCTCATCTGTAAAATGGGCTGGGGAAGGAAATGGCCAACCACTCCAGGATCTGTGCCAAGAAAGCCCCAGATGGGGTCAGGGAGAGGAGCCACAGAAATACAAATTCATCCTTACATTTGCACGTTCATATTTGTCACACATTTGTATGGCATGCTGTACTGTGCAAATCTGTGTTTGCATTTCCCTGTTCATGTTGTTACATATGTTATACAGATTTGCATGTATTATTTGTATAGCGTGCTGTAGTAAAAGCATGGGAGCGGGCACATAGCCTTGTTTCACCCCTCTGGTGACTGGGAAGGCACACGAGCACCATCCATTATCCAGAGCATTCAGTCCTGAAACTTATGTTCAAGGCTGGTGAGCCACCAACTTCTGCCTTGTCAGATCTGCAAATGTTGTGTACAGACCTGGATTTGGGGGCAGCAAGCACCCAATCCTCTGTTCCTCCCCCCTTTCTGCAGCCACATCAGCCCTCAGGTAGAGACCGTCTTCCAGGTGAAGGATAACCAATTAAGGAGCTCTCTGGAAGGAATCTTGCCAGAAATGACTGAGAGAGAGACTCCCCCGTGATTGTCACAAGACAATCTGTTTCCTTTACCTTTACAGGTGTTTAGCTATGTTGTCAAATGCTTTCAATGAGGATGAACACGGCATCAAAGTCAGCTACGTCACAGATGGTTCTTCAGTGTGAAAAGGCTACAAGCCAAGACCCAAGTGCAGGGAGAGTTGGTGCGCGATTTTCTGTTTGCAGATGACTGTGCACTCCTTGTAGTCTCTGAAGCTGACAGAACAAAGTACGGATCGATTCTCTGCTGCTTATGTTAATTTTGGCCTAACAATTAGCACCAAGAGAACACAGGAAAGCCATCAGCCACCACACCATCCATACGCGGAACCATCCATTACCGCCAATGGAGAAGAAGTCCACTTACCTTGGTAGTGTATTTCCAGGGACATACACATTGATAATGAGGTTGACATGTGCATTGTCAGAGCTGGCTCAGTGTTTGGGAGGCTCCCAAGGAAAGTGTGAGAGACAGAGAGAGAGAGAGAGACAGACAGACAGACAGACAGAGAGACAGAGACAGAGAGAGAGAGAGACAGAGACAGACAGACAGAGACAGACAGAGAGACAGAGACAGAGAGAGAGACAGAGAGAGAGAG
>NW_027187400.1:43355471-43376017 GCF_028583685.1 Petaurus breviceps papuanus
CCTTTGAAATCCAGATGTTGTTTGTTATGGATGTAATGGTTGCACAGTTTGGAAAGCTGTGTACTTGATCTATTTCTGTCTTGATAATTCTGTCTGTATATTCTGAAGTTCGGGGTGCTGACCTTTTTCCCCTGAACGAGGTAAACGATACATATCTGACTGATTAAAGTAAGCTTGTTAACCCATTTTGAGTTGCATTCCTTTATCAAATCAGATCCAAGAACCTGTGTTGGCAGCAACCCTGAGGACGCTTGGGGTGCTTGCTGTTACATGGGGTAAAGGTCGAAGGTCTCAGCTTCTGAAAGTGCTTCCTGCTGGCAAGGGGTGCAGTGCTGCTTTACCTGCCTTGTGGGGTCTTATTCAAGGGGTCCAATTTCACACTCAAGGGCGCAGACTCCAGAACATGCCTGGTGCCAGGTCCAGTGGGCTGGAGAACTTGGATTCAGTCAGAGGTTGGTATAGCCTAAGTGGTCATCTGGAGGTTGATGACTTTAACCCTAGAGGAGTCGAACCTGGCAAGGAGGTTAAACAAACGAAGACCAAACAGGCACAAAAAACTATAGAGAAAGGACAATTTCCCTGACATAAAAGACAATTTTCTTGGTTGGAATTAAAGATGACTGGCAAGGCCAAAACATAAAAGGGCATGTTTTTGTCAGATATCCCCTTCCTTCCCTAATTGCTCCACAGACATGTAGTGCATGGAAAGCAATAGCAGCCACGGAGTCTAATTATTTTCAAAAACAGGTAACTGGCCTGGGGTCAGCTCCTAAGGAGTGTATTAGGACTCCCAAAGCCTGTCCTCTCCTTTCACCGACATAGAGAGTGAAAGGTTTTTCTAGATTGGGTAAAGCTGGAGTCCAGGTCAATTTCATTTTCAAAGTCTCAAAAGCTTTAGCCTGGTCAGGGTCCCCCTCTAGAGGGAGTGAGTCCAGGCTTGGAGTAGCAATTAATGGTTGCATTCCTCCCAGGCTTTGGGCTTAATTGGATATGGATGGCTCTGGGGCCACATCTAGGAGTATGAACAATGGCTGTGGTGGCCCAAATAGCTCACCCAGGAATTCTCAGATCCCAAACAATTGACTCAACCATCTCCCACACTTCGGGGGAACATGGGAACATCTGGGAGGCTTAATTAGAGAAACTTGGCTTCCCAATTTCACCATCAGGTCCCTTCCCAACAAGGGGACAGGATAAGAAGAGAGCATAAGGAAGGAGTGTTCAAACAACAGATCCTTAAGTAAGCAGGGGACTGGGCATGTCTGGAGACATCCTCTTTGATGCCCCTGAGGTTGAGGGGTGAGTAGGGCCAGAGTAACAGATTAAAACAGAGAAGGTAGATTAGAAATAGATTAAGAATTGGGTAACCTTACCTTTGACCTTGATGCTTGCCCAGGGCTCAGCAAGGGAGCTGGAGAAAGTGGGAGCTCTGCCAAGCCTCATGCTTCCCTGTCATTCCGAGTCTTGAGAAGACTGGAGGACAGGGTACTGGGAGGTGGCTCTGCCACTTTTCCAACTTCGGGGACAATCCTTCCTCCATGTCCCTCCTGGTCAGATGGATACAGTTCTAGAGGCATTGGTTCCTGGGGCTCACTCTGGGGGGGGTGCCTTGGAGGGGCACTCCTTGGGCCAGTGACTCTCCTTGTGGTATCTAAAGCAGGCTTCCCCACTGCCCAAGTGACTGGGCTTCCTCCAAGGAGGTCCCCTGGAGGGGATTTTCTTGGCTATGGCAGCAGCCAAGAATTGAGCATGTTTTCTGTCTCTGGTTCATTCCCTTGGTTCTTTCTCCTCTAATGCAACCAGGTCTCTGTTGTTAAAGACTCCAAAGGCTGTCTCCAGTAATTGGGCCTGAGGTGTTTGGGGTCCCATTGCCAATTTCTGTAGTTTCCTCCTAATATCTGGGAAAGCCTGATTAATGAAATACATGTTAAGAATTGCTGCCCCTCTACAGAGTCAGGATCTAAATTTGTATACCTTTTAATAGCCTCTACAAGTCTATCTAGGAAAAGGGCAGGGTTTTCTTTTTCTGTCTGAGTAAATTCCCTAATTTTCTGATAATTTACTTGCTTTTGAAATGCAGTTCTTAGGCCTTCTAACTGGCAAAGTACCATATGGTCTCTCTTCTTCCTATCATCCCAGATCTGATAATCCCATCCTGGGTCACTAGTGGGAACAGCAGCTGTTCTTGGGGAGTATTTTCTGGGGTCATTGCTAGCCAAATGATCCCCAAATTTTTGAGCTTGTTCCTAGATTCTCCTCAGTGGAGTAACAGGTAAAGGATATGCAAATCACGCCAAGAAAGCTCGATTGTAGGGATATGCCCCAAAAGCCCTCTGTAAACTTTATTGAGGCTTCAGAGAATCTCCCCCGTTTCTCCTTAACTTGAATGAGATCCAAATGGAGAATGGGACATGCACTCTAATTGTCCCACTGGGTGAGACAGGTACTTCCCTTAGGGGAAAAAGCCCTGAAGGTGCTGTGGGGAAGGGGGCTTGGCAAGGGAGGTAGAAAGTCCCACTTCCTGTGAGGGAGGGTTTGGGAGGTGGTGGCTGAACTGGATCAGCCTGGGAGATCTGACTGGCAAGGGGAAGGTCAGCGGCACATGAGGAGTGGAAGGGGTCAGGAGATACCCCAAAGACTGTTGGGGGGGTAGGGCCTGAGGCCTGAGTGGGTGTGGCCTCAGGGGGACGGGCCACAGAGGGAGGCTCCACAGCAAGACCAGTGGCTGGGACCAGAGCAGGGGTCCCTGAGGGGGGAGGGGCCATGGTGGGAGATGCAGGGTAGGAGATATGGATGGTGTAGGAGGCAGGAAACAAGGGCTGTTGGGCTAGAAGAAAAGGGAAGAGAAACCAAGGGGAAGAGGGTTAGGGTGCAGCAGGAGGGTTTGGGGGAGCTGCCTCGGGGAGACCCGTGACTGGGACCTGAGCAGAGGGGCTGGGGCCGAAGCCCTGGGGGCCAAAAGATAGGGGTTGTCTAATTGGACCCCATTGCCCCTTTGGGGAGGGGCACTAGCTGCAAACATCTCACAATCTTTCCTGAGAGCTGTGTTGCAAGAGAGACAAAGGCCATGATGAAGGCAACTTCTATCCATCTTCCTTCTAGGCCACAGTATGATTCTGACTGCAAGAGAGTATTATCTTTTAAAGTCCCCAAACAAGCCATGCTTCATGGTCCTCTAGGTGATACTGAGGCCAAACAGTGCTGCAAAAGAACACCAGTTTTTTCTTTTAAGTTCTTTAGAGAAACTAAATTTTTCCCAGTGTTGTAAAAGACAACTCAAAGGCAAACTTTTGGGAATTAAGAAGGATGGACCCATTATAGACCTAGGGGCTGGAAGTCCCTTTCTCTATAAAGGAAGAGCTGGGAGTAAGCCTTGAAAAACAAACAAAAACAAAACAAGACAAAAAAAAAAACACGAAAAAGTACCTAGGGGCAGCTATGTGGTGCAGTGAATAGAGCACCAGCCCTGGAGTCAGGAAGACCTGAGTTCAAATACGGCCTCAGATACTTAACACTTACTAGCCCTGTGACCTTGGGCAAGACACTTAACCCCTATTGCCCTTCCAAAAAAAAAAAAGTACCTGAAGTTTTCCCAATTTCCTAGTGCCGAGAGAAGTGAAAGAATCGGGCTTACACTTCCTGATGGGGCATCTGTGCTTGTCCTCCATGCTTCAGAAACTGTGCCCAGGTCCATGACCTCCAAAATAACCAAACTGGACCAAGAACCTGAGAGTGTCAGGCTGAGTACAAGGCAGCCTTCTAAGCTGTCTGACCCAATGGGACCTGAGAGGTCAGACCCGAAAAGCAGCAAAGGTACTTGGAGAGCAAAAAGGGAATAGGGAGAGTGGGAGGCTTACATACCTTCCAGTCCTGGGTGGAGAAGAACTTCAGATTAGAAGTGTTTGGTGGGATCAGGGAACCATAAAATGTTAAGGTTGAGGGTCTATCAACACGGCGGGTCCTGCCAAGTGAATTTGGGTCCTGCTGAATGAATTCAACTTAAGTCTTCTTTCAGCCAAAGAAAAGCAAAGTTTTTTTGCCTTAATGGGTAGACTCCTAAGGAGCCTAAGTATATGTGAAGCTTGTATTGACAAGGTGGCCAGAATAATCTGACACAGACTGAGTCTGAGCTAGATTGAATTCCCGGCTGTCACAGAGGCAAGATGAATCTTATAAACAGAAAGAGTGTGGGAGAATTTAGGGGTGGTCTAGAAGAGGGATCTGGGGAGGGTCTTCAGGAGGGTCCTAAGGAGGATCTTGACTACTGAGGTCAGACTCCAGGAATGGGATTAAGGGTGAGAGAAAGCTGAAGGCTCCCTGCAGATGACAGACAATGGAGGGCCAGACTAGTTTAAGGGTAACAGGTTTGGATGTAGATACCGTGTTTCCCCGATAATAAGACACTGTCTTATTAAAATTTTTGGACAGAAAAACACCAGAGGGCTTATTTTCAGGGGAGGGCTTATTTTAATGAACATTGACAGCAATTTTAATAAACAGGTAAATGTGAACAAAAAAATGTACCTTTATTCAATAAGCAAATCACTGGGGAAGAACAGGATGACGCGCACGGTGCTCAATAGGGCTTATTTTTGGGGGAGGGCTTATTTTCGGGATAGGTCTTATTATCGGGGAAACACGGTATTTTGATCGGATCAAGGGTAGGAAGTAGCTGGACTAGGTAGTAGAGGGCTAGACTAGGTTGAGAGTAACAGATTTGGGCCTAGCAATAATGAAAGGCTTATGACCTCAGGCAAATGTACCATCAAGTGGAAAGATTCAATCAGAGTTCAAGGAGTTTCCCAGAACCTATACCCCATCAATGACATGGTCAAGCTAGGAAAATCACTTTGGTGAGACCCACTTAAGGCAGGCAGACCCCCCACTCCAACAGCTACTGCAATAGTCCAGGCCTGAGGTGATGACGGTCTGCATCAGGGTGGGGGAGATGTCAGAGGAGAGAAAGGGGCATATTGGGGAGATGCTGCATAGACAGGCCTTGGCTCCAGATTAGATTTGGGGGGGTGAGAGATGGTGAGGACCTTTGGTTGTGAGTCTGAGGGACTGGGAAGATGGTGTTGCCCCCTACAGTAATAAGGAATTAAGAAAGGGGAGCATTTGTTGAGAAAGACAACGAGTTCCATTTTTGACATGCTGAGTTAGAAATATGTCTAATAGGCAGATGGAGAGGGGAGTTTGAAAGTTAGAGAGACGTAAGGGCTGGACAAATAGATCTGAGGCTCCTTGGAATAGGGATGATCATTGACTCCAGGGAAGCCCCCGAGATCCCCAAGTGAAGTAGCATAGTAGAAGAGGAGAGGGCCCAGGAAAGCCCTGAGGGCACCCTTCATCACAGGATATACAAAGGAGCCAGAGCAGGAGTGGCCAAACATGGACAAGGAGAGCCAGTGGAAAGCCCAGAGAGGACGAGGGTGTCAGGACCTTCCACTCTGTCCTCTCCAGCCCTTCATGGGCTCTCTCAGGGAAGTGGTTCTGTGAGTGAAGGAGAGAACAGGCCAGCCTCTGCCTGGACAGTGGTGTCCTCCAGTGCAGGAAAATGTTAGGCATGTAGTAAAGGGCAAGGCCCCTCCAGGGTGCAATGTATGGGGCCACCAGGCCTGGAGGCAGGAAGACCAGAGTTCACATCCTGCCTGTGTGACCCTGGGCAAGTCACTTAACTTATATCTGCTTCAGTTTCCTCAACTGAAAAACAGGATTAATAATAGCCCCTAGATCCTTTGTTGTTAAGAGGATCAAATGAGATCGTGTTTATAAAGCACTTTGCGAACTTGAAAGGGCTATATAAATGCTGGGTCGGATTCTGATCAGGTCCTCTGAGTTCTGTATTCCAGGAATGGGGCAGTTACCACCCCTTCCTCTGAAGAATAGCGCTAATAGCTGTCCTGATTTTCAAACCCTTCAGTGGATCTCCATTGATTTGGGAAGTTCCGCCAATAATGCAGACCACAGCCCTAGTATACCTACCCAGCCCACCAGACTCCAGCATCTCCTCATCTCCCAACATCCCAGGATACCCACCGTGGGACCAGCTTATCTGCTCTTATATTTAATATAATATAATATCATATTAATATAACAATATAACATATAATATATAAATATGTAATAATTTAATATAATATTTATATTATCTGCTCATATGTTTCTTGAATTAATAAATGAATTAAACAACTTAAAAAAAACATTTATTAAGCACCTACTTTGTGCTAAGCTGTGGAGATACACAAAGAAAATTCTTGTCTTCCAGAAGCTTAGGTGGAAAAGCTTTTATAAAGGGCTAGACTTGCGATCAGAAAGCCCAGAGTTCAAATCTGGCCTGGATGTGTGACCCTGGACAAGTCACTTAACCTCCGTCTTCCTTAGTCTCCTTATCTGTAAAACGGGGGCAGTAGGAGCCCTCGGCTCTCGTGGGTGTCATGAGGGTTAGAAGAAATGACATTTGTAAAGCACATTTTGAAGCTTGAATGCTATGTAATTGCTAGCTGTGATCATTATTATTATTGTAGAAACAGCGGGAGACCACGCACATTGGGAGATGGTGGCAAGGGAGGGGAATTTAGATTGGGTAAGTTACAGTGAGTGGAGCCATGGGAGAGTGGAATTGACAGCCCCTTTCCAGGGGCAGCTGGGAGAGTTGATCAAATATGGTTCCAGGACTGGAGAGTAGAGGGAGGAAGAGTCTGGGGTCAGTGTGGGAAGGAGGCTAGTGAGAAGATGGCAGATGGTACCGTAAAGCATGGCAGGAGAAAGGGCCCTGGGGCACCAGGAGATGGGGGATGTACAAGTGAAAGAGCTGATTCCCAGGGATCAGTCAACAAGACCATCAGCCCAGATGTGGTGGCGGTGGCGTTCTGTTGTTTCACTCATGTCTGAGTCTTTACAACCCCACTGAGGTTTTCTTGGCAAAGATACTGGAAGGGTTTGCCATTTCCTTCTCCAGGTTGTTTTACGGGTGAGGAAACTGAGGCAAATAGGGTTAAGGGACTTGCCCAGGGTCACACAGCTAGGAAGTGTCTGAGGCCAGACTTGAACTCATGAAGAATAGTCTTGTCGATTCCAAGTCAGTTCTATGCACTGTGGCGCCACCTACCCGCCTTAGATGTGGTAGGTGAAATCTTTTAGTCCTGTGCTCAGGCTGCTATTGTGGGGTGGGTAAAGCAGTGGGGCTCGGGTTCAGGAAGACCCTAGTTAAATTCCTACCTCAGATGCTCACTAGCTGTGTGACCCTGGGCAAGTCACTTTCTTTATTTTGTGTTTCAATTTCCTGCTCTGTAAAATAGGGGATAATTAGAGCATTTCCTACCAAGGCTGTGTTTTATATCCAATTGTTCCCATAGGCAAAGAGCTTTGCAAACCTGAAAGTGCTGCAAAAGTGGCAGTGCTCATTATTATCCCCTGGCAGTATGTTACAGCTTGTTCCCACCCACCCACCAGGGTCCTCTCTTTTGTCCCTCCCCCCATGTGATATTTATATTTAGTTCCTTCTTATGTTTCCTGTCTCCTTGCCAAATAGTAACACCAGCAGAATTTAGGCACTAAACAATGGGCCTTTGTTTGTGTGGAAAGTGTGGGATCATTACTGGAGGGGTGCAGTTCTCAAAAGTAATTCAGCCCAGTGCCCTCATGGTCAGCTCTTGGCCCAGCTGATTATGTGTGGGCTCTTTGTATCAGCTAGACATACTGATGATGGACAAACCCTGGAGTTTTTTATCCAAACGCATGTTGTAATCTAGGCAACAGACACTTTTCATCCACTTGGTCTTTCCTGTATGGATGGTCAGGTCAGAGTCTTTTAAAAGTTCTGTTCTCTTCCAAGTGACTGTGCTGTGTACCAGGGCTTGTAGCTAGCCCATTGGCATCCACAAGCAGGAGAATCTAGAGAACGTCACTATTCCCAGAGAATCTCTTCAACTTGGGGCTCTTTCACCACCATGGTGAACACCTTTGGTGAGTTTTAGGCCTCTCCTGATATTTATAGTCAGACAGCATTGATTAGGGTTATTTCTCTTGTTAAGGCTTTCAAGGAAATTCAGTGATTTTGATGATTGGATGACATCGTTCAAGAGCCTTCATATTGGTGTTTTGCTTTCCTAAATGGAACACTTTTTCATAATCAATAAACAACCTAAGCCCAGTGAGATTTTAGTCTCTACCTCCTTCAGCCAGTTGTAAAAGGGGAGAGCTGTGGTCCATGGTGGATTTACTTGGAAAAGCCTCCTCTTTGAGACCCTGTCAGTTCCCATCTATGACTTGTAGAAAGCTTGTGTATGGATGAGAGAGGAGGCATTTAGAGCAGTAGTTGGTGAAGACTTTTCTTTCTATTAGTGCTGAGGGACCCCTCAAATCCAGCTTGTCCACCCAGCTCTGCCCCTTTGCAGATGAGGAAAGAGAGATTAAGTGAATCTCCTTGAAGCCAACAGTACCTCCCAGGATTTCCCACCAGATACTGATTACACAAAAGATCCTCACAGGAAGGAAATCAGTTTATCCTAGAGAATTAGTCAAGTTCCATGGATTAGCATATACCAGAAAAGACACAAGTGAATGAGCTCTTCGGCTGGGAATGAGATAATCAGTCAACATTTATTGTCTGCTGTGTGCTACGCACTAATCAGCTCCAACTAGGAGACAGAGACTGACTTCCTCAAAGGGGAGTCCCAGCCCTGGAGTCAGGAGGACCTGAGTTCAGATCTGGCCTCAGAGCTGGGTGACCCAGACAGAAGGCCAGGAGTCCTTCCCACCAGCCTGAGTTTGAGGAACTCTTCCGGCTTCTTCCCTGTTTCAGACTCAGCTGCCTTGAGCTGTTCTGCATCCTGGCTCCTTCTGGGGGGCCATTGCTCCTGGTCCCTGCGGAGAGAACACAGGTCCATCCCAGCAGCTGCTCAGTCAGCTGGGAGTTCCTGGCCAACCCACAGAGTCTTCCTCTTCCCCCACCTGAACAACAGTGAGAAAGCCTTTCTTGGATTTCGAGGCATAGCCCCAGCTCCCTAAGTCAGCAGCCTCTGAGAAGCAGCTGCCAGACTTTTGTCAGCAGAAGCAAAAGCAAGGCCTTATCCCTAGCTGGCTAAGAAAAGGAGGGCTTGCCATCCAATGAGCTCCTTCATCCCTCCTCTGTGAGGGACCCCCAGCCAGTTGAAGACTCAGTATCCCATCTCTCCTGTCTTCATCTCTGTGGCAAACAAGAACAGCCCCGGACAATCCTGCTTTCCAGCATCTTCTTTATGACAGATGACACAGTAGGGAACTTTGTAAGGGAAGGCAGTAGAAGCAGGTGAGTGTTTGGGATGGGGCATGAGGTGGAGAGAGAATCAGGAAAAGTCTCCTGCTGAAGCTGACATTCGAGAGGAGGCTTGTAGAAAAGCAGGGATGCTGAGAGGCAGAGGTGGGGGAACATGGGTCCCTAGCACGGGGAGCAGCCAGTGCAGTATCCGGGAGATAATCAGCAGGGGGGAAGGCCTACTGAAACATCAAGAAAAATGAAGCTTGAGAAAAGGCCATTGGATTTGGAGATTGAGGCCCCTGATAACTTAGCAGAGGGCAGCTTCAGCTGAACGATGAGGTCAGAAGCCAGGCTGAAGAGGGCTAGGAAAGAGCAGAGGCAACGAGAATAGAGGGCTTTTTGCAAGGAGTGTGGTTGTGATGGGGAGGGGAAATGCAGGATAGTAACTAGTGGGGATGGTAGAAGAGACAGCTGGGTCATGCAGCAGATAGCGCTCTGGACCTGGAAACAGGAAGCTCTAAGTTGAAATCCAACCTTGGACACAATAACTGCATGACCCTGTGCTAGCCACTTAACCTCTCCCTGCCTCACTTTCCCCAGCTGTAAAATGAGGAGAATAATCGTGCCTGCCCTCCAGGACTGTCATGAAAATAAAATGAGGCAATATTTGTAAAGCGCTTTGCCTACCTCAGAGAGCTATGTAAATACTGGTTCTTGTTGTTTAGTAGGCCTGGAGTTTTTAAAGAATAGTAGACACTTGGCTTGGTTCTAGGCAGCAGGGAATAAATCGATCAGCAGGGAGAGACAGAAGTCTAGAGAATGTGATGATTATGGGGGCAGTTCTCTAGGGAGGATGGGCGGGAAAGGGAGCAAGGATTCATCTAGAGGGGATGATGGTGAGAAGACAGGTCATCTCTTCATCAAAGAGTAAAGGAGGAGAGAGTGGTGGGTGATGGAGGGGAGAGGAAAGCATGGGGTGAGGTCCTCAGCTGGAGTGAGGAAAGGGGTGCTGAGAAAGGCTTAAGGAGAGGAAAGTTTGGAACAACTGTTGGGGCAAGTGGGATAATCAATTAGGGAGGAGTAAAATTAGAGTCTGAGGCACTAGATGGCTCAGTGGATAGAACCAGGCCAGAGTCAGGAAGACCTGAGTTCAAACCTGGCTTCAGACACTTAGACCCTCTGTTAGCCTCAAATTTCCTTGTCTGTAAAATGGGTATAATAACAGCACCTACCTTGTAGGGTTGTTGTGAAGATCAAATGAGATGATATTTGTAAAACACTTGACACGTAGTGGTATTTTTTTGACATCAAGCTTTAATCAACATCTCTGCAACTTCCACCCATGGTTTTCAGTTCTGTCTCATGGAGCCCAACAGAACAAGGGATCCCTCTTCCAAAGGACAGCCCTTCAGATACTTGAAGACAGCCATCAAATCAAGTCAAGAAGCATTTAATAAATGCCTCCTGTGTGCTAGGCACTGTGGTAAGTGTTGGGGATACAGAGAAAGAAAAAAGACAATCCCTAGCCCTGCCCTCAAGGAGCTCACAGCCTAATGGGGGAGAACATGCAAATAACTGTTTTGTACCAACAACGTATAGACAGAATAAATGGGAGACATCAACAGAGGGAGGGCACTAACACTAACTTCCTGCTGCCTCTGAATCAGTCAATCAATAAACATTTACCAAGTGCCTACTAGGAAAAAACTAAAATTTTAAAATGTGAGAATGCAAAAAATATATAGAACGATTCCTGAATTTGCCTGTCATTCTAGTGTGGGGAAGAAAAACTACATTAAGGATAAAAATCCAGAATGATAACTAGCTTTAAACTACCCTGGTCATAACTTTCCACCCAAGCCCATCATTTAAAAGACATAAATCCATCCAACCACATTGGCACTCTCGATGCCCATTGATATTGGGTTCCATCTAGTCATTTATATCAGGATTCTGAAGCTCATATACATTCGAAACAGTCCAAGAGTGCCTAGACTTGGAGTCAACCAGCAAAATCTGGAAAGGATTGGGATAACCCTCTCCTGTGGGATAGTCCATTTACTCATACAAGCCAGCCTGTCAAATGTCTCCCTCCAGTCTTCTCCCCCGCAGACTGACATCCCCAGTTCTTTCAGTTTCATGGTTCTTCTCCATATGCTCCCAGAACACTGTGGAGCCTCCTAAATGTGATTCAAAATCACTCAGAAGAGTTTGACCCGACAATCCACACAAGAAATCTAAGTGGATGAAGAATGCCTATCATATCTGAAACCCAATAGTCTGTCTTGACCCTGCATGGATTCTCCCTTCAACCAGCTGCAATATCCACCTTGGCCACAAGAGGGTGCTCAAATCCTGCAAACTGTGCTTTGGCCCATTAACAACTCAAAAAAAAACAACCCCCTGGTTTTCAAGGTCCTAGTCTAGGGATGAAATATTAAAATATAAATTATAATTCCATTTTGCCTTGAAATGTATGCCTCTATCAGCATCTCCCTCAACTACCCAGGGAGTCACTCACTCAGCATGTTATTTACAGGGTCCTCCCCGCCTGGCCAGAGATGCTTTTCTAACATGGCTTGGTTGTGTGGGTTCAGCTCTGGGGCTGTGACTTTACTACCTTTGCAACCTTAAGCAAGTCACTTAACACCTCTGGGTGTCAGTTTCCTCATTTGTAAAGTGGGAAGGGGGGTGTATGGACTAGAAAAACCTATAAGGTCCCTCCCAGCTTTAAATCTGTACTACTGGGATCCTATCAGCTGCTTCCCTCCCATCATGCCTGCTTCCCTCCCTCTTCTTAGTGGATGGGAGAAGGTCCCAAGCACATCTGCCCTGTGGCCCATCAAGGAATGAGTGAAGGATCTGTCTCTCAAGAACAGCAAAATTCAGGAAGCAGCCGGTTCTGGATCACCAGTCCAGTGGCAAATGGGCTCCAGAGTCCTGTTGGACTCTGGGTGGAGACAGATTGGCCCCTTGGCTGCTCCAGCCTCTCCAGGCTGGGATGACCACTCCTCCAGCCAGCTGCCTGTGTCTTTGGGCCCACCCCCTGCCTGCTCAACCCTGACTCCGGAAGGGAGATCATAAACATAGCCAGTGTCCCTGTCTTCCTCCTCTCTGTTTAAGAAAGATTAATAAAACCCCAGGAACTATCTCATTAGCAGTAGAGGGTTCCCGAATCGGCTCCATTTAGCTTCCTCTGAACCATTCTGGGCCCACAGAAAGATTCAAAGAGGTTTGAAAACAAAGTGAGGACGTGGGAGAATGGTCTCTGTTAGAAGCCACCCCTTTTTCCCCTCCTCTCTTTGGAGAGATGCAGAAAGGGAGCAGAGCTGGTCCCCTGGGGGTACTGGGATGCATTCATATGTGCCTTGGGCCACAAGCACGTGGTATCTGCATTTGCTCACCTGAGGCCCAGGACCAGAGCTCCTGGATGCCTTTTCCATTTGCCCCCTTTCTGAGCACGGATGTTCCCAGTCCAAGAGATAACAACAATAGCAAAGTCAGTGGGGGAATAGAAAAAACAGATGATGTGTGCTTCCTTGGCAGGAGCAGGGAATTGACTTCTTTCGCTGCACAGGGACAGTGCGGTTCCTAATCCCCTGCCTCCTAGAGGAGGAAATCTATCCAAAGCAGTCTGCTTCCTAGGCAGAAAAGGGAGCTTTCTTGGGGGTGTTAGCTCTGGGGTGGTTACTTTAAGTTTGAGTGTTTAGAAATCTGGCCTTTTATAGATCTGCTAGAGAAAGAAGGGGTGTTCCCGAGTAGCCCTCTCCTGCAGAAAGAAGAGGGGCACCCAGGAGGTACCTGCAGCTAGGGCATTGTTGAGGGAGGAAAGCCAGGACATGGGGAGCTGGAGAATTGCTAAAGGATTGACGCCATGACATGGGGGAGCAGAAGACCTGTACTTTGCTCCCTGCTATTACAATGAGGCTCAGGTCTGACGGGAAAGGGTTACCTGTGAAGCGGCCGGAGTACGTTTCCCATGTGGGGAGGTCCAAACCACAGGGTAACTCAGTGGATCTGGAGGACACAGTGTAGGGCACTATGGGAGAGAATTTCTCCTGGAATATGAGGGTCTGCTGATAACTGCAGGGTTGGGTTATTTTTTTTTTATTAGATTCCAAACCTCAGAGAGTTAGGCAGAAAGATTTTGGGGCCCAGGTGGAGGAGCAGGACCCAGAGGGTAGAGAATTATGCCTCCCACCACCAACTTCTCTTTTTCAGCTACTTTATGTGTTGTCTTCCCCCACTAGAGTCGAAGGTCCTTGGGGGCTGGGACCCTTTTTCATTTGCTTGAATCTGTATTCCCAAGCACTACTGTAAGCGCGTAAAAAACACTTGTTACCTTGCTTTGCCTGGTAGAAGCCACTTTACCTTTGCACCCATTCTCCCCACATACCAAGGCATTAAGTATCCTGAAGGAAGAGTGTGTCCCAATTCAGGGGGGATGTTTTTACTTCTCTTCTTGCTATGTCTTCTCAATAATTTCTCTTCGAAAAAGCTACTTGCTATCCCAAAGAGATGATAAAAACGGGAAAAGGACCCATCTGTACAAAAATGTTTCTAGCAGCTCTTTTTGTGGTGGTCAAGAGTTGGAAGTTGAAGGGATGCCCGTCAGTTGGGGAATGGTTGAACAAGTTGTGGTTTATGAATGTGATAGAATACTACTGTTCCATAAGAAATGATGAACAGGCGGACTTCAGAAAAACCTGGAAAGACTTACATGAACTGACACTGAGTGAAGTGGGCAGAACCAGGAGAACCTTGTACACAGTAACAATAACATTGTGTGATGACTAACCTTGATAGACGTAGTTCTTGGCAATGCAAGGATTAAGACAATTTCAAAAGACTCATGATGGAAAATGCCATCTACATCCAGAGAAAGAACTTTGGAGTCCAAATGCTGATCTATTTTGCTGTTTCTCTCTCTCTTTTGTTTCTTTTTTCTTGTGGTTTTTCCCACTGGTTCTAATTCTTCTATACAACATGACTAATGTGAAAATATGTTTCACATGAATGTATATGTAGAGTCTATATGAGATTGCATGCTGTCTTGGGGAGGGGGAGAAAATTTAGAATCCAAAATCTTATGGAAGTGGATGTTGAAAACGAAAAATAAATAAAAAGAAAAAGCTAATTACTGTTAGTCAAAATGATATTGAGTTTCTAATCACTGAGAAAATGAATGATACTGAAGAGATAACTGGAGAGTGATACTGGGGAGAACACATTGGAATGGGGGTTTGAGCCAGCAGCACTAGAGGAAACCCCACTGCCCTTCAGGGGTACCCCTAGAATCTCATGGGGGTAAAGGTGTCTAGTTGCCCTCCTGGGGACTGACTTGTCAGATGAATGGGAGTGGGGATAAAGATCCCAGCTGGGATCAGCCCACAGGCCTCTGGACAGGAATGGAAAGCGAATTGGGAAGGACTAAATACCAGGCTTTGGATTTTAGCTTCAAGGCAACAGAGAGCCATCAAAGGACTTTTCAGTCATCTTCTCACATTTGTTGCTCCAAATTGCACTTAAGGGTCCCACAGAGGGGTTAGTACCCTGCCCAGGATCACATAGCTAGTGTTTGAGGCAGGATTTGAACCTAGTGCCCATGCCATCCTTGTTCGTTCATCCTGTGCCACCCAAAACAAAAAACGGAGACTTACCAGTCACTACCCCAGAGCACCGAAGCAACCCTCCAATAGGCTCCTGCCACAGTCACAAGGTGATGAGTGACGGGTGGGGAGACAGTGGGTGGGTATTCTGAGGCAGGTCAGTGGGGCGGGTGGAATTCCCCAATGCTGTCTTCACAGCCCCTGCTGTAGGTGCTGTGCCCAGAAGCGGTCAGGTTGGAACCGCTCTGAGGGCCAGGCTCACCCCAGGAGGGGGAGAATTGAGGGGAGGGGGATAAAGGCATGTGTGGCTGCAGTAGAAACGAACTCTGTGGCAATCAGAAGGGAGAGTGGGATGCGTCCCATCTTCTTAGCCTCTGATCAGTTGACCACTCCCTCCTTGGGGTCATGGCCCTCCCACTGGCCCTGGCCCCACATTGAAAACCATCGTCTTAAGAGTCTACAGCTCTCTTAGGTTCAACTCACCAGGCCTTTATTCAGGGCAGCTGCCCAGGAGAATGTCTCCACTAGGCAGTGCCTCGAGTAGTCTGGGGAGAACAGTGCCAGAAGGTCCCTGGCACCAAAGCTTGAACACCAGAGAAATGGGCACTTGGCCTCTTCTGACCTTGACCTTCCAAGCCAAAGTGACATTTTCATTCTACATGATGCTGAGACCCCAGAACCACTTTCTGTGATGGACCATGGGCACCTCTCATGGAGAGGAAGACCTCCTCCCCAGCACCGGCCTGGACCTCTACCAATGATCAGAGACACTCTAGAGGAGAAATACAGGGTGAAGGTCACTTGAAGAAGCTGGAAAGCACCACCCACCACTTACTTGACTCAAGGAGGGGAGAAGCACAGCTTGAGCCAGGATTTTGTGAAAAATCCAGCAGAGCCTGGAGACACTGGTCTCTCTTTGCCAAGGAAGGCCAGAACTTGGCGGCAGGAGGTACCATTGCCCCACTGCTAGTGGGCGTCTCCCAGGTGGGGTCTGCCACTAGAGATTAACAAATATTCTGCAACTTGTCATCAGGAGAGCTGTCTGGGATGCTGAGAGGTTAAGGAATTTGTGCAGAATTACACAGCCAGGATGTGTAAGGAGGGAGGATTTGAACGCTTGTCTTTCTGGCTAGGCCAGCATTCTATCTACTATATTTACTGCTAACAACCTCAAAGACATTATGGCCAGGGAGTACAGCGGTTAGATCCTAGACTTGATTTCAAATTCAGTCTCAGAATCTGCAAATCACTTAACCTCAGTTTCCTCATCTGTAAAATGTTACAACATCAAGTGAGTTAATAGATGGAAAGTACTTTGCCAATCATAAGGAACTATATAAATATTCACTATGATTATTGTTTGTTATCATTATTACTTCAGAAGAAAGGAAATCACACTAACTTTAAGAGTTGGGAAGACCAAGATTCAAATCTCTAAACCAGGGGTGGGGAACCTACAGCCTCGAGGCCACATGTGGCCCTCTAGGTCCTCAAGTGTGGTCCTTTGACAGAATCCAAACTTCATAGAACAAATCCCCTTAAAAGAAAGATTTATTCTGTAAAACTTGGAGTCAAAGGGCTGCTGCACTTGAGGACCTAGAGGGCTGCATGTGGCCTCAAGGCTGCTAAACCTCTTGTATCCGTCTCCACCCCCCCAGACAGATCTCTAAAACTACAAGTTGCAGAGAACAGGGTTGGTCACCTGGATTGTGAGGGAGTTCTTCACCAGGAGTTTCCAAAAGGATGAAATCCTTTGTCCAATTTTTAAAAAAGCCATCATCATGTACACAGATATTTAAAGCAGCTCTTTCTGTGGTGGTCAAGAACCAGAAATTGAAGGAATACCCATCATTCAGGGAATGGCTGAACAAGTTGTGGTTTATGGTTGTGATAGAATACTATTGTGCTATGAGAAATGATGAGCAGGCAGATTTCAGAAAAATCTAGAAAGATTTATATGAACTGATGCTGAGTGAAGTGAGCAGAACCAGAAGACATTATACACAGTAACAGCAACGTTGTACAAAGATCAACTATGATAGACTTAGCTTTTCTCAGCTATACAATGATCTAAGACAATTCCAAAAGACTCTTGATGGAAAATTCTGTCCATCTCCAGAGAAAGAACCATGGAGTCTGAATGCAGATTGAAGCATAATATTTTCACTTTCTTTGTTTTTTTATAGTTTTTCCCTTTTGTTCCGTTTCTTCTTTTACAACATGACTAATGTGGAAATATGTTTAACATGATTGTGCAAGTACAACCTATATCAGACTGCTTGCCATCTTGGAGAGGAGGGAGGGAGAGAATTTAGAATTCAAAATCTTATTAAAAATGAATTTTAAAAATTGTCTTTACATGTAATTGGAAAAAATAAAATATTCTTTACATTTAAAAGAAAAAAGAACACTAGATTTGAAGTTAGAGAGCCTAGTTTAAAATCCCAGAATGGCTATTTACTACCTGTATGACCTTGGGACCTTGGGACTGTGTGACCTCAACAGGCTTAAGACTAATATCTTTAAAATGGCCAAACTGGCCTCTCAAGTCACTTACAGTTCCCACTTTATGATACTGTGACTTTCGATGCATTTGTATGTTTTCACTGACCTGGGAATTTTCCTGTTATGCTAGACAATTTTAATTTAATATCTCTGTCAAGTAAATTTGTATATATAGTGGGGGGAAAAGCCCATCATCATTATTCATTAAGGTCATCGCCATCTTGGTAGACAATTTAATACAGAATATAAAACCCAGAATTGTCCAAATAAATTCCTTTCTATATATTTCTTACTTATCTATCTATATATTGTTTTCTCCCACATAGAACGTAAGCTGCTCGAGGCAGGGACTTTTGGGGGTTTTTTCTTCTTTGTATGCCTAGAAAGTTGCACAGGAACTGGGGATAATACCGGTTTGATCAATTATTTTGAATGAGGAAATGAGTGAATGGATAAGTGAGTGAATGAAAAAAGAATGAATGAAGGTGCAATGGATGAATTAGTGAATGTATCAATAAATGAGTAAATGAATTATATACTTGATGATTTAACAAGTGATTAATGGATGAATGAACAAACAAATGGGAGGAATGTGAATGAATTATCCAGAAAATGAATGAATCAATCAGTGAAGAAACAAATGAATAGCCCAGGGAACAGAATGGGTCTTTGAGCCATTTCTGATGGTAGTCTGACTCTTTGTGACCCCATTTAGGGTTTTCTTGGCAGAGATACTGGAAGGGTTTGCCATTTCCTTCTCCAGCTGATTTTACAGGTGAGGAAACTGAGGCAAACAGGGTGAAGTGACTTGCCCAGGGTCACACAGCTAGCAAGTGTCTGCGGCCAGATTTGAACTCAGTAGCAGGAGTCTTCCTCATTTCAGGCCCCTCGCTCTATCCACTGTGCCACATAACCAGCCTTTGAGCCATAGGCTATAAGCATGAGCCCTAACTCTGAGTCCTTGCCCTAACACTTACCAGCTAGGTGACCTTAAGCCAGTCTCTTTATCACTCATCAAGGTGGCACAATGGATAGAACACTGGGCCTGAAGTCAAGAAGACCCGAGTTCAAATCCTTCATTTCTCACCAGGCTGCTCCATCATGCCTCCCACCCTCCTTTAGAGACATTGTCTTTCCCCTTTAATTGTGAGCTCTTTGAGAGTAGTGTCTGTCTTTTGCCCAGGGCTTAGCACAGTCCCTGGCACATAGTAGGCACTTAAATGTTTATTGACTGACTTTCCAAAATCCTGCCTCAAACACTTACCAGCTGTGTGACCCTGGGCAAGTCATTTAACCCCTGCTTAGTTTCCGTAACTATAAAATGGGGATAATCACAGCACCTCCCTTCCAGCGTTTTTTGTAAAGGGCTCAGCGCTTGGCACACAGTAGGTGTTGGTAACACATGTTCATTTCCTTCCTAACAGAAATATTTCCGTTTCTTATTTCCTCTACTTGGCTACTAAGCCAAGGTTTAGGGACCTTGGGACTGTGTGACCTCAATAGGCTTAAGACCAAGGCTTAAGGCTGTTGGGTAAACTTCCCTAGGCAGGTGCGGTAACAGTCATGTAAAGCGAAAGCAGTTGTGGGCTAAACCTTGGCCCACCCTGGGCCTCAGAGTAGAGCCCACTGGACTCTCCAAGGGTCTCAGGGATCCCCAGGGGGGCTGAGGGGCCTGCACTGGCACGTCTGAACGCCAGGGGGCTCCCGCCTCCAGGGAAGGATGGGGAGGGGATGCTGGGCTGGGCTGGGCGGGCAAGGGGGAGAGAAGGAGGGAGAGGGGGAGGGCAGAGCCCGGGACGAGCTGCCAGGGCCCTTGGAATTAGCACTTTCATGCCGGGCTCCCCTAAAGGCCCACCCTAAAGGCCCAGGGTCCCCGTTCTCCACGCCTTTCCTCCCAGCACACCCCCTATTTATCCTGCCACAGCCCTCCTTAGCCTGGGCTCCCTGGACCCCATCCCTAGCACTTAGCATGATGCTTGGTACACAGTAGGCACTCAACTGATGCTTGTCGACTTGACGTTGTGAGCCATGTCTGAGAGTGTCCTTGCTTTGGTTTCTGGGTTGTGCACTTTGTGCCCTAGTGGGGAGCACTGTGGGCCTTGGTCTGGGGGACAGCTCCCATGCTGGCCCCTTGCTCCCCTGAGCCTGGCTATGCAGTCTGGCCCTCTCTGGGGTGGCCGCCCCTGACTCATTCACCAGGGAGGCGGGCGCATCCTTGCTGTCTCCTGTAGCCCCCTCCTCCCAGTGAGCACCTGGATCTGCTCTCAGCACTCGGTGTCCATGTGAGGGGCGTGTGTGTGCGTGGACCCCAACTCAATTCACTACATATCACACACATGGGAGTTTTGTATGGAAAATCAAGTCCTGGCCAGGCTGGGACACACGTGCCCTTCCATACACATGTACATACCGTACATACACACATCAGCTTTGCCCACTCGCCCAAAGTTGGACTGGGGCCAGCTGGCCCACGACCCTACTCCCCACCAGGCTCTGTTCCCAGGCCCAGGGAGGGGAAAGGGGCTGGGCTGGGGTGGAGCCAGAGGGTCCCACAGGAGGGTGGAGGGCGGGAAGAGAATGTTAACTTTTCTTTGGAAAATATGTCCCAGCTGGCAGCACGCCCAGGCCTGAGTCATTAAGGCCAGGCGGCCCCTCTGAGTCACCAGAACCCCTGGCATCCCCTCCCCCCACACAGGGAGGACCAGGCCCGCCAAACTGTGAGAAGCATTTTTATTATTGAACATCACACTCTCCTATTACATGTCACAGAGGCTAGAGAACTCCCCAGGAGGTCTCATGGCCAGAGGGGTAGGCCAGGAAACCATCCTCTTCCCTAGGCTGAGCTCAGGGCCATGGCTATAGAACTACCCCTCTCTCCCTTGCTGGTCTGTGGGCCTGGGGACTATGTCTTTTCTCCTAAATGTTTAGAGGCCCAGTGAAGATGCCAAGCAGCTGCCCTTCCCTTACCAGAGTAGCCTTGGGCCAGAAACATGGGAGTATACCCCATGGGGGGGTATACAAACTCCCTACCCCTCATCCACCCAACCCCCCTGAGGAGTTAGGCTTCACTTCAGGGGTCAGCCTTGCCACACCTACCCCAGCAGCCTAGATAAGGAAGAGAATGTCTGCTGGGGGTCTCTAAGCGTGTGTGTGTGTGTGTGTGTGTGTGTGTGTGTGTGTGTGTGTGTGTG
>NW_027187400.1:43376027-43388222 GCF_028583685.1 Petaurus breviceps papuanus
GTGTGTGTGTGTGTGTGTGTGTGTGTGTGTGTGTGTGTGTGTGTGTGTAGGTATAAGTGTGGGGAGTCCCACTTTGGGCCCCAGGTGATCAGGTGCGAGTGGGATTTTGGTGGAAGGACAGCCTGCATATTCCCCCACTCCCATCTCAGGGTCCTCCAGGAAGGGACCAGGAGCTGCACCTGGGTCCCTGCCCTTCCTAGGGGACACACCAGGTGATTCCTCTCTGTGGACCCTGGTCCCTGCTCTAGAGAGCCAGGAGACTAAAGAGTATTGAACTTCAAGTTCAACTGCCTCACACACTTTCTAGCCTTGTAACCTTGGGAACATCACTTAACTCTCTCAGCCTCAGATCTCTCATCTATGAAATGAAGGGGTTGGATGTGATCCCATCCAAGGTGCCTTCCACCTCTCTGCCAAAGATCCCATGTTTTTGTAAGAGCTGGGTCAGAGTTGGGGGGGGGGGCGGAGTAGAAACATGGCTACTGTAAGATACAGACTCCTCCACCCTACAACTCTGGGTCCCTTAAATAGCCCCCACCCCTACCCCGTCCTGTCAGCTGATGGGGGAAAGTACACAACAAAAATAAAGGACCCCCTCCCCCAATGCCATATGACAAATGTGGGCCAATGAACTGGTCTGGAGTACTGGCTTTTCTTCACTCAAATTCTACAAACAGACTAGTCAGATGGGCCAGGAGGACCCAGGTAAAGCATTTACATATAGACAGGAAGGAGGCAGACCCCAGGCTCCTACCTGGCCAGCTCCTTCTGGGCACCTGACCACACCAAGCCTACTCCAACCAGTCCCTGGACAGTCTCCAGACTTGGAGCCCTGCCTTGGAGGGGCTGAGCCAATTTTCTTTCACCTCAGCTTAACTTTGGGGCAGTCACATCCCTCCCCGTCTGCCCTTGCCCCTTATATCACTGACCTTCGAGGGTCGCCTAAGAGGAATAGATGGAGAGGAGGGAGGGTCTAGGACTGATTCTGTCAACCTGGGTCCTCCTTGGTCCCCTTTTTGGGGGACTCATGGGGAAGTCAACAAGCTGGGGGCTAGAAGCATTCCTTCTATCGGTCACATGACCAAGGGATCAGTCACTTGAGTCTACTTAACATATACACAATACACAATATCACATACACTTAAAACCTCGGAATCATCCCCCCTACCTAGGTCCTTATCGATTATGTGAATGTGTGTTGGGAGGGGAGGTATTTATCTGTGTGTTGGGGGTGGGATATGTGGAAAGGAATCCTCTCCTCTTCCCCTCAACTTCTTATTAAATCCAAAGACAGGCTGAGGATTGGGGTGGAGATGGAAGAGGGGAGTTCAAAGAGCTAAAACACAAACATGCATGTCCCTTAGGCCTTCATAAGGCCTGTATGAAGGGACTTCCCCAGGGTGAGGCAGGAGGAAAAATATAATAATTCACATTTGGGGTAGATGTGAGCAAAGTAGAGTGTGTCTGATGAGGGAGAGTGAGAGATATGACGGGCCAGGAGGGGTGTCCAACTAGTGGGAGGCTGGTGAGGAAGTGGGAGAAAGATATCAGTCTCTGAGTGGGACAAAGATTGAGTCTCAGAACAGGAAAGATTTGGGGGCTCAGACAGAAAGAAAAGAGCTTCCAAGGGAGAAACCAGCAGTCATAAGGGGGCCAAGATGGGGGCTTAGAGAGGAAAGATGGGGAGGTACATTGGGAGTTCAGAGAGAGATTCTGAAGATACAAGGAAGGGCAGAGCTGTTAACACAGATCAGAAGCTTGGAGAAAAATAAAGGGGGGCTCAGTGTGAGACAAAGATGAGGAGGAAGTTTGGGACTTGAGAGGGGTAGAGAAGGTGCCTCAGAGTGAGACAGAGATGGTGGCTCAAAGAGATGAGAGTTCAGAGTTTGGGGTTCAGAGGGGGACAGTCCAGTCATGGGGTTTCAAAGAACACAGAGATGGCTCAGAGAGAAGACAAGAAGGGAGCTCAAGAGATGGTAAAGTTGGAGATTAAGAGAAGACGGAGATGGGAGTTCAGAAAGGTCCAGACATAGGGATGCTGGTCAGCGGCTTAGAGAAGAACAGAGCTGTGGGGACACAAGCTATCAAAATGGGCTCTGAGAGGAACAGGGCTGGGGGGCAAGTTTGGTGCAGGGTGACAGAGCCAGAAGCAGGCCCCCTTCTGGGCCCTCATTCAGCAGAGCCCTTCTGGCGGCGTTTGGAGGGCGGCACCAGGTGCCGGGGCAGGTCAGCAGGCAGCCCATGGCCCTCCAGTTTGGCCTCGATGAGGTGACTGGCCAGGGCGAACTCCTCATCATCCAGCATGCCATCACGGTCCACATCACTCAGCTTCCAAATGCGGCCCAGGACCGAGTTGGGCAGCTTGGTGCCCACCATCCATGTCTTGGCCTTGGAGCCGCTGAGCTTGCCGTCGGCCGGAGCCAGGTTATAGAAGATCTCATCATATTTGGACTTGTCCTTGGTCACCACCCACTCCGCTTCATCGTCCTCATCTTCCCCCCCTTCGCCCAGGGCCTCTCCAGGACCTAGCTCCACGAAGGGACCCATGTGGGTGCCCTCGAAGGCCCCCCCTTGCACACCCACTTCAGGGCTCTCCAGCTCCTCTTGGCGAAGCAGGGGCATCAACTTGGCGATGTCCTGGGTCAGCATTTCATCTAAGGCCTCCAACAGTTTTGGTTTCAGAGAGTGGAACTTGGTGAAATCATGAACCATGAGGAGTTCCTGCCCAGAGAGACCAGGAAGGTCAGAGAGAATCAAGGTCCCATGGGCAGGGGAGGGAGAGGTAGGGAATGAAGATGGAGGTGGGACAGAGGAAAGACGGGGGAGGGAAAAGGGGGCACAACAAAGGCAGAGGAGGGAAGGGAGAAGGGGTAGGGAGGACTCGGGAAAAGCAGGGATGAAAGACAGGGAGGACTAAGGAAAGACGGACAGCAGAGGGACAGCAGAGGACGAGGAAAGAATGGACATGGAATAGGAGAGGAATGGGGGAGGGTATGGGGAGAGGCCAAAGGAGGGAAAAAAGAATCTGCTGGTGAAGAATGGGGACAGGTGAAGACGGATGAGGAAGACTGAGGAATGATAGAAAAGGGGAAGGGAAGGGCAAAGGAAAGGTGAGGGAGGGTCAAGGGAAGAACAAAGGACAGCAGAGATTGGTGGAGGGAACATCTGGCTGGGCCCACCATCCTGTCATCTGGCCTTGGACCCTGGGTTGTGTCCCTGTCTCCAGACACTGTCCCCTTGGACTTTGACCTTTATGCCTCCTCTCCCCCCAAATTCTTACAGCCCCCTCTGATACATACAGAGGCCGGCCCCAATCTGAGAAGCCTTAAGCCTGGAGAGGCTGTCACTCACTGCATCCATCCCACATTCCTATGAAAATTCCCATGGTTGCCTTCCTTGACCCCCAGCTCCCTCCTCCAGGCTTCCTTCACTGATCTTTAAATGAGAAAGAATGGAGAGTGGCGATCCCCCTAACATAGATGCAACAGAGGGAGCTACAAAGAGGGAAGGAGAGTGTCTGAGGTACTCCAGAATTCTCTAAATACAAAATCCATGGAAGGACCCAGGAACAAAACCAACAGACTCCCATGTCCATTCACAAATGCCCAAAGTTTAGGCAACAAGCCAGATGACCTAGAAGTCCCAACTCAAGGAAGAAAACTAGACACCCTTAGGTGGGTATCACTAAGACTTGGTGGGATAGAACCCACAGCTGGGTCATGGCTCTGTATGGGGATACTTCATTCCAAAGGAACAGGATACATGAAAGGTGAAGTACAATTGAGTATTAAGGAAGTATAGTTATGTGAGGGGATCCAGGGCCCAGAGGGCAGGGTGGGGAAACATAAAGGAAAGCATCTGGGTGAAGGTCAGAGGAGGCAGAAATAGCAACTATTTCATCATTCAAGTGGACTACAGACCTCATGGACGGCAAGGGGAAAGAGATGAGGAGCCCAAGAAATAGACTGCTTCTCCCTCCCTCCTCCACCGAAAGCAGGACAGCTAAATAACTTATTGAATTGTCTTTAATGATTATTTCAGCTTTCAAAAGATGGAGGAACCAACAAGGGGAAATTCTATTCTGGATCTGATTCTCCCTAACAGAGAGGAACAGGGAGTGGAAATGAAGGGACCCCTGGGGGGAAGTGAGCGCTCCCTCCCAGAGCAGCGGAAATAGTCTGACATGCCCCCTCAATTGAGGGGAAAGCGGATTCCAAAGGGTTCAGAGGAAAGATAGGTGAGACCCCATGACTTAAAATGCGTACAGGAAGGACCACCCAAGAGAGATGGGAGATGCCCAGGGGTGGCATTCTGAAGCCACAAAGGGAGCACAAATCTGTCAAGGAGGAAAAATGGGAATTGTCTGAAGTGGCCAGTGGGGATGTTCAGGGAAGTTCCAACCAGCTCAGATTTTGAAAGAAACATAAAGAAAATGGAAGCAAGGTCAAGGTTTTGAAAGAAAGTCATGGTGTGATCTTGTAGAAATAAGATCAGGAATGAGAATGCTGAGGAGGAGCTGAGGGGGTGAGAGAAGGAAGGGAAGGTCAACAGAAAAGGGTTGGTTGGTTTTTGTTATACCGGGAGGAAAAAGAAGTGATAGAGGCTTTACTTGGATGGATGGGATAATGGCAACCGCCAACAGACAAAAAGCAAAGATATCCTCTCTTAATTTTCTCCTGTTTCAGGGCAGGTAGGTGGTGCAGTGAATAGAGCACCAGCTCTAGAGTCACGAGGACCTGGCTTCAAATCTGGCCTCAGACACTTGACAATTAACTAGCTATGTGATCTTGTGCAAGACACTTAACCCCAATTGCCTTGCTTTCCCCCCAACAAAAAAACAAAATTAAATTTTTTCCTGTTTCATCTGCAAAAACAGTGACTTTTGGGGCAGCTAGGTGGCACAATGAATAGGGCACCAGCCCTGGAGTCAGGAGGACCTGAATTCAAATCCCACCTCAGACACTTGACACACGAGTGGTGTGACTTTGGGCAAGTCACTTAACCCCAATTGCCCTTCAAAAAAAGAGTAAAAAAAAAACCTAAACCAGTGACTTTTACACTGGAAATGATAGAATCAAAAATCACTAAGAGGGCACTGATATCCAAGATCTTTAATGAGACAGAAAAAGAGTCCACACTGCCCTTGATGAATTCAAATCCCTTGGCCTGGATGAACTCCTTCCTCAGTTCCTGAAGGAGGACCTGGCATCTGGGATGGCTGAGCCCATTGGAGACATTTGAAGGACTGACTATGTGTGAAAAAGAAGATGTACTGAAAGACCAGAGAAGAAAGAGACAGTTTTCAGAAAAGGGAAGAGACAAGGCTAGTGAGTTTGCTATGAAATCCTGTGAAAATTCTAGAAGAGACCTCTAAGAGATGGTGGATTATCCAATTGATAAATAGTCAAAGGATATGAATAGGCAGTTTTCAAAGGAAGAAATTAAAGCTATCTATAATTTTTAAAAATGCTCTAAATCATTATTGATTAGAGAAAAGCAAATTAAAACAACTCTGAGGTACCACCTCTCACCTATCAGATTGGCTAATATGATAGAAAAGGAAAAATGATAAATGTTGGAGAAGATATGGGAAAATTGGAACACTAATGCATTGTTGGTGGAGTTGTGAACTTGATCCAATTATTCTGAAGAGCCAATTTGGAATTATGCCCCAAAGGCTATAAAACTGTGTGTATCCTTTGATCCTGAAATACCACTACTGGGCCTGTATCCCAAAAAGATCATAAAAGAAGGAAAAGGACCCACATTGAACACAAATATTTATAGCAGCTCTTTTAGTGGTGGCCAAGAATTAGAAATTGAGGGTATGCCCATCAATTGGGGAATGGCTGAACAAGTAGTGGTATGAGAATGTAAAATGGAATGCTATTGTGCTATAAGAAATGATGAGCAGGCAGATTTCAGAAAAAACTGGAAAGACTTAGATGAACTGATGCTGAAGTGAAGTGAGCAGAATCAGGAGAACATTGTACACAGTAACAGCCACATTGTACAATGATCAACTGTGACAGACTGACAGACTTAGCTCTTCTCAACAATACAATGATCCAAGACAAATTCAAAAGACTCATGATAGAAAATGCTATCTATATCCAGAAAAATAACTATGGAGTCTGAATGCAAATGGAAGCAGACTATTTTCACTTTTTCTTTTGTTCTTTCTTTCTTGTGGTTTTTCCTTTTTGTTCTGATTCTTCTTTCATAGCATGACTAACATGGAAGTATGTTTAACATGATTGTACATGTATAACCTATATCAGATTTCTTGCTGTTTTGAGGAAGGGGGAGGGGAGGGAGGAGGGAAAATTTAGAACTCAAAATCTTATAAAAGTGAGTGTGGAAAACTAAAAATAAATTAATTAAAAAAAATAAAATAAAAAAATCATTATCAACCAAAAAATGAGTGTTGAAAATTATCTTTACATGTAATTGGAAAAAGAAATAAAATACTATTAAGAAAAAAAATAGATAATGAGCAAACGTCTAAAAAGCGAGGCAGTAACTACCAAGAGGCAACATGAATGGGCCACGTCGGACGAATGCTAATTTTTTTTTGATAGGATGGATAAACTAGTGAATGAAGGGAATGCTGTGGGTATAGTTTGTCTGGGTTTTAGCAAAGCTTTTTTTTTTTTTTTGCTTTTTGGAGAGCAATTGGGGTTAAGTGACTTGCCCAAGGTCACAAGGTTAGTTTTTGTGTTAAGTGTCTAAGGCTAGATTTGAACTCAGGTCCTCCTGACTCCAGGGCCGGCGCTCTATTCAGTTAGCAAAGCTTTTGATAAAGGATTTCATACCATTCTTGCAGAGAAGATTTGACTTAGAAAACAATATGGATAGGGAAGGAAAGGGTTGTTAATGGTTCCCTGTCAATGTATCTGGAAGTTTCCAGGGGAGTCCTTCAGGGATTGGCACTTGACCCTATGACATCTAACATTTCTATCAATGACTTAAAAGGATAGAGGGTTAGGGTTAGGCACACTCATCAACTAGAATATGACCGGGAGCTGAAAAGGAAATCTAACGCACTGGGTAAGAGTCACGATCCAATGGGATCTTGAAGGGTCACAAGAGGATGGGGCTGAATCTGATAAGATGATATTCAAGAGGGTGAAAAGTGTTGTACTTGGATAACAGAAATCAGCTTCACAAGCTTAAGATGGGGGAGGTGTGGAAAGACAGAAGTTGTCCTGAAAAGAATCTGGGAGTTTTAGTGGCCCACAAGCTCAGTACAAGTCAGTCCCGTGACACAGGAGCCAGGAAAGTGAAGGTGAATCCAGGTGGAAGGAAGAGGGGCAGAGCTTCCAGAAATCGGGAGGTGAGGGTCCCCTGATTCTGCCCTTCTCAGACCTCACCTGGAGTCCTGGGCGCCATGTTTTAAGATGGGTATTGACAAGCTGGAAGGTGTCAACAAGTGGGTAACCAATATGGCAAAGAGCCTTGAGTCCACGACATAAGAGGATCAGCTGAAGGAACTAAGGGTGTTTTGTTTGAAGACAAGACTTAGGGAAAACAAGAGGGAAGTCTTTGAGGGGCCTCGCTGTGCAGGGGAGGGATGCAGCTTGTTTGGTTTGGCTCCAAAGGGTGGAACCAGGAACAATGGGTTGCAAAGAAGCCAATTGAGTCTCAATATCAGAAAAGGCTGTCTAACAACAAGAGCTGCCCCAAAGGGAAATGGGCTACCCCTACAGGAAGTGGGTTCTCCCTCCTTGGTAGTCTTCTGAGGCTGGATGACCTCTCGTCAGGTACATTATCCTGGGTGTTCCTTTGGTGTATGGGGTGGACTGGATGGCCATGGATGTCTTGTCCAACTCTCAGATTTTCTAATTCAGGAATCACCAAGCCACCTCAACAGTCCCTCCTTCAGCCAGTGCCCCCAATATCACCCTGCCTCCTCCTCCAGGAAGCTCCCCCAGGTCCTTCCTCCTCCTCCTCCATCAAGATGCCTCCCTGGGCTCCCCCTCCCCCATCCTCCCTGCCAAGGGCAGCCCTTGCTTCACCTTATCTGTCCCTTTGCCCCACTGACCTGCATCTTTTCACAGTCGGGGAAGTCTCCCGGGGAGATGTGATGTTCCAACTGGATCTTGGCGAAGATGACAGGCAGGTTAGTAATCAGCTGCTTCTTCTTGTTCTCCTTCCCAAACACAGATGGCATCTCCTTCTTCAGGTAGCTGATGATGTAGGCATGCACCTGGGGGCACACAGGCAGTAGGCTCACCCACCCAGCCCTGCTCCGGAGGCCAGCCCCAGGAAATCGAATGGGACCATATTCGTTAGGCGCGTAATGAGTGCCACTCTCTTCCAAGAGTCCACCCCTCACTGAGACTGGTCCAGAGCAGAGTGCTGGGCCATGGAGCAGGAATGGCAAGAGAGCAGCCTCCTCACCTCCAGGAAGAAAAGGGGGCAGGGGTTTGTGTCTCTGTCTCCATCCCTATAGGATAATAATAATAGTACTGTGTGGTACACCTGAAAGCTGGCTGTGGAATCAGGAAGACAGCATCTGTGTGACCCTGGCCAATCATTTCACCACTCAGGGCTCCAGGAAACTCTGTAGGACCATCAATTGCAGAGAAAGAACCTATTCCTGAATTGGCAGATGGACTTTCCTCACCTGGGAGTTCCCCACAGTAAAAAGTCATAGATAGGATCTGAATAATAAGAGGATAGTGACAGGACCTGTGATTCCAGGGACAGAAGGAATTCTGAGGTGAGGATACTCTCTCTCCTAACACAAGTAGCCCTTTTGGTGAAACTCCTGGTCTCAGAGAGTTGTGCCCAGAGCCCCCCAGACACCAGCCGGGGTGTGTCAGAGGCAGATCTTCCTGGCTCCTAAGCCCACTCCCTCCATGACTTCACACTGTTCCTCCCATAATATAGAATAACAATATTATTTATAATCATAAACAGTAAAGCTTTCAATAAATATCTCAAAGAGAGATCATTTGAGCTAATGTAGACTATTCGAAGTATGAGAATGCCTTAAGATTTACAAAGAACTTTTTTGTTCTTTGGTCATTTCAGTCATGTCTGACTCTCCCTGACCCCATTTGGGGTTTTCTTGGCAAAGATACCAGAGTGGTTTACCGTTTCCTTCTCCAGCTCATTTGACAGATGAGGAAACTGAGGCAAATAGGGTAAGTGACTTGCTCAGGATCATACAGCTAATAAGTGTCTGAGGGTGGATTTGAATTCTGGTCTTCCTGACTCCTGTGCAACCTAGCTGTCCTACAAAGAACTTTATATTATCTTATCTGATCAGTGGATTCAGAGCCTCCACAGGCAGGGACCTTATCCATGTCAACTGGTACAGCACCTTCATTTTACAGGCAGAGAGACTGAGGCTCAAGGAGGGGAAGGGGCCGGTCGAAGGTAGAGCCTGGACCTGAATGGACTCCAAATCCAGGCTCCTTCCACCTTTTCTATCTATCTCTGTCCCAATACCTCCTCACCTAGGCAGGGAGATGAGCTTCCCCACCTTCATTTCCTGCCCCAGGGATCCAGTAAGAAGCCTCCCAGGTCCCTCCAGGAGGCAGCCCAGGGCTCACTCTGTTCCTCAGGGAGGGAGAGGGTGCCCAAGTGGGTGTGGAGACCTTCCTGAGGCGGGGGACCATAGCTGTGGGGAGGGCAGAGATACGGGGAGACAGGATTTGGGGGGGCAGTGGTGAGGAGGGAATGAGATCAAGTGAGCCTTCTCCTATAATGGGGGAAAGGCAGAGAAATCTGGCAGGGAGTTGGGGAGGGGAGGGAGAGGGGGACTGATGGCTTTCACAGGCAGGAAGGAGGGAAAGGTGCCGGGAAGAGATAAGGGGGGAGGGGGAGCTGGCGCCCAGACTCCGGGGTTTCCGGAGCTGCCTCCTGAGAGGGGAGGAGACCCAGGTGTCCAGGACGCCTCCAGCTACCTCCACCCTGTGAGGCAGAAGCAGAGACCGAGCCAGAGAGGCACACAGAGGGTAGTCTGCCCTAAGCCTAAATCTCTTTTGAACTCAGTCTATGCACAGGATATGCATTCTGCACAGGACTCAGTGGTGGTGGAGGAGGGAGCCCTCCTGCACACTGAAGGCAGAGAATATTGGTTGGTTCCTTTGGCCTTTGGTCTCCATCACTCCCTTCTCCAGGCAGCCCTCCTGACTCCCCACCTCAGGCCCTTCCTCCTCCGGGCAGCCCTCCAGGCTCTTCTCTCTGCACCCCCTGACTCCCCTAGTGAAGACCCAGGGCTCACCCGGACAAGGCGGGCCCGCTTGACCAGGTCATTGAGCCGACGCAGAGCCGCGTGTCGAGGCAGGGCCTGGATGTCCCTGAAAAGGTCCTGCTCCTCCAGCTCAAAAAGGCGCCGATTGTCAGGCACGAGCAGGGGCTGGGCCCAGAAGCTGCCAATGTAGACCCGCAGGACCTCGGGGGCGCCCACCACGCGGCCCAGCGCCCACATGAGTGCCCCATAGACGCGCATCAGCTGCTGTGTCTCCACCAGGTCCGCCTTGTTGAGGACCACCCGGATCTTGTCCTCGTGGCCTCGAAGGGCCCCGATTGCCTCAGAAAACTCGTCAGAGATCTCCAGCTTGTGGGCATCAAACAGGAGAATGATGAGATCCACTCGCTCGGCAAACCAGCGCAGGACAGCGGGGAAGTCATAGCCTGGGAGGAGACAAGGGCTCAGGATACTCTGGCTGCCTTTGCCACCGCCTCCTCCAGGGAGCCTGCTGGGACTGGGGGCGCAGCTACAGCCCCTTCCTCTAGGGAGCCCTCCTGGATTGGAGAAGCATCTGCAGCCCTGACCTCCTGGGCTGACTCCAGAAGGCCTAGAGGGATTGTGGGAATATCCACCATCCCCCTCCCTTCAGGAGCCTGCCAGAACTTTAGGGCAGGAATAGCCATTGTTCCCTCTGGTAGCTGTTAATGTTTCCTTCTTCAGGGAGTGAGTTGAGAGTTTGTAAGGCCCCATCGGACCCCCACCCCCCTCCTCTGTTCTCATTCTTAATACACAATCCCCGGACACAGGAGCCCGGAGAAGGGAGACCAGGGTCCTGAAAGCAGACTTCAGGAGGGCCTCTTCTGATGCACAGAAAATGCCTGAATGGGTCCTGCCCATTGGTGTCCCGCCCAGCTTGCCCTGTCCTCCAGGGAGGCCTCCCCCAACTCTTTCCTAGGCTTAGAGTGTGAGTATAGGAGGGAGCAGTGTTTGGAAGCCACTGTTCTGGGGAGGAAGAAGGGATCAAATCATCAGGGACCCACCCCCACTTTTCCCCAGCCCTTTCTCCCCGCTAAACACATACACCCCCCCCCTCCCCCAGTACAGTAACACACAGAGTCCTGGAAAATGTGCCTCACAGGGAGGAAGGGAAGGTAGGCAGGAACACTGAGGACTGAGTCAGGACATACCACTGACTGACCAAGAACCAGGGAGACGGAGACCGCTAAGGAAACACACCAAGTCAGACACGTAAACACACCCAGGGACACCAGGCCCACACAGAGCCAGACACAGCACACACAGGCAGCCCTGCTGGCCCCTTGCTTTTTCTGATCCCTCTTATCTTCCCCTGCTCAGGGCCCACCTGATCCCAAACCCCGGTGGATGCTGGGGGGAGGATGGAACAGGAATTCCTTCTCTCCTCACCCCCACCTGGCAAGCTCTTCCCAATCTCTTCTCCAGATGCCTCCAGCCTTTGCCTCCCTCCCTCTTGGGATAGCCCGGGCTCAGGGCCAGGGACACATTAACCCTCCCTTGCCCTCAGCACCCCCCTCCCATCTTTAGGCCAAGAGCCAGAAAATATATGTCCCTCCTCTGTTCCCTCTGCCCCAGACACCTATGCTCCCCCTTTTCCATCTAACCAGCCCCTGCCAGGCCCAGGATCTCAGAACTCACAGAGGATCAGGGACAGGAGAACCCAGGTATTGAGACCACCATGCTACCCAGCTGTGGTGGTCTCCCCACCCTGTTTCTCCCCAATGTCCAGATACAGTCTGATAATGTCTCCTGGAGACCTGAGGAGAACTTGGTGATAGGGAGACCTGATGAAGAAACCAGAGCACTGGGGGAGACCCAGATAGGGTAAAGGAAAGAGGGGCTGGCCCATGGATGTTCCCACATTCCAGCCCCGCCTGCCCTGGCTCAGTCAAGGGCCTGGCTCCTCTTATGGTCTGAGAGGCCTTTGCAGGAATTCACACCCCCCCCCCCCC
>NW_027187400.1:43388322-43431726 GCF_028583685.1 Petaurus breviceps papuanus
CTCCCCCCCTTCTCTCTCTCTCTCTCTCTCTCTCTCTCTCTCTCTCTCTCTCGTTTATTCTTTGGTCTTTTATCCACTCTCTTTCTGTCTCTGTTTTAACATCACTCTCCTTTGCCTTCTCCCTTCTTTCTGTCTCTGTCTCTACCTCTTCTATGTCTCTGTCTGTCGTCCTCGTCTCCCCGCCCCCCTCTGGCTCTCTCTGCCTAGGCCTGGACATGCTCTCTGAGCCTTGACTCCTTACAAGTGTTCAGTCCCACCCCCCAGGATCAACATGTCCCAACATGGCATCCCATCTTCCCCTGCGCTGCTCCCAGTTCCTGCTCGCCTGCCCGCCCTCCTCCAGCTCACTCTGCCCTGGGCTACTAGGAGACCGGTCCTAGACCCACAACGTGCCTTGGGGCATCAGTGACTCCCTGAGAATCTGGAGGAGCTTCCTGGGTCCAGGGCTCAGCCCTCCCCCCAGGGGCTACATCAGCATCTGGGCCTGGGTCCTCCCTCTCCCCCTCCCTCTCCAGGCCTTACCTCTGCTCACCCTCTGCTTTGCGCCAGAAAGGATGCCCGGGGTGTCAATGATGCTGATGCTCTCCAGCACTTGGTTGGGGAGATGGGCACACATGAACCTGGGGAGAACCAGAGCCAGTCCAGGGTCAGGGGTAGGGAGTCAGGCAGAGAAAAGGAAAGGCATTCCATGGAGGTAGGAGCAGTGGCATGGGGCAGAACTGACAGGGAGGAGAGGAGGTGAGAAGGAGAAGGGGAATGCAAAGGAGCGAAAGCAGAAGACGGGGAGAGTCAGGAAGGGGGGAAAGAACTGGGGAAAGGAAGGGATATGGGGGGAGAGGATCTGTGGGAGAAACTGAGGAAGGAAGGGCCAAGTTGGGGAGAATGCGTGGACCGAGGAGAGGATGAGGGAAGTCTTGGGGGGAAGTGGGAAGAGAAAGAACATGGGGGAGAAGGGGGACGAACCTGTTGAGGAAGGTGTTCCCGAAGGGGTTGAGCTTGCGGAAGGGCTTGTCCGGGTCAACGACGAGGGCGTTGCCAGGCACAGTGCCCTCCGTTTCACCGTGCATGACAGCCACAAAGCAGTCAGTGGTGGGTTCAGGCCCCACGCGAGAGCCCGGGACCTCCTGCTCCAGCAGGTACTGAATGAAGCTGGTCTTCCCTGTGCTGTATTGGCCAGCCACAAGAACCATGGGCTTGCCCTCGAAATCGGCGTCCTCCAGGGCGGGCGAGTGGAAGGACCCAAAGCGGTAATGCTCTTCTAGGGGCAACAGCTTGGCTCGGTACAACTCCTTGAGCGCAGTGGTCACCGTGCGGATGGCCTCGGCCCGCTGGCCCCTGGCTGCCCCACCTCCCCCACGCTTCAGCCAGCTAAACATGGTGTGGGCTCCCACTGGAGGGATGACAGGTGTTCCACAAATCCGAGGGTGGGCCCACAGATGGATGGATGGATGGAGGACTGCCTGGAGGAAGTTGGGATCAGAAGGATGAATGCAGTTATTTACAGGCTGCTTGGTAGTGTGGCGGGTGGAACATTGGCCTTGGAATCAGGAGAGACCTGGCTTCATACACTTCCTAGCCCTGTAATCTGAGCAAGTCCCTCACCCTCTCCTGACTTCTGAAAAATGGGGCTCCCCCCCACCTACCTCCCAGGATTGTTGGTAGGGTCAAATATTTGTAAAGTGTTGGCAAATTTTAAAGCGCTAATTATTATCAATCATTATATTATCATTATCAATTATTATAATATTATTTATGATCAATATTGCCCACCTACCTGCCTTTTATTATTATTATCAATCATTATAATAAATCGATAAATACAAAAGTTCCTGAATTAAGGAAAAGAAGATGTAGGTCCCTCCCGAATTAAAAAGTTAAGGGGATTTTTGGTCTGCATTAAGAAGACCACAGACAGCCTCCAGGAGGAGGGAAGGGATGTCTTGGCCAGATCACATCAGAAGTACTGTGGGTGCCAGTTAATCGGGAGGGCAGCCAGGAGAGGGTAGTGAGGATGGCAAAGGGCCTAGAGCTCATGCATCCCTCATGTAAACTGATGAGAAGATCTCAGAATTGTCACAACAGGAGACTTAGGGGAAATATATCTTGGACATTCTTGTGGCTGTGGGCCCAAGTTTATTCTGCTTGATCTCAAATGGCAAAACTAGTTGCTATGGGTGAAAGCTCTGGAGAGACTTATTCAGGCTGGATATCAGGGAAAAAATGCCATGGTGATCAGGGCTGAGGGAACACACCGGCCCAGGAAAGTGTAAGTTTAATTAAGGCTAAAGTCACTTAACTTCTCCCAATGTCATCAGTTTCCTCGTCAGAAAAATGGGGATATTACTATTGGCCCTGCTTGCCTCACATGGTTCTCATGAACCAAGTGCCCTGCAAACTCTGAAGCACTAACTAGGTTTGTTTTATTATTATTATTAGCTCACTATATGTCTGGATGGGCTTCAGGAGGAAATGATATGAGGACAAGTGACTGTGCTGTGCGTCTTTGGTACTGACTGCTCTTCAGTCTCTTGGCTGAGTGACTAAAATGCTTGCCATTTGTAACCCAATAAGAGTCTTTGGGATGGGTCATTACTCTTAGGTTGTTCCTTTTACAAAGGGGTTTTTCATTCATGTGTAGCTTAGACTTGATTGTTTTTGAGGACTCTCATAGTTTTGAGAAGCTGAAAAATCCATGACTAGAGAAGCAAGTGAGAGTTTGGGGGAAAGTGGATGGAGAGATGTATAGATGAGTGAGTAGGCAGAGGGCTTCCTGGAAGAGGAGAGAAAGAGAGACAGACAGACAGAGACAGAGAGAATAGATAGAAGGCTGCAAGGTTGCCTGGGGGAAAGGGATAGGAAGAAGATGAATGGATGGGTGGATGGATGGATGGATGGATGGATGGATGGATGGATGGATGGATGGCCAAAGGAAGAGGAGAGGGCCGAGAAGATTCATGGAGGAATGAGAGTGGATTGGAGGAAGAGAAGGGATACAGGGAATGGAGAGTTGGAGGGCTACCTGGAGAAGAGGTGAGTCGAGAAGAGAGTTGATGAAAGGCAGAGTTATAGCTAGCATGGAGTGAGGAGGCTTTTGCCTCAGTGCACCAGTCAGTCAACAAGTATTTATTAAGCAACTACTATGAGTCAAATACTGTGCTGAATTCAGGGGATTCAAAGAAAAGCAAACCCCCCCCCCAACCCAGTCCTTTCCCCTCTCAATGAGTTGGGTCTAATTGGGCCCCTGCCCAGACCATCACCCACAGTACCCGTTTTCTTGGCTCCGCTTTCACTCCTGACTCCCTCTCCATGTCACTGAATCTCCCCTGAGCTGTCTTCTGGAGTTCCATAGCATCCCACCCCGTCCTTCCTTTTTTTGCCCCAGATACACTAATTCCCCTGATGGAGGGCCCCTGGGACAAGAGAAGGGACAGGCAAGTCAGCAAAGAGTACTGCAAAGATGCCCCATTGACGAGAGTCAGCCAGAGGAGTCCTGATGGGGGAAGGAGTCATCCGCGAAGTTCATGCAAAGCGGAATGTCGAATCTTTGCCTGCTTCTCCGCCAGGCATTGCTTCTTGCCACCAGGTTCTGCCTGAGCCCCCTCGTCCCCTGCATTTCCCACAGACCCTGTCCTTATCTACCTGCTTCTCTCTTTCCCCTTCTCGCCCAGCTTTTTTCTTCTCTGCCAGACTCTTGCCCTCCTTCTCCTCCAATTTCCCCTTCCCTCTCCCCTCCTCAATGGGCTTCAGTTTTCTCATTTTTTCCACTAAGGGGCAAGGGGTGGATCACTCTCTCTAAGAGAGTCCAGTCTAAACCTTATGAGAGGTTGCCTGGGGTTACCGGGAGAAGCAAGTGGGGCCAGGAGAGGATAGGGGCCAGGTAAGGGAGTGAGCGGTTATTGTGGACACAGAGAAGAAGTAAGGACAGAGGGCCATTTGAAGGAGGGAAGGGGACATACTGTACTGCAAAATTCCTCCTCTGACCAGACTCAGAGAAATCGGGATGGGGACTGTACCAGGAGCAGCCAGGCAGCACGAGAGGTGGAAGCTGATGGGGGAGAGGCGATTACCTGAAAAGGAGGGGAAGGAGAAAGGAGAGGACGTGTATGGGCTGCCTGGACAAGGGGGGGAAACCAAGGCGAGCTGGATTAGCAGTAGTCAAGTGGGCGGCAGTGGAACCATGGTGGAAGAGAGGGCCCTAAGGGCTGCTCGGAGGAGGAGAGGGACACAGACAGGGGGCCCGAGGACTTGAGGACGTTTAGTAGGGAGTGAAGTAAATGTCGGAAGGCAGATTTACTTCAGGTCCTCTGAGTCCAGAGCTCGGGCGCTTTCCACAGGTGAGGGCTAGGGAGAGGAATGGGCAGAGGAGGAGGAGGAGATGGTGAAGGGGCTCCTTGGAGGCCTGAGGACTTGGATTCAAATCCTGCGTCAGCCACGTTAACTTCATCAGATGACTTAACTATGCCACAGTTCCGTCATCTACAACAGGAGACGAAAGCGCCCAGGCGCCGCTAAGGTCCCCTCCCGCCCTGCCTGTGCGATCCTAGGAAGACGGGGGCTCGGAGCAGGGTCCGGGGTCCTAGGAGCAGGGTCAGTGCCCGATGGGCGCGTCTGGGGAGCCTGGGGGGACGCCTGGCGGGGCTGGAGGCACTGAAAGGGACCAGAAGGGACCGGGGAAATGGAGGGAAGACGGCATTGGGGGAAAGGGGAGAGTGAGAAAGGCTAGGAGGAAAGCGGGGAGACTCAGGGATGGGGGGTGGGATGGAGAGGCTGAGGAGGTACCCACCAAGCCGGGCGGCGCAGGAGGGAAGCCGCAAGGAGCTGTCCTGTCCTGTCCTGTCCTCCGGGGCTCCCCGCTGGACTAGGCTGGGCAGGGGGCACTGGGTGCGGTTGCTGTTAGCTGTCCTGTTTCTGTCTGAGCCCGGGCGGGCGGGGTGGAGGGAAGAAGGGAGGGAGGGAGAGAGGGAGGGGCTGGGAGGGTCACCACACCCTCCCCTCCCCTAAGCCGTCCTCCCCTCCCCAGCTGGTCCCCACCCCGGCCTCTGCCGCCCCCTGGTGGGCAGCTCAGCCTCCTTCCCGACTTTGCTACTTTGTGTCTGTGTCTGTTTCTGTCCCTCTCCCTCCCTCCCTTCCTCGTTTCTGTCCTGTTGTCTTTATCTTTGAGCACTGGTCTTTTGCGGCAGCATCGGGGAGTGAGACCTAGGTGTGAAGCTCCCGCACAAACCCGCTGTGTGACCCCTCCGCAAGTCAAATCTCTCTGAGCCTTAATTTGCTCATCTGTAAAGTGGGGCTTAGAGAGCAAGCCTCGAAGTCAGGAACACCGAGGTTCCAATTCTTTCTCTGACACATGCACTGCCTAGGTGACCTTGGACAGGTCCCTTGACCTCTGATTTGGGAAGGAAGGAAGGAAGGAAGGAAGGAAGGAAGGAAGGAAGGAAGGAAAAATGGATGTATTAATGTAAAAGATGGATTAATTCAGAACTTAGTATGTGTCAGGCACTGATCTGGGGATGCAAATATTAGTAAAATATTAGTTTAAAAAAAGTGGTAGAGGGAGTGTCTTCACTGGGGGCTTCCTATGGCAATTAAACCTTAGGTCTGGTTAAAAAAAAGTGGGAAAGTTACCTGTAGCATCATAATCAGTATCTATTACTATGTAAAAACAATGACCCAAAGCAAAAAGAGACAATTCATGCAGCAGTTCTATATAGGTTAAAGAACCCCTCGCTTCTAGGATTAAGGGGAGATAAAATTGGTCATGTCTAGCTGAAAGGGTAAGAAACTCTTATCTCACATAATTCTGTGAATGGTGATATAACCCTTTCCCTCTCTTCTCTCCCTCCCTTCCTCCCTCCCTCTCTCTCTCCCTCTCTCCTCTGTCTCTCTCCCTTTCTCTCCTCACGCTCTCTCCCCTCTTTCCCATTTCTTTCCCTCATCCCCTCTCTCTATATGTACATGTGTCTATGTATATGTATACCCCTGCTCCACCATCCCTATAGATATGGACAGGGGGCTTTTGATAGCATTTTTATTATTCACATACTCAAAGTGCTTTGTAGACATCCAAGCAACCCCCACTTGTTTGAATCCGAGACCCCATTATCACATGAGCTCCTTGAAGGTGCAGGCTTTCCCCCTGTCTCGGGGTCCCCAGTGCTCAGCAATGACCTCCATCCATGCTGAATTTCTTTGCTGACTTCCTCATGAGGAGGAGCCCTCGGTGGCTCTCTGGGTGAAGGTCACAGCTCCCCCAGGCCTGCTCATCTAGTGCTCACCATTTTCCTAGAGACCCTCCTCAACGGACCCCCCCCCCCCCAACACACATACCCCAGGCCAGAGTCTCACCTCTAGGTCTTTTTACATCTGCCCACTGTTAGAGAGCTAGCCTTTGAAGCAGGAAGGCCTGGGCTCAAGCCCTGCTTTGGACCCAGACTGGCTGTGGGACCATGGGCAAGTTTGTCTAGGTGACTGACTGAAATTGCAGGGAAGGCAGCACTGTTTTGCTGGAGGGACTTTTCAATTTCCAGGTCCAGCCCCATCCTGATTACTTAGCACTGGTCCCAGTTAGGAGTTTCAGCCCAGGTAAAGCACCAAAGTCACAAATATATGGGTTTAAATCCCACTTTATCTGTAGAAGTCATTTGACAAAGTTTTAGTTTCCTCAACTGCAAAACCAAGGGAGTTTGACTCGGGTCCCTTCCAAGCTAAAAACATGACTCTGTGAGTCCTAGAAGCCTATTTCTGATGTTCTAGGGCCAACATTCTAAGAGCGGCATGGTCCTTCATTTTACAGATGAGGAAACCGAGGCTTGTCCCAGTTCAAACAGGTGCTAAGTGGTACCATTCAAATTTGAACCCAGGTCAGTGGAATGACTGCTCAATAATCATCCAAGCCTCCCAAGGGGACCAAGGGCTATCTGCATCTGTGTGCATGGGGAAGGGCTTTGAGCCATGAATCCCATTCCTGTACCCTCAGGGATCTATTCCTTTTAAGACTGCCTTCAGGGAAAGTCAAGCAGGACCAATATGATCCCAGGCATGATCCTTTGCCCTGTCCCCAGAACAAAGCATGACCGAATTTCTGTTTTGCACCTGTAAGATGGCCTGAAATCCCTAAACAAGGGTGGTGAGGAACCTTTCCTTCCACCATTAATGACAACAGGCACTTTTCTTGTGTTGTGATGACTTTTTACAGACATCATTGCCTTTAAGACTCACAAACACCCTGGGAGGCAGGCTTTCCAGCTATCACCCCATTTTACAGATGAGAACTCAAATCCCCAGAGAGAGGCTGGTTACACCATCATCAACCTCAGCTCATTCTGAGCTTTCACTCTCCTGTTTTCCTAAAGGCTCCAACCTTTCATTTTCATCTTCCCTGCTCCTTCTTTTCATCACCCATGACTTTCGGAAACTGGAGCTGGTTGGGGGCTCCCTAAGCACACCCCCTGATCTCTTCTAGGTAGCTCCTGGCTTCTTCCTAACTGGTATTGTGTTTGCTTCAGCATCACAACCAGTAGAATCTTTGCGTACACAATCATACTTAGCCTTTCTCTGAATCCCTTATCAGTCTTGGGGTTAATGGCCAAACCTCATTTTATATGAAAAAACTGAGGTCCAAAGATACTTGCCCAGGGCCACAGAGGGTCATCTGTCCACTCCATTCACACTTCCAAAATCGAGAGCGTGAATTGTTCCTTTTTCTGTCTCTAATTACAAGATCATATGTTTATTTCCCCATCAAAGGTTCCCCTCAATTTCTTCCATCCCCCCAATCCCACTTCTTAAGACTGCATTTTCCTATCTTGGCCAGGCTAGCAGTAGTCCACCCACTGATCAGCATAGAGGCTTTGACCTGTTTGGGACATTTTGACCTGCTTGAGGCAGTCTGGTGGCCACCAGACTCCTGGGAGCTGCCCTATTGGTGCCATACTCAGTGAGGACACCTGATCAGCTGTAAGATCGGTAGCCGAGAACTCCCAAACTCTGGGCGACTAGCAGCCTCTCAGTCTCCCCAAGGAGCAGGGATCACAGGCCCGCACCATCACACCCTACAATTCTGCTGCTGCAATGCATTCCTAATGGCTAGAAGCAAGCAGCCTCACTGTCATCTCCACCATTTTCATTCTTCAAAAGGTAATTTAGAGCAGTCAAAAATAGATAACCGGTTTGCTTTTGGCAGAGAGCTCCAGCTTCAGCTTTCAGGATAGCTGAAGTCGTCCTCCCCCCCCCCCCAATCTGCACCAGTTCATACTTATTTCTGATGTAAGCTTAGGATCTTCTCCCCTCACCCTCCTTCCACCCCCCAAGAAAAAATCCATCTCTTCTCACAGAAAGAGAGATGGTTACCATGGCTGAACATTGCATACGTTTTCTGCGCAGGTGAAGTGTGTCTGTGACTTTTGCTTAACGACTGTGCGACTCTGGGCAAGTCATTGTAACCTAAGCTAGTTTCCTTCCCTCTCATGAGGGCATCTCAGTTCTGCAGGGGAGGTCTGAATGCTGTAGAAATATCAGCCACAAGGAGCTCCTGGGCTTTCTCTGTATTTCCTCATGTTTCCATCTCTCCTGGTCTGTCAGCCTTAGAGATGCAAAGGAGAGGCCTCCCCCCCACACCCCCCCCCCAAAGAAGGGAGTGGAGACGGGGCAGGGCACGGATCCCGGCTTAAAAAGAGGACTGGCTTTAATTTACAGGGGAATACTAAATGTACAGGATTCCTTAAAAAATCGTTATACACAATAAATACAGTACAAAATATGTTACAGTACTAGTTTGTCTCCGAGATGGCAAAGCCCAGCAGTGGGGTGGGAGGAAGGGCAGGTCTGAAAGGGTGGGAAGGTAAAGTGGTCTGCTTCGGCTTTGGGAGACTCTCTGATTTGGGGTGGGGTGGGGGCAGCGCACGCAGGAGCACACACACACACACACACACACACACGCACACGCACGCGCACACATGCACACACATGGACACAGACACACGGAGCTCCTCTGAGGGCTAGAAAAGACAGCCCCCTTCACGAAGAGACACAGTGGGAGGCACGGTGGTGCGAGTAATCTGGCAAGCTGGGGGACGGTTCTACTCCTGACGTGCCGCCGTGTGACCTTGGACAAGTCCCTTCCCTCTGAGGGGGCCTCAGTTTCCCAAGGGCACTGAAATGGATGGCTTCTAAGGTCCCTCCCAGCTATAAATCCGCTAAAATTTGTAAAGCACTTAGCACAGTGCCTGGTACGTGGTAGGCTCTTGATAAATCCTTTTTCCTCTCTCTGGACTCCATGGTCCCTAAGGTTTCTCTCCCAACTCTTTAACATCTCCTGCTCTCTCTCTTCCTCTCTCACACACAGACACACGGACGTACACACAGTGGCAGTAATCAGCGTCCCCTCTCCCCCTCCCCGGAGCTGGAGCAGAACCCAAGGACCTCCTAAGATCGCAGGGCACGGGTGCTGAGAGAGACCCGGGGCCTTGCTTGCTTGCTCCATCGGCCCCCCCACCTCCTTTCTTAGTGTTTTGGGGCTGGAGCCAGGTTGGGGGGGGGCAGGGTATTGATAAATCAAATAACTTAGAAAAGAAACAGCAAGTTGTTTGGGGGAGGGAGGAAGAGGGGTGAACCCTGACCTGACCCTCCCTAGGGACTGTGGACTAGTGATCTCCCCCAGTGTCCTCAGGGTTGTCTGCAGGGGGCCATAGGCTGGAAGGGGATGGAGGGAAGGGCAGGGGGAGATGCTCTGCTGTTATCTATTCAACGTCCTGGCCCCTAGGCCCCCATTGTGGCTGGGGCCCAGGTAGCCATCAGGCCGATGCAGGGGCGGGGAGGCGGCCGGGTGGGGGTACGAGGGGCCACTGGCAGTCCGGCCCGAGGGCTGAGGGGCCGCCTGCTGGAGGTTGAGGATGCTGTCTATGGCACTCTGTAAGTGCTCTGTTAGAGAATCATCCTGGGGGCTGTCGCTCGAGAAGCTGGCGTTGTCCATGTCTGGGGACTCTGATTTGCGCCTCTTGGCCGGTGGCAAGGGAGGTGCCTCCCAGGCGGGCTCCCCCCCAGCCCCAGTGCCGGTGCCGGCCCCAGAGGTCACCACCTCCAGGGGGGCCGCCTTCATCACTCTCTGGTACAACTCGTCCTCCACCTCGGCCAGCTCCCGGATGAGGCCACTGGTGGTGTCGTCCGATTTGATGAGGGGGGCCGGGGCCGGGCTTCCCCCCGTGGCTGCCCGGGGGGCCCCAACCCGGCAGCTGCTGAAGGCGTCCACGTTCTCCCGGTAGGTCTTGCGGAGGGGTAGCCTTGGGCACTGAGAAGTAGGTGGGGCTGGCTTCCTATCCGTGGGTGCAGGGGGGTGCTCCACTGTCCCGTTCATCTGGCCCGAAGAGGCCAGGGCTGGGGCCGGGGCCTGCGGGGGCAGCGGGGCTGGGGGCTCTGTCCCCTTGGGTCCTGGAGAGGGGTGGTGGACAGGGTCCAAAGCCGTGTTATGGACCACCTTGCTGAGTCCAGCCTCCTGCTTTATTTTCAGCTTGAGGCCAATTCGACTCCGTGCCTCATAGGTTTTGATGGGTGGGCGGCTCCGGGATGGTAGGGGCGTATCCTCATCAGCATCCAGGGAAGAAGCCGCAGAAGAAGAAGAAGATGAGGAGGATGAGGAGGAAGCCCGGGCCCAGGTCACGGAGGGAGAGCCACCTGCCCCACCATGCCGAATCACCAGCTTGGTGGGTGGGTGCGGGGGCAGCTGGGTAGGGGCCCCCGAGGAGGAAGAAGAGAGTGGAGGGTGGGCTGGGGTGCAGGAGAGCCGGTGGGCACTGTGGCTCTCTGATCCCAAGATGGGGAGGCCGTGGGGCCTGGAGGAAGACACGTACTCATCTGCAAGGGGTAAGGAGAGAAAAATGGGCATCATTAGGGGGAGAGGCCTCTCCCCCAGCTCCAGGAGCAGGGTCTGCCCTCCCTCTGAGGTATCAGGCAGCACAGGAATCCAGCACTGGGCCTTTTTTCTTTTTGGAGGGGAGAGGGCAGGGCAATTGGGGCTAAGTGACTTGCTCAAGGTCACATGGCTAGTAAGTGTTAAGTGTCTGAGGCCAGATTTGAACTCAGGTCCTCCTGACTCCAGGGTTGGTGTTCTATTCACTGTACCACCTAGCTGCCCCAATAGGGTCTTTTTCAAGAGAGAAATGGGTCAATAGCCCCCCTGAACTCCCTCATTACTTGTACTGGGCACCTAACCCAGATCGCAGTGATCCCTCTCCTGGACTGAAAGCTAGGTGAGGGCAGGTACTGTCTAGTCTCAACTTCATGTCTCCTCCGGCATTCAAGGCACATTGAAATATTTGTGGAACCGAACAAAATAAAACCACTGCTGCCTGCCATGGTTTTTCATTCAGCCACCTGCCCCCCTCTCCTTTAGATCACAGGAAAAACAAGGAAGATGGTGGGGGCACATGGCTGGGGAAGGGGGTGCGTAGAGAAGGGAAGGAAAAGCCTCCCTTCCCACATGTCCTAGAGGAAAAGGTGGGGAACAGATGGGCCTGCCGAGGAGCCCAGGAGGCCAGGGCCCAGGCAGAGGCCCCCAGCTGCTTCCTAGTCCAGGGGGGATCCAAAGGCCCATTCTCACCAGGCTTCTCCTTGGCCAGCTGCTTGTCCAGGGCCAGTGTGGTCTTCTCCTCTTGGATAAACATTCGATCAATCATGACCATCTCTGCAGAAGGGCTGACCCGCTGGGGGAGGGAGACATGTGAAGGGCGTCAGATGTGGTGAGGGCCCCGGGAAGCAGTGGGGTCAAGTTGCCTGCACCCAGCAGAGGGACCAGCCCAACGGCACTGGGCAGCAAAGTAGGGTCTCCGGGCCCCTGCCCCGTCCAGTTCTCCAGGATCCCTTCCTTTCCCCTCACCCCCACGGGTACCGGCACACACGGTGCTGAGTCAGGCACAAGGCTAGGGGATGAAGGCTGGGACAAGGGGCTTGATGGAACAGTGGAGTCCAGAGCTAAAGGGACCTCAGAGGCCAGCAAGGCCAGGCCCCTCCTTGCACCAAGAGAAAGCCCGAGGAGATTAAACAGTTTGCCAAAGACCATACAGGCAGCAAGCATCAGACGCAGGATGTGACCCCAGGACCACTAGGCGGTGATGCTGTAACATTCCTCCTCTAGGGACTTCCTTGGGAACCGTGTCCCTCTGAGGAGGCTCCGAATGCCTCCTTCAGTCCTGCGGGGTGGGGCAGAGGGTGGGGGGCAGGGGCCTACCCGGGATTCCTCCAGGAGAAGCAGACGGTATTTATTCAGCATGGCCTGAGTGCGTCTCAGCAACTGTGTGGAAACAGTCTCAAATTCTTCATCCACTGATGGAAAGAGAGGACAGGGACAGAAACAAACTCTCTCTCTCCTTTTCACCATATGTTGCTTCACATACATGGTGAAGGAGGAAGAAATTCCTGGGGGTCGGCTCTTACCATCTCTTAGTAAGCAGACCACTCCTCTGCCCCCCGCCTCCCAGTGACCCTCAGCAACACCAGGGACACAAACCGTCACAGAAAGGGCCCTCAGAAGGGTCAGGAGAGTGATCACCAAGTTACCTTAGAAATCAAACAGGTCCATTTAACAGATGAGGAAACTGAGGCCCAGGGAGACTAAGTGACCCAGGGTCACAAATCTACAGCTGAAAGGGACCTCAGAGCAAAAAAACCCTTTTATATAGGAGAGGGTGAGGGTGTAACGATCCTGGGGGTCCTTCCTCTTGAATGGCTGGGAGGGAGACGGCCTGTAAGGCTCCCGGGAGCAATCCCAGCAGGTCCTCACCTCTTCGGTGGTCGTGAGGAGAGGGCAGGGCCCCCTGGTAGACATGATAGGGCAGCAGACGGCGTAGGGCATCCTCGAAGGAAGGGAAGGCTGTCTTATAGTCAGGATGCAGCACGGAGCCCTGATGCCTGTGGAGGTGCTCCAGAAAGCTGGGGGCAAAGACAGAAGACCAGTGAGACAGGGAGCAAAGCAGTCCCCACATACACCCCAAAACAGTCAGGCAGTAAAAACTGGGAAGTGCCTAGGCCAACAGTGATACGGGGACGTAACGTAGCTAAAGGCTTGTCAGAAGTAACAAACGTGGGGAAACGTAGATGGACGCACAGAGCGAAGGAGGCAGGACCAACAGACGGCGTCTGGACATGGCGGCTCGGTGCTGTCTCCCCTGTCAGACTGTAAGCTCCTGGCGGGCAGGACAGTCTTTCCCCTTCCTCTGTATCCCCCAGTGCTCAGCATCACCAAAATGATAGGAAGTGAAAAAACCCACAAAAAGACCCCTCAAAGCTGAACACTGCCTAACTATCAGATACAAGCGAGTCCTAGAGGAATGAGAAAAGGGCCTCCCTCCCCTCTCTGCACAGGCGGAGACCACTGGTTCACAATGCTGCACACACCATCTGTGCTGGCTGGTTTTTTTCTCTTCCATTTTTGACATTTGTCACGCGGCATGGTTCAACAGGGAGGGACGGGAGAGGGGTATGTTTGGAGACGACAGTAATAACACAAAGCACTGATAAAAATAATTTGAAAAATAAAATGCTAGTGGGAACAAATTTTAAAAGATGGGAGATCCAGAAGAGACAGACCAGGAGACCGCAAGGCCCAGAGGAGCCAAGGACATTCCTTCTGTCTGCATCATCCACCTCTGCACCCTGGCCCAGTCCCAGCCCCAGGCCCAAGCCCCAGCCCAGCTCCACTGCCAGCCCCGGCCCCGGCCCCGGCCCTGGCCCTGGCCCCCACTCACCAGGCCTCCTTGCTGGGTTGTACGGTGGCAGGTTTCTTCAGATTGCCCACTTTACTCTCATACTTGGGGGATGAGGGGAGGGGAAAGAGAGGATGAAAGTCTATCCAGGGTATTTCTGAATGTTTCCCTGTTCCCTCCTCCCCCCGCCCACTTCATCCCTGCCCACCACACCCCACCAGCTCAGGCTGGACCTCAAGAGAGAAGCAGAGACGTACTCCTGGCTTAGGAAGAGAGGGTGAAGGTCAGAGGGGACCAGTGGGCCTTGACATTCAGGCACTCAAGCAGAAGAAGAGAGTGGGGTGAAGAGATGATCTCACCTTCGCAGGGGGACTAGGCCCCAACTGGGGGAGCCCCTTCCCCACAACCTGGATCTGCAGGGGCCCCTTGGGAAGGCCTGGGCTGGGCCCTGGGCTCATGGCAACAACCTTAGTCTGGGGAGAGGTGGGATGAGGGGTGGGGGGACGGCATTGAGGGGGCCCAGCCAGGACAGGTGGGGCTCACCCTGTATTGGTATCTCTACGTCTGCATCATCCTCCCTTGGGCTTTTCTAGGTGAGTCTCTGTGCCTGACTGCCTGGCCACCTCTGCCCGTCTCTGCATGTCTCTAATCCCACCAGTGCCCAAGCAGACATCCCCAGGGGATCAGTGAGCAGAGGCCTGCAGCTACATGGGGGGGCTCTATGTTCTCCAGGCCAGACGCCCATTGCACTCTGGGGCTCCCCCTTACATCAAACCTAGTTCTGGGCAATTTCCAACATAGCTCAGTGGCTCAAAGGCAGCTCTATCCACCCCACTAAACAATCCCTTCTCTAGGCCACACATGCCCAGCTCCTCCATCAGAAGTTAGTGGGGGGTGTCTCTGGGCCTGATGCTGTCGGAGGCACCCTTCCCGGGCTGTCGATACCCTTAAGATCCCAGACGTGCTCTGGCCAGGGCAAAGGTCCGGGGGGTGATCACACCACCTCCTTTGTTAGGGATTCTTTGCTTCTCTCAGTGAGGCCTGAGACCATGTTGGCTCCTCTGGCTGCCATATTGGGCTCCATCCAAACCTTTGCTATGGGACCTGCTGCTGGCTGGGCCTCCTGCATCCTGGACCAGACCTAAGGGCTCTACTTATTAGATCTGGCAGGATCTTTCTGGACCCCAGTGCTCCTACCCAATGTGTCAGGGGCCTATCCATTCCAGATTACTCCATGAGAAAGATAAGCAGCTGTTTCAGCCTTCCTCGATCAGTGACCACTCTGCCCATCTTGGGGCTTGTCTCTGTGTCTCTGACTCTGCTTCTGAGGCCTGCCTCTTTCATGTCCACCTGACTCTATGCCTGCGTCTATGGTCTATGGCTCTGGCCAAGGGCCGATCTCTCAGCAGCTCTTACCTGTCCTGGAGACGGGCCAGATGTCTTTCCCTGCCCTGTGCCCACCTTGGCCCCGCTCAAAGCTGCAACGCTGCTGCCAAATACTTTGCTGTCTGTGGAGATCAATGAAGGGACAGCTAAGGAGTAGGGACACGGTGACAGTTCCCAGCCAATAGGTCACCCTCCTTCCCTCTGCACCCAGCACCAGCTCTATTTCTGCCAATATACACTCTGGGCCTCTGGAGAAAACCTCCAAAGGCCGTGTTAACTCTCGCCCCTTTCTGCCCCCCTTGTATTTTGCTCTCCTCTCTCCCCTGGGATCTGAGTGACACCAAAGACATTCTCCCCACTTGCTCCCATTGGGCTCTGCCTCTCCCCTCCCCCCAACCCCACATACCTGTGCTGGCCGCCGAGGCCGGAGGGTGACTGGAGGCGGCCTGGGCTCCAGGTGGGGCCTGCCCACTAACCAGGATGGAAGGGGCTGGGCTGGCAAGGGGGCCCAGGGTTGGGGGATTCTGCTGGGTGGCTGGGGGGCCTGCAGTTTTACCCTGGAGAATGAGCCCAGATGGCACCTGGGGGCACAAAGGAGAAGAGGTAAGCTTACAGGGAGGGGGGTAGAAAAACACAGGACCCCCAGGGCCACAGGAGAGACACAGGACTCTGATGGAGGCCACATGAGAAGAGTGTGCTGCCGTGGGATCCCAGAGTATGAACTGAGTCTTTGCTAGGATTAGAGGGGTCACCTTGCTGGCCTGTTTTCTCCTTAGTAAAAGGAGGGGGTTGGCCCAAATGGTTTTGGGGTGTGAAAGGACAAGGGAATCGCATGGTTGGGTCCCTCCCCCAGCCCCATGCCCTCACTGTCACCTGGTGGAATCTCTCCAGGAGTGGCTTGGATTGGGCCACTGGGGTGGCCAGCGCCTGGAATGGGTTGGGCACCATTTGGAAGGTCCTTGGTGGGGGTGGGGCTGGAGGCTGTGGAGGGGGCTCCGGAGCAAGGTGGACCGCTGGCGTGGGTGTGGGGGGCTTGAGGGGCCCTTGGCTTGGGGCAAACTGGAGCTGGAAGTGGGGGGAGTTTGAGTGAGGGGCATCGGGGGGTGCTGAGGCAGGCAGCCTGGAGGTGGCATCGGAAGTGGTGGTCGCCAACTGCACCTGCAAGTGTGGAGGTGGGGGTGCAGGACCCTCGGGGGGCTGAGAGGGGGGCCGCAGAGGAGGAGTCGGGGCTGCGGCAGGGGCAGCCCCATGGGAGGAAGGGCCCAGGGGGTTCTGGATGACAAAGAGGCCAGGAAGGGGCTGAGGTGGTGGGCAGGGGTGCAGGGGAGGCTCTGAGGGTGGCCGGGACCCACTCTGGGGTTGGGAGGGTGGCCGGGAATGGGGCCGTGAAGGAGGCCGGGAGGGGGGCCGGGCAGGGTGGGGGGAAGGCAGGTGAGGGCTGTCGCCCAGTGGTGGTGGGTGAGGTAGCGAAGGGGATGAGGAAGCCCCTGGGACCTTCTGCTGAGCGGCTGAGATCTGGACAAAGAAGGGGAAAAGCCAAGTCAGTGCTGGATTCCTCTTCTTCCCCATCCACCCAGTGAAAAATGGGACTCCCCTCCCCAACCCCTCCACCTACCACCCACAGCCCAGCCCTGTTCCCTCCTCTCCTCCCCTGACCAGCATCCCACATACCAGCTCTGCCCCCACCCTGACCACCTCTCCTTCTAGGGCCCCATCCATAAGGCAGCCCCTGGCTTGGCCTGCACCCTTCTTATGACCCCCAACAGAAAGAACCCTGAAGCAGAGGTGGGGGTGGGGGAGGACAGGGGGCAGCAGACAGCAGCAGAATGGTGGTGGGGGTAGGAAACATGGTGGAGATGTCAGCCCCTCCCCCACTCCTAGCTAAGACAAGGTCAGGGCCTAGAGACAGATGTGCACACCTGGAGGATGTGTCTAGGAGATGGAGCTCGTCCTCCTTGGCCAGTGTGTCTGCATGTGTGTGTCATCTTCAACCTCTCCTAAGCCCATGCATCTGTGTGCCTGTCCCACAGACCCCTCGACCCCTATGCTAGTCACCTCTTGTTCGCCACCCAAAATGTAGCCATCAAGAACCATCCCCCAACCTTACAGGCCCCCCGATACACAAGCAGAAGATGGAATCCCCTCCGTCCCCACCCTGCTTGTCTAGAGGTGAAGATTGAGACCCAGAGTCAGGGAGTGATTTGCCCAACATCACATGAGGGACACACAGGCAGGATCTGAACCCAGGTCCAGAGATTGAATCTTCCCACTCTACCACCCTGACTTGGTTCCTGGGGATTCCTGGACTTTATTGATCCAAGAAGGTCCCTTCCCTTTCAAGGGATGGATGGAGATCTGCCATCAGGGGCCCAGAGACCCACTGTGATAAGAGCCGGTGATTCCCCCTTGTAGCCACTGGGTGTGTGGTCTGGGTCTGACAGGCACCAGAGGAAGGCTGTGCTCACAGTCTGGGTGCCCTCCTCAGGACATTTCCCTGCTTAGACCTATCCTTCCTAATCTGTAGTCCCACATGGGGTGGGGTAGGGTGACCTGTGTGGGCTACCAGCATCCCAACAGTCCTGGCCACGGGGACCACCCAAGGTCACACTGGCCTGGCAGGGAGGCCCTGCCCCACCACACTGCCCCCCCCCCCCCCGACGCTCCTCGCTCTGCACTCCCACCCTCTGACCACACCTCTCCTGTCTTTTACTTGTGAACAGGACTTTTTAAACCCAAGAATTGGATTTGACATGGATCCCAATTAAATTTAATCTGATTAGAGTCAACACTTAACTTCCTAGCTGAGTCCCAGTGTCCTAATCTGTAATATGGGGAGGGGGACAGCACCCGCCCTCGAGGCCTTGTAGTGGTGACCAAATGAAAAATGTTTGAAAAGCACATTGGAGACGTCAGATATTGTTATCATTAGCTACATGGCTCATGTGTGAGACAGCCGACAAACATCCCTACTATGCGCTCAGCTCAGCACCAGGCAAGCTCGCACACTTGGATAAACACACCTGTGGGGTCCTTTCACCAAGACCACCACCACCTTCCTTCCAGACAAATTCAATAGCCCTCTACTGACTGGCTGCCTCCAATTTAAATCGGATATCACAGCTTGGCTGTCCACGGCTATTTGTGCGCTGTCTCCCCCATTAGACTGGGGGCTCCTGGAGGGCAGGGACCATCTTTTGTCTTTTTTGTATCCCAGGCACTTGGCACAGTGCCTGGAACACAGTAGGTGTTTGATAAATGCTTACTGACAGACTGACTGTCCTGGACACCCCATCTCTCTGTGCGGCAGCCTCCAATTCCATTAGCTTTGAGGGCTGCCACTTCACACTGTAGCTGCATAGCAAGCTTGTGGCCCACTAAGGTCTCCAGATCCCCAGATGATGGGACTTTGGTTAAGTCACATCCCCGTTCTGGGCCTCAGTTGCCCTCTGAGATAGCCAGCTGGGGGTTAAGCCCCATAGTCTCTTCTATCACTAGGACACTCTGTCTGCTGGATGATTTACCAGCATCTCAGACTGAACACAACTCAAGCTTAAATCATTACCTTCCTCCTTTAAAACCTGCTGCCCCTTTTGACATCACATCATTTCCCTCCATTAGGATGTGGGCTCCTTGAGGGCAGGGGCTGTTTTGGCCTTGCTTTGTACCCTGAGAACTTAGCACGAGGCCCTGCACACATTATGTATACCAGAGAATCACAACATCTCCTCATCAGGAGGGGTCCAGTGTGTGTCACTGTCTCCCACTGAGGGTGGGGTGGGGATGGAGGTAGAGATAATGATACCTCCATGAAGGAAAGTATGATGTAAACAGCGCTGCTGGGTGTGGCCCAGACATCCCATCCAAGCCTTTGCCGAGAAGGAATCTTTGGACCCCTAATGGGAGGGATGCCACAACCCCCATGACAGTGCAAAGCGTTAACCCAAACCTGCCTCTCTGTCTGTGAGCAGCACATGCATAATCTCCCTTCCAAAGACTTGGAGATGGGTTAATGCCCTTTCTTCCCAAGTCTTGTCATCTCCAGGATAAACATCCCATTGCTTCTACTGAGCCTCCTATGATCTGGGATGCAAGCAATCAAAGTCCTTTCTAAGATCTGGGGTCCAGAACCAACAATGATAGTCAAGTGTAGGCTGACCAAGGGAGTCCCACATCCTTATAGGTGGAAGCCATGCCTCTCAATGTGGTCCAAGATGGCAGCCTTCTCAAGGCAACTAAATCTCCCAAATCTTTTTCAAACACACTGCTGTCTGGCTATCTGTATCCCAAACCAGAAAATGTAAGAAGCCTACTGGCTACACGTCTGTTCACAAAATGACTTGGGAAAAAGTTGGGACTCCCTTCACCTGGCCTTCATGCCTTCCACTCTTTCCATCTTCATCTCCCATTCCTCTTCAAAATTCCCTTAGAATGGAAGCTCCCTGAGAGTAGACACTGCTTCCTTCACTGTATCTGCAGTCACAGCTCCCAGCACACAGCAGGTGTTTAATATGTGCTTCTTGATTCATCAGTTGATTCAACAAGCAATCCTGCACTCAGCCAAGCTGAGACATTCTATGGCCCTCTCGTTCACCAGTTTCCTTCTGGCCTCTGTACAGTGGGTATTCAATAAATGCCTCCAGAACTGAACCTCTGAGGGAGTATAAACCTCATCTCACCATCTAAGTGAGGTCCATCGAGGTAAGGGCTGTGCCTTAATTTTGTAGCTGTTTGGTCAGTCTACGCCCAGCCAAACTGGATGGCCCTCCAGAAGTATCCCTTCCACGCTCCTGTACCCTGCGCCCCATAACTGGAGAGCCCTGTGGCCTTCACATCCGGCCTCCTCTGGGAAGTCTTTCCTGACCCTTCCAGCTGAGGAAGCTCATTCCCTGTGTGCTCAAGCACTCCCAGGACATCATGATTTCCCTGCCCCCTGCCATCCACAGGAGCCCAGAGTTAGAGCTCACAGGCACCTCAGAGCTCCCCCTTCATTTCACAGAGAAGTTAGAGGGACATGTCCAAACTCCCCCAACTATAAGTGGCAGGGCTGAGATCTGAACTCAGACCATCTGACTTCATCTCCAGCAGTAAGACCACCTGTGCCGTACTTCTCTCCACAGAGATTTTAGTGTCTCCTTCACCCAAGTCTTTCTGTTCCTGAGGCTTAAATGACTGTAGAAATGAATTCAGTGGGTCTCCTCCTTCTCCCCTTACACCAAGTCTAACACAGAGCTGAGCACACAGTAGGGCCTCAGTAAATGTGCTGAATGAACAAGTGCTCCTTCACCTTCTAAGCAAGCAACAGGGGTACAGATAGCAGGGGGGTCAAGCGAAAGGGAAAGAGCAACCCCCCTCCAAATAAACCAAAAGAAACCAAGCCCCCCACCAGCCTTTGCCTGGACACAGGGGGTGGAGAGCTGACGCGGGGCTGGGGTCTACCTGGGGGGGCAGGGCCGGGGGAGTCTGGCTGGTGGGGAACTGAGGTATGAGGCCGGCTCCTTTGGTGTCGGGGGTGCCCGGGGCGGGGTCACGGGCCTGCGGCTGGCCCGCGCCACTGCTGACTATGACAGAGGCAGGTGCACTGCTCGAGGTGCTGGGGGCCGAGACAGCGACGCTGTAGGCGGGCAGAGGCAGGGAGAGGTGGGCGCCCTCCATGGGCAGCGGGAGGTACGGGGGCTGCTGGCTCCTCTCCTTCTGAAACAGCCCCCAAAGGGTCAGAAATCCCTGTCCAGGGACAGGCTTCCCCACCCCCAGAGATGCTGGCCCGGCCCTCTGGCCCCAGGAGCCCAGAGTGGGGAGAGGGGCCGTCCCATGCACAGGTTTGCTGTAGCATGGGTACCTCTCCTCCTGCCCGGGGAAGGGGGTGTGCACCCCCTGACCAACTGATCTTCCCTTCCACTGTCACAATATTTTCCCTAGGACCTTTACCAACCCCCCACTGGCTCCTTCTCCCTCCCCTTCCTCCCCCCCTCCCCCAACCCTTTCAGTTACCTGGGGCAGGAACATCTGCAGGGACTCCTGAGTGATGACAGCTGTGGTGGTGGCTGGCTGTCCCAGGACTATCTTCTCAGGGCTGGAGGCCAAGCTGGGGCTTGGCTGGGGAGTTGTGGGCTGTGTGGGGGCTGGAGCTTGTGGGGCTGGGGGTGGCGGCTGCTGCGGGAGGCCCAGTGGCAGCGGCGTCACAGGAGGCACCGCTGCCGTGGCAGGGGGGGCCTGAGGAGCCGCCTGCACGGTAAGCACGGGGGCCGCCTCACTACCGGTCGGGGCTGTCGCAGGCTGGACGAGGCCCTCGGCTGCGTTGAGCATGGCCACGGCGCTCGGGGGCAGCGTGACCCCCTGGAGGACGGTGGCAGTGGCGGTGGGGCCGGCAGGGACTGGCTGGCTCTGGGTGGGTAGGCTGCTGGCAGCCAGAGACACAGGCATCTGGAAGAGGGTGGGCTGGCCCACCTGGATGGGCGCGGCCGAGAGGATGTGGGCGGCTCCATGGCCACCGGCGTGGGGGGCCAAAACGGAGCCCAGGCTGAGAGGCCCCGCCAGGTTCTGGTTGGTGAGGATCGGATTGGCGATGAGTTGGCCCCCAGTGTGGGGGGCGGCAGCCGCAGCAGCCAAGATCTGCCCTCCCACGTTGGCAGGGAGGGCCGAGATGGGCTGGGGGAGCTGGACGGTAGGGGCTCCAGGCAGGAGGAATTGGTTCTGGCCCTGGAGCATGTGCTGGGCGGGAATCACGATGCTGCTGCCCTGGTTGAGGAGGTGAACACTCATGGGCTTGCTGAGAGTGCCAGGTGGAGGTGCTGCCGAGGTGCCCGGTGTGCTGCCCACAGTGGCTGGAGGCGGCTTGAAGACGTTGGCTGGCAGCGCAGGCGGGAAGCCAGACAGCACCACGTTCTGGCCTGCTTTGCCCGCGGCCATGAAGGTCAGATTGGAGGGGGCCTTAGGAGGCTGGGGCAGACTGCCTGCCTCACCCTGGATGGTGAGCGTGGCGCCGGCAGTGCTGAAAGGCTTGGGCGTGAGTTGGTAGAGCTTCGGGGGCAGGACGCCTGCCGGCTTGGGCTGGATGGGCGTCGGGGTGCGATGCAGGATCACGTTGGGTGCTGGTACCAGGGAGGAGGCCCCTAGGCCCGAGGCCACCGCCAGCGGCTGGCCCCCCGGGCCTGCAGCCCCGCCTGCAGCCGCTGTCCCAGGCACTCCAGCCCCGGCAAACACTGAGTTCCCATTCAGAGTGGTGGCAACAGCAGCTGAAAGGTTCTTCTGAATGACCAGGCCAGCCCCTTGCGGGGAGACCCCAGCAGAGGCCAGCGTCACGGGGCCGGGCTCAGCTGGTGCCGCTGGGGTCAGGTAGCCCCCCACAGGCACTTGCTTGGCAAGGAGCTGGGGGGCTGGCGGGTTGAGGGCCATCACAGACTGCCCTACCACCTGGATGGGCGCCAGGCCCAGGGCAGCAGCCGTGGCGCCCCCAGGGCTGCCATTGGGCAGGCCCTGAAGGCCAGGAATGGGCTGCAGGGTCACATTGCCCAGGCCGACAGGCTGCAGGAAGGGCTGGACGCTGAGGGCCTTGTTCACGTTCACCACGTCGGGCGGCTGCACCAGGGCTTGGTGTGTTAAGACGGCCGGTGGCTGGAGCCCAAGGAGGTCGGCGCTGCCAGGGAACAGAGCCTGGGCCCCAGCGGCCGCAGCGGCCCCGGCCCCGCCCGCCCCGCTGCCGTCGGCTGGCTGCAGAGTAGGCAGCTGGAAGGGGCCCAGGTCCAGCTCGGCCTCGGCTTCCAGCGTCTGCTCCGTGATGTTGGCCTCCTGCAGGCTCTGCTGAAGGATGTCACACGGCTGCTCGGTACCCCCCGAGCCTCCGCCTGTGCCGCCTCCCCCGGCGGACGGAGAGCCCAGGATGTCATCCTCCAGGAAGTCCAGGTCCACGCTGGTCGTGGGCTGGCTGGGCTCTGGGTTCAAGTGGTTGCCTGGTGCTTCTTGAACATGGAGCTGAAGATGGGGAGGAGGCGGCAGCGACGGGGAGGAAGAAAGAGCAGGGTCAGAACGCGAGCGCGGCTTGGGAACTGTGTCCACCCCACCCTCCTGGGGTCAGGCAGGGCTGACCACAAGCGTCCCCAGCCCCCCAGGTCGCAGGCCGTATGTGGGTCTGACGGCACCACTCCTCACTCCGGATCCACTGCCCATGGGCACCTCTGACAGGCGCCCCCGGCTCCTTCAAACCCAGCATCAGGCCGTGATGCCGGCCTGCCCCCGCTGCGCATGGTCAGACGAATCTCCCTTTCTGTCATTTCCCTCTGACCGTGTTACTGCTATGGGGAAATGCTGCTGGCTTGGGGGCTGATTCTGTCTTCCAGCACTCAACCCACTGTCTTAGCATTACTGCTATAAGAAACAGTGAACAGGAAGAGCTCAGAGAAGCATCAGAAGACTTCAATGAATTCATCCGCTGATGTTTTTTTTTAAGTAAAACATCACTAGCAAAAAAAAAAGAGTCTGTACTTGCCCCCCTCTGGGGCATGGGGCTCCCTCCCGTGCTGATCCTACTCGGCTTATAAAGGGAGGCTCCAGACGAGGGGTCAGGGAGTGGGCGAGGCCACCTCCTCCACGAAATCTGCCCTGATTTCCATAGCTGGTACCCATCTTCCTCCACATGGTGTTTTTGGAGGAATTACTCTCATAATGTACTTCTCATGTAATAAATATTAGGTATTAGAGTCAACCAGGCTGATGTCTCCTTCTTGAACTAGACCGTAAGAGCCTTGAGTGCAGGCACCAAGTTTTGGAGCCCGACTGGTAGAGAATGCGCCATCTGCCCTCAGCAGGAGCTCAGGGAGAGACAGTCCCAGAGGACGAGGGTCACCGCTTACATGCTTTGAGCTGAAAGAGCCCTCCCACCCATCATCTGAGAGACAACCAAGGCCCAGAGAACTGAGACCTGCCCATGGTCACCCCAAGGAGTGAGATTTGAATCTAGAACCTGTGAGTCAAAATCTGCCATACCATGTGGCCTCCTACGAATCACAGATCCACAGAGCTGAAAGGGAGAGCAGGCAACCAATCCAAACCCCCCATTTCACAGCTGAGGAAACTGAGGCCCTGGGACAGGTAGTGGCTCATGCTGGGACACTCCCAGAGCTGAGTGATTCGGACCCAGATCTCAGCGTCCTCGGAGACCCCTGGGCCTAGCCCACACCTGGATGCCCCTGATGACTGGTCACGGAGCTATGTGTGGCTTGAAGCCCTCGGGCTGTCTGAGGCAGCCCTCACTGGCTTGCTCTAATCACTAATGGAGCTGATCAAGCAGAACCACCCAAGCTTCTCCCTCTGTGCTCTGGGGCCAGGCAGATCAAACCTGACTCTTACACGCAGGGAGAAGCTCACCCCCAAAGGTCAGATGCTGGATTATCATTTTTATGCCTCAGCGACCCAAGGAAGAGATGAAAATAACCCGAGGGACCATCCTTGGTGAGGGGCGGTTTCCTGCTGTTTCCATAAAAGACAAAGGCACTAAGGGCCTTTACTTGTATCCCCAGCCCTCGAAACGATGCCTGGTACACAGTAAGAGCTTAATAGATGCTCGATGAATGATGGATGCATTCAAGGACAGGGACTAGAGCAGGAAGGAAGAGAGAGACTAGGTGGAGAGAGAATAATTGACTAATAATAGCATTTCTGGGGCACTTTCGGGTTTGCAGAGGGTTTTTCCTGGCTGCAGAGGCGGCCTTTGTTGGGGGATGACGGATGTCTCTTCATTCACGCTTGCTTGGTGTGAGCACAAAATATGATACAGCCATGTCAGCAGCAAAGATGCCTTGGGCCACCCCCCCGCAGTCGCTGGCCTCACCCGGAGATTTGTGGGCACTCTACGCTGCTCTCCTTAGGGACCTACAAATCAGCCTAGGCTCGATGGTGGTTGGTTCAGCAGCCCGGTCGCCACCCAGCCCCAGACCTGGCTGGCTGCTCGGCCACGGCCTTCCCCGAGTCTCCTCCATCCCAGGATCGTAAAAAACCCAGGACCTGAGAGCAAGGAGGGGCCACAGAGAACTCAGGCTTGTGTTCCAGAAAGCAAAACGCTTTTACAAAAGTGGACAGGGGGAGAGAATGTCCATTCCCCCTGAGTCACATATCCCATCACTGGGCATCCCTGCCAAAGAAGTCAATGATCAAAAGGAAAGTAGAAGAAACAAAAAATGGCCGAAAACACTGGAGTCCATAAATCTAACAAGAAATGACCTACTGGGGGTGGCCAGGGGGCTCAGTGAGTAAGAGCACCGGCTCCAGTGTCGGGATGGCCTGGGGATCAAATCCGGGCACTGATACTCAGCACCGCACCCAGAAACACCTGGCCGTGTAAGTTACTTAACCCCAACTGCTTTAAAAAAAGAAAAAAAGAAATGACCTACTGTGCTCTAAGAAATAAAGAATGGGGAAAACTTCTATGACCTGATGTCGAGTGAAGAAAGGCAAAGGATAAACACAGAAAAGGTGACAAAAACACAAAAATAAAGGGAGTGCTGAGCAATTCTAACGGCCAAGCTCAACCCTAGAGAAGAGATGAGAAAATGGGGCCACCTCCCTTCTTTGCAGAAGCAGGGGCCTATGGATGAGGGAAAGTAAGTGCCTTTACCAACGGCCCCAGACAACAGGTAGCTGGTTCTACTGAATTCTGGTTTCTTTTGCATTCATCGCTACAAGGGATGACTCCATGGGCAGGGTGGAGGGAAGGGCAGCTAGGGGATGCCATAGTGCATAGGGAGCTGGGCCCAGAGTCAGAAAGACTTGTCTTCATGAGTTTATATGCAGCCTCAGACTCTTAAAAGTGTGTGACCCTGGGTGAGTCACTTAACCTTGTTTGCCTCAGTTTCCTCATCTGTAAAATAAGCTGGAGAAGGAAATGGCAAATGACTACAGTTTCTGCCAAGAAAACCTCAAATGGCGTCACAAACAAGGGATTAATAAAATGAATTTTTTTTTAAGTGCAAGAATTAGGGAATCATTAGAGACATAGCAAAGGTCTGGCTCTGACATAAAGGAGTTGTGGGATTAGGTAAACCCATTTAACTACCCGTGTTTCCCCGATAATAAGACCTATCCCGAAAATAAGCCCTCCCCTTACTGTGTAAGATTCCTCTAAAATAAGCCCTCCCCCGAAAATAAGCCCTATTGAGATTGCTACTGTAGTGAAGCAGTGAGCGTGTCATCCTGTTCTTCCCCAGTGATTTGCTTATTGAATAAAGGTACATTTTTTTGTTCACATTTACCTGTTTATTAAAATTGCTGTCAATGTTCATTAAAATAAGCCCTCTGGTGTTTTTCTGTCCAAAAAAATTAATAAGACAGTGTCTTATTATCGGGGAAACACGGTAAGCTAAGTGTCAGCTTCAACCTCTATGAAATGGGGGTGCTAATTAACAATTAATGACCACTAGTTATCGTTAATGATGGGAGTCGATCTTCATAGAGGGCTGTAAACCTGGCAAAGCCCTAGATATGTACTGTGTCATATGAGCATCACAAAAAGTGGAGACCAGAAGCATTATCATTTTCCTTTTACAGATGGGGAAACTGAGGCTCAGAGGGCAGAGGGGTTTGTCAGGGTTCCAGAAGCAAGTCTTTCTGGCTCCAAGTGCAGCATTTGGTGCCCCCCACCTCAGAGGTTTCTGGTTGTGGCACCACAGATATGGGAGCTGTGAATGGCATCCAAGCCTCCCAGAATGTTTCAACTGCACAGGGAGGGAGGCAGGCAAATGTCCTTCTGGGTTACGAAACAAGAAGAAACCAAAGGCTCTATCAACCGCTTGGGAGCTTTGTGCTCCCCTATCAGAACCTCTGGGAATCTGGAAGGGGCTGGATACAGTGAAGGAGAGGATGCCCAGCTGGAAGACTGGTGGCCGGAGATCCCCTCCAACAGCTGCCACCTATGTCAGCAGACGAGAGACTGGTTAGAACAAAGGCAAAATCAGGGCCAAAGTAGAAAAAGAAAGAAAAAATGACGCTACGAGAAGTGCAGGGTCTCTATTCCTATCAACTGTTCCGAATTATGGATGCTGGAAAAGGGGAAGGGACAAAAGCAGACACGAACTCTGCTGTCAACAGTGGCCACAGCAAGGACTCAGAAGGAACCCAGAAACCTCAACTCTGGGCTGCCCCATGTCAGAGTATAAGCTCATCGGCCAAACGCAGGCGAGGTAAGCGGAAGCCTCCGCGGAGAAGACCTGGAGACGACGCTCTGAGGGCCACAAGGGAGCAGAACAGGTGTCTACATTAGGAACAACAACAGGACCTCCACATTTGGACTGCAACACCCTGGGACCCAGCGTGCTTCCTGAGGAGCTCCAGCTGGCGTTTCAGAAGATGGGAGATACGAAGAACTATTGGACCTAACCAAATAGATACTGGGCAAAAAGAAAAGGAAAGGAAAAAGAAAGGTAGCAAGGAAGGAAGGATGGACACTTGAGAGATAACAGTTTTAAAGGCATTCAGAGATCACTTTTTAAGATATTTTCCTGCTTCAAGTCTCCCCGGCCTCCAACAGATCCGATATACAGCAACCAAAGTGATCTTCCTTAAAAGCAGCCACTCCCCTGCTCAGTAAATTGCAATGGCTCCCCATTACCTCTAGGGCCAAAAACAAACTCCCTATTTGGCGACTAAAGCCCTTCACAACCTGGCTCAAAAAAAACGACTTTTCCAAACTTATTGTATGTGCCTCCCATTCCCACTCTACACTCCAGCCAAACACCTCCTCGCTGTTCTTCACATATACTACATTTCCCACCACCGTGCCTTTGCATCAGTCGTTTTTCAGGCCTGAAAAATGTCACCCCTCTTCACCTCCCCTTCTTGGAAGTCCTGCCTTCCTAAGATTCAGCTCAAGTTAATTTTTCTACAGGAGGCCTTTCCCAGTCCCCCAAATGCTAGTAAGCACCCCATTTCTTTTACCCTGGATTTATATTAGCTTAGAATATATTTACTTATGTACATATCAACCACAATAAAACACAAGCTCTTTGAAAGCTTGCTTCCTCCTTATGTACTAAGCACCTGGAACAAAGCCTGGCACACAGTAGGTGCTTAATAAATGCAGACTGATACACCTCCTTTCTCATCCATGTAAAATCTGAATGGTGCCCATACATTGATGGTGTCCTTGCTGAACACGCAAAAAGGAAACGGGCAGGCTCGCCCCAGATGATTTGCTACAACAGGCTGTATCGTCATGGGGCCACAAATGATGAAGGAAGATGTTAGGGCTGGGAGGGATGTCAGATGCCACCGAATCTAAACCCTTCATCTTATAAGATGAGAAAACTGAAGCCTGGAAAGACTGACTTGCCCAGGGTCACACAGTAAGTGTGAGGCAGGATTTGAACTCAGGCCTTCTTGCAGCCAAGTTTGGCGCCCTTACCCTCTGCATCACATAAGCCTGCTTTGCAGCTTAAAGAACATGACCACAAGGTTCTACGAAAAGTGAGGCATCACAGGTGTGATCCGCCGTAACGGTAACAGCCAGTAACTGTGGAGAGTTAAAGTTTGCCAGGCACCGTCCGCCAACCCTTCCCTCGGCCATGCGTGCCGTCCGTGCTCACCCTGGAAGACCATTCTGCTGCCTCGTTCCTCTCTCCCCAGGGCTCCCCATCCCCCGCACCCCATCCTTCCACCCTCCCCCCAGGCCACTCACCCCAGCCCCTTCAAAGAAGGCACTTGTGGCTTCCCCCGTGTTATCCAAAAGGTCATCGCTGTCAATCTGTAAAGACACCCACCCGATCGCAGGCCAAAGGTCAAAGGTCTGGTGAGGAGGCCAGTCCCCTGAGTTACAACACGGATCTGTCTTCTAGGGGGAGGGTGGCATCAACTCGGGGGGAGGGAGGACAGGGAGCTCATCACCATGCCTTTCAGAAAGAGGTCACCAGGAAAGGGAGACGGCAAGCCTGATGGTCTAGCTAGTCCTCTGCCCGGCTCTGCCCCCTCCCCACCAGCCCCCCAAGAGCCCCCGACCCATGACTTACTTTCTCTGATCCATGTAAAAAATCGTTGAGGGCCTGAGGGTCACTGTAAGGAGAAAAAGGGACAACGCGATGAGTGAAAATGGGGGAAGAGGGGACACCCACCCAATGGGTGAGGGAGGGGGCGCGGGTGACTCACCAAATCACGTCCAGCAAGCATCGTCCGTCCTCATCATCCATCTCCACTGGAGGGGGGAAGGGAGAGGGGAGAGGGGGAGGAGGGGGTGAGAGAGAGAGAGGGAGGGGTTTAGTGCTGGGCCTTGTGTGTCCGGGGCACCCCACCACCCCAGAACACTTCAGTTCCCTGCCTGAGGAGCTTGGTGGCTGAGCAGATAATCCTCTGGGCTTGCAGTCAGACCTGACTTCAGGTCCCATCCCAGACACCAGAGGTCATTTACGTTCTCAGACTCAGTTTCCTCATCTCTAAAATGGGAATGACGATAGCATGGGGCTGCTCTGAACCTCAGATGAGATAATATCCATAATGTGCTTTGCAAACCTCCCAGTCTGGCAATCACTGTTAGCTCTTCTCTCTCCCAGGCTCTCAAGTTCAACTGACTCATTTTACAAAAGAGGAAACTGAGGCCCAGGTGGACATGACTTGTCCAAGGTCACTCAGGCAGTAAGGGGCAGAGCCTGGGTTTCTAAGCCTAACAGCAGCCCTCCCTCCCCAGTGCCATGGGCTGGTGTACAGGAATGCACGCCCCCAGATTAACAAAGAGGAACTTGGACAAAGTATCTTGCCCACTGCCAAGGTGGCCGGGCTTTTCCACAGGCTGTGGCTGTGCCCCCACATCCCCTGGAGGAGAGGGAGATCGAGGCAGACAGAAAGACGGGTGCCTTCTGTCCTCGGCCCAGAGGTGCCTGGGGATCACTGGGCGCTGCCTGGACCAGGACTGGGGGCAGAGGTGCCCCAAAGCTGGGCTGGGTGGGGGAGGACAGAATGACATGACACTCCAGAGTTAAGTCTTGAAGGGACCTTGAAGATTCCTGGGCTCACCTTTTAAAGATGAGTAAACTGAAGACCACAAAGGCCAAGTGACTTGCCTAGGGTCACACAGGTAGGGGGCATCAGAGGCAGAACCTGAACCCAGATCCCCTGAGCCCAGTTCAGTGTACCATCTCTCAGAGGGAGACATCTCCCTTGGCCTGACATCCCTCTCTGCCCCATCTCTGACCATTACAACTGACCAAAGTCATGCCAGAGGAAGAAACCAGGCCGCGTCCATTTGGGAAACTGCTCCGCACAAGCCTACATAGCCCAGGCTGATGAGAGCCCACGAGGCCCTGGTTTGGTGGTGCTGCTTCCCCATCACAGAGCCCCATGGGGAGGCATCGGGGCTGAAGATACTCAAAGTGCACTCTCCTCTCCCACTGCAGTGAGAACAAGCAGCCCCAGGAACTCAGACACGGAGGGACCAGAGGAAGGCCTCGGTCCAGCCCACGGGCTGGAAAGGCACCAGTGAGCATAACAAAGGAAGACAAGGCCCAAAGGGGCTGCAATCTGTACCAGTGGAGAGACTGTTGATGTGGGGAAAGCATCAGGGTGACTTGTCCTTATTCCCCTTCCCACCCCCCAGCTGCCCCAATTACCTGAGCTACTATCGAATCATGAAGGGAAGGAGAGGGGTCTCCACTCCAGGCCTATGCTGAGCCCCCAGCTGGGGACTTGGGGAGTGTCCTTGGAGGGGCCAGCTATGGGGAAAGAGAGAGAAAGACAGTGAAAAAGGTAAGTGAGACGTGGGTCCAGTCAGCCGGGCCTCTTTTCCCAGCCCTCCCTCGTCACAAACCAGGCCCAGCTCAGTTCTCTTGCTTATTATGCTCCAGTGCACCCCCATCCCCACACAAGGCCCTTCTTTTTCTCTTCTTTTTAACCTGATTCAATGAACAATTAAGTACATAGAACAGCAGAGTTAGAAGACCCCTTTAGAAAACAATGTCAGAGCCAGGAGGGTGCTTAGAACAGGGAATGTCAGAGCTGGGAGGGCCTTAGAACAGGGGATGTCAGAACTGGGAGGGGCCTTAGAACTGGGGATGTCAGAGCTGGGAGGGCCTTAGAACAGGGGATGTCAGAGCTGGGAGGGGCCTTAGAACAGGGGATGTCAGAGCTGGGAGGGGCCTTAGAACAGGGAATGTCACAGCTGGGAGGGCCTTAGATCACCAGGCACTGCCAGGACCAGGACAGGGGGCAGAGGGGCAGGGGAGGGCAGAATGACCTGACACTCCAGATTTAGGTCTTGACTATATCAACCCAAAGACTGTCTACCAACATACAAAGGGGCCACAAACAGTATTGGTGAAGGGTCTACCTCCACTGACAAAAACTGCAGACCACTGGAGTATTGAGAATGAAACATACACATAGTATAGCTGTTGGCCAAAGGGCATGTCTGTCTTATAAACAGTGAACCCACATTTGGGGCCCAACACAGATGTGCAAAGAAACATGACATCATGGGGAGAGGGTGGGATTGGGAGTATCAATATTATTATTATTGTAACTTGGTTTGCCTATAGAATTATGCCATTTGGCATAGCGACAGGGACTGGCCCTACAACTGTATTGGCATATTGGTAACCTCCCAGGTGAGGAAATGCACTCCACTAATGCAGGTTAGCACCTCCTCAGCAGCTTAAGAGAGCAAGTCACTGAATACCTACATATCGCATAAGGATACAAAAGGGGCAAGAGACAGTTCTTTCCCTCAAGAAGCTTGCAATCTAAGAGTTGCCTAGATCACTGAGAAGAATGACTTATCCAGGGTCACAAAAGTTAGGATATATCAGAGGCAAGGACTTGAACCCAGGTGCTTCTGTCTTTAAAGGTAACTAACCACTATCCCACCCAGCCTCTCATGCCTGGTATATTACACCTAAAGTCTGCCTTATTTTAATCTTGTTACCACTCTTAATAGCATCAATAATATTTTGTATTAACACAGGAACTTCATAACCTGGCCAAGAAAAATTCTTTTATTTCCTCTTTTTCATTTTATTAATTCATCAATTAATTTTATTAATTCACTAATTTCCTCTTTTTTCATTTTATTAATCTGTTTTTTGATATTGCTACAACTCCCCAATGACTACCCTTCCCATTCCCACCTCTGAATCCCATGTTGTACAATGGTATATTTATGCAAAACAAGCTAACACATTGGCCTTGCTGGACAGAGTATGCCCCATTCTGCCCCAACAGTCCACCACCTCTCTAAGAAGAAGGCGACATCTTCACCGCTTGTCCTCGGGACTTTCTGCGCTACATTCCTTTGCATTATTTTAGTCATTCTTCAGCCACTTGGGCTGGTAAGACATCTTTGGAGTGATCAGAGATCTCCCCAGAAAGCAGCAGATCTCGTCACCTACAGGGAATCCTGCCTCCCTTTGGGCCCTTGAGGGGGGCATCTTCGACCACAGGACGGGGTCAACGTCTCGGCTGGGAGTCTGCTGTCCTCTTTCTGACTGTACAAGATGCTAATGATCACCAGTCACTAGGCCTCCCTTGTTCCACTTTTTGAGGACTCTCCTATGGTCTCAACGCCTGATGTAAAGGTGGCAGGGAGAGGGAGGACAGAAGAGAGTGGGAGCAGGAGAGGAGGCCATGCTGCCTTTGGCAAACCTCTCAGGCCCTGCTTGGAAGCCTGCCCAGGCTCTCCCTGAAACACAGGCCTACTCCCAGCGGAGGGAGAGGGGCCGGCTGGCTCACTCCCCAGCCGTGTGACCACGGCCAAGTCCCTTCCTTCACTAGGCCTCAGTGGCCTCTTCTGGGGAATGAAGAGGTCGGGCCAGATGGCCTCTGAGGTCTGCGCTCATTCTGACTCAATGACCCTGAACAAGTCAGAAGTGTCCAAGGCCCACCGTGGCCACTCACCAGCTGTGACCTGAGTCATTTAACTCAGACGTGCCCAAGGCAGGTCCCTAGGATCACAGAAAGAACCCAGGAGGCCACTGAGTCCACTCCATCACTTTACAGATGGGGAAACTGAGGCCCAGGGAGGCGAAGGCCTTGGGATCCTAGATCCTGTGCAGACTAAGAGCACAGCTCCAGTCAGAGGCAGCCGGCAGTGAGCACTGGGTCAGCTCTTCAGAGGGTCTGCTGGAGGAAAAGAGGCATGACAGACCATGGGATCGCAGAAGTGAAAGGCAGAAGGAACTGCAGAGACCATTTTTACAGAAGATAAGAAAGGCTGACTTGCCCAGATTCACACAGCTAATGTCTGGACAGGATTTGAATGCAGGTCTTCCTGACTGTAGTAAGCAGATCTTACTATGTGCCAAGGGCTATGCCCAGCACTGGGGATGGGAAGGCGGGCAGAAGCCGGCGGCTGTTCTGAAGAACAGTGTAACAAGCAGGAGACAGGTTAGGCACAGACGAACCAAAGGACAAAGGGAGGGTCCTCCTGGCTGACAAGGGCCCCAGCAGGGTGCCAGCCTGGGGCACCGGAAAGTCACAGGCTCGATGGGAGGATGGAGGTCTGGAGTCTGGGGCACCTGGATTTTCCCTCTCAGAGGCACAGGCAGAGAGACACTGGGCACTGGCCAGGGGAGGGACCAGGGTGGAGAGCAAGCATGGGCCATGGAAGATTCCAGACAAGGGCAGGAAGGAGGGGTGTGTCCAGAGCAGGCAGGGGCAGCCTGCCCAGAGAGCTCCAGGGGCCCTGCCCGCCGGGACCGCTAGGTGGCGCTCCGGCCAGCCTCCAGACACACTGGAGTCTGAAGCTAGCAAATCACAACCCCCTGCTGTGAAATGGGGGTGACAGTCCCCCCTACCCCACCGGGGCTGCTGGATCTAGGACAGGGAAAGGGCTGGGGGTGGGTGCCCAGGCTCTCCCGCAGGGGATCCCCTCCCCACACTCCCACAGTCTATGTTCTGTGGAACCTTTGCTTAGCTTGTTAAATCCTCAGACACATTCACTTTGCACTGGGAGTGTTGTGGGCCTGGAACACGGGAATGAAATGACTGGTCCAGGGTCACCCAGCCCCTTCGATGTCCAAGCTGAAACCCAGCTCTTTCTCCAAGACATAAATTAGCTTTTCAAACCCAAAGTGCTACATAAATGTTGGTTAATATTATTTGTGGACTGATTATGATGAGGTTTACATACATTACTGGGGGAGGCCATCTTTTCAGATTAAGGAACTAAGGCTGAGGGTGTCTTGTCACGAGAGGATTGGAACCGGACCTTCCTGACATACACAGAGCTCGGTGTCCCAGATTAGGCTGCTCCAGCACCGGTCAATGCAAGGGCAACACAAAGCCTGTGGCTCAATGTGGCCAGGCAAGGCCCTGCACAAGCCTCTCCTCAGCAAGGCCAGGTGCCAAGCTTGTCACCTGGCACACCTGGAAACGGAGGCTGAGGGCTAACTGGTGGAGGGGAGAGGCAGGGAGGGGAAACAAGGAGGAGAGGGGAGGGAAAGAGAGATGAGGGGAGGGGAAGAGAGGAGAGGAGAGGGGAGGGGAAAAGAGGAGAAACGAGGAGGAGAGGGAAGGGGAGGGAAGGGGAAAAGAGGAGAGGGGAAGGGAAGGGAGGGGAGGGGAGGGGAAGAGAGGGGGGAGGGGAGGCGCCTATCCTGCAGTGAGTGCCGGGAGGGGGGAGGGGGGAGGGGAGGAGAAGGGAGGAGGGGAGGGGAGAAAAGGGGAGGGAAGGGGAAAAGAGGAGAGGGGAAGGGAAGGGAGGAGAGGGGAGGGAAGGGGAAGGGAGGATGGAGGGACAGATAACATACAGGATACAGATAATTAGTTACATTTATAAAGCACCTACTATGTGCCGGGCACGTGCTAAGGACTTTGTAGTTATTTGATCCTTATAACAACACTGCAAGATAGGCTCCGTCATTACCCCCACTTTACAGGTGAGAAAACTGAGGCAAACAGAGGTTAAATGACCAGCCCAGGGTCACACATCTGCTTGACAACACTAACCGCAGTACAGCCACAGCTGCCTTCAAGAAGCTCAAATTCCAAATGGGGCAGAAGAGACATAAAATGCAGCTGGCACTTGGGGAGGGGAGAGGGAAAGGCCTGGGCCCAGTCAAGATCTGAACCCAGACCCCAGCCCTCAGGGAGACTGGCTGTCGGGGCAGGAGCTCTGAGAGTGGTTTAGTCCAAGATGACTCCACACAGGATCCCGGGGTGTGCCCCACTCCCCTAGGGAGGGAGGAGGCAGAGAAGCACCATGAAGATTAATGGGTGTTTTCTCCCTCAGCAGAGGTGCTGGAGGGAATTCATCTGACCCCCAGTGGTAATTGCCAAGGGCCCCATCAGAAACATTTACTAAGCACCCACTGTTTGCCGGTGCCCTACTAAGCGCAGGGGGGTACAAAAGCCGACCCCTCCCCTCAGGGAGCTCGTAGTCTAGGGGAGGAGACGCCGGGCCCACCAAGCGACCTCCCAGGTGAGGGAGCTCCCCCCACCCAACTCAGGCCTGTCTTCCTTGCACCTGGTATATTCTTACTGAAGCCTGGGAGGGTAAGTCCCCACTGAGATCCCCACATCAGCCCGAGGTACAGGTCCTACCTGGCTCCCAGACCACCACCCCCCCAGCACCAAGCTGAGTGCGCTGTGGACAACATAGGATTCCGACTCCACAGAGCAGAAGCAGAAACGATCACTGCACCTGTTTTACAGATGAGGAGACTGAGGGTCAGGAAGGCCAGGCATGGCCCTGAGCGCAGGCAGAAACCTGCAAAATCGTCTGATCTTGGCAGAGGAGGGGAGGGCACAGGGAGCAGGACTGAATTCCAACCCAGGCACTAGGGCCCCAAAGCCACCGTTCTACATGGCCCAGCCCGGGGAGGAACTAGGGGGCAAAAGCAGCCACGGAGTCTGGTGAATGGCTGCTTCTTAGGTGAGGGCCTGCCTCAGTGTCCTCATCTGTAAATGGGGGAGGAGAGGATGGTCCTTCATGTCCCCTCAAGTTCCCAGTTTGAGGGGATAAGCCAAGGTCTGCTGACCCTGATTCCAGGGTCGGTGCCAGGCTACGGGACAGACAGACAGACAGCCTCTCCATCACAAGAGAATTCCTGAATGTAGGTGGACAGGGACGGGACCCTGCGGAGGATGCGGCTGTAAACAATCAAACAAATCAAACTGGGCTCAGCCCAGTGTGAAGAAAGGCAGAGAACGCAGCAGATAAAACCATCCCCATGCACAGGAGCAAGACAAAGCTGTCACGTTATCAGGACCTTGAGCCCTTCTTTGACCAAATCCAGCAGAAAAACAAGGCTCTCTATTCTGGCCAAGGGGGCTGGGAGGGCCTTAGAACAGGGGATGTCAGGGCTGGGAGGGGCCTTAGAACAGGGGATGTCAGGGCTGGGAGGGCCTTAGAACAGGGGATGTCAGGGCTGGGAGGGGCCTTAGAACAGGGGATGTCAGAGCTGGGAGGGGCCTTAGAACAGGGGATGTCAGGGCTGGGAGGGCCTTAGAACAGAGGATGTCAGGGCTGGGAGGGCCTTAGAACAGGGTATGTGTGAGCTGGGAGGGGCCTTACAACACTGAAAAGGCAACTAGGTGGCCCAGGGCACAGAACACCCACCCTGGTGTCAGGAGGACCTGAGTTCAAATCTGGCTTCAGAAACTTACTAGCTATATGATCCTGGGCAAGTCACTTAACCCTGTTTGCCTCAGTTTCCTCATCTGTAAAATGATCCAGGAGCCCCCGATCCCAGGCCCTCCCACCTCTGACACCCCCTGTCCTAAGGACACAGAAGCAGGAGAGCAGGCCTGCTTGTGTGGGACTGTACTGAGCTGGGACATGGTCCCTGGCCCCAGCACCAGGAGATGCATTTGGAAGGCCCCACCTTATTCCTGGAAAGGACTCTGGGGTCAGAGTCCACCCCGTCCTTCACAGTGAGCAAACTGTGGCCCCAAGGAGCCAGGTGAATTTCTCAGTACCCTACTAGAAGGGAAGCCCGGGACGTCACCTTGAGGACTCTGCCCACTCTGCCGCCCTCTCCTCTGGAACCACCGACAAAGGTTCAGACACTGCAACTGCTGTCTCAGGGAAAGTGACTTGAGATTCTCCTACTGTAGAGACCCCGGGAGTCAGAGCTGGCTAGCAAGTACCCCATATTAAACAAAAAATTAATCATTCTAAAAAAGGAATCCTCATCTGTGGGGGCATTATACCACATCACCCTCAGACAGAGGTACCTGCATGCCCACTACCTTCTGGAAAACCCCGGTTCTTTCCCAGCTGCCCACAGGGAGTCCTCAAGGGACCAGAAAATTCTGAATGTGGGCGAGTAACCCAGCCCAGGCCTGGCCTTACCAATAGCCGTTCCAACATTCAAAGGGTAAGAAAGAGGTCAGGTTTGCACAGCTGGATCATCGTACTACTTCTGGGACCCCCGAGACCCTCCTTCTACTGGGAACAGAAAGAGGGCATGGGACTTGGCCGAGGTCATGCAGCTAAGCCAGTTTCTGAAGGCCCACTCATTATAAGCCTGTCCCAAAGGACCATACCTGAGCTCCCCAGAGGCCACAGGGGAACCTCACAGGGGCCTTGGCTCACTCCCACTGGGGAGCAAGAAAGGGCCGAGTCACAGGAAACAATGAACCCTAGCCGCTGCCACCGTCATCACCACCGCCACCACCACTGCGCACAGAAACAAGCTTCATTTACCCATCTTAACAATAAGATCTCAGATCCCCTTCAGCCCTGACATTCTAGGTTCTAAGGTCTCCTGACCTCTGCCGTCCTCTGGACCTTTGGGTCTTCTCAAAAGCACACCACAGATTGTTCCGAATCACTAATAATAGGAGAGATGCAAATCAAGGTAATTCTGAGGCTGCCTCGAACACCTGGCCAACCGTAAAAGATGGAGGGACGGCCCTGAGAACTGGTCCGGCTATTATAGAAGCAACTGGACGCATGATGGAGTTATTCGTGGTCTCTGACCCAGAGATCCCGCTGCCGGGCATGGCCTCCCAAGGAGGGCAAAGACGGGAAGAGGGACCCCCCACAGACTACAATAGTGACAGAAGCAAAAAACTAGAAACAGTCTTAAGTGCCCATTGACTGGCGACATCTGAGCGAGCTAGGGTAAGTGAACGCAGCCGATTAGTGTTGTGCTGGAAGACATGACCAACAGGCAGAATGGGAGGGCCAGGACAAAATGACACAGGAGGAACTCAAACACTATCCAGGATCACTACAGTGATGTAGCAGGCTAGGTGGTGCCATATTGGATTGAACGCCAGGCCTGGAGTCACCAAGATCTGAGTCTAAATCTGGCCTCAGACACTCTGTGTGTCTCTGGGCAAGTCACTTAACCCCTGTTTGCCTCAGTTTCCTCAGCTGTAAAATGGGGGCACACTAGAGAAGGAAATGGCAAACCACTCAGGTATCTCTGCCAAGAAAACCCCAAATGGAGACACAGAGAATCCAACACAACTGAGCAATAAAGGAATATTAAAATTAATCCCAGCTGCTGGATTGTTATAATGACTAGTCTTGGGCTGCGGGGAAGAAATACTGACCCCTTTTGTCTGGAGAGGTGAGAGACTATGGGTACACAATGCCGTAGACATTATCATGTCACTATGAGGGGCAGCTAGGTGGCACAGTAAATAGAGCACCGGTCCTGGAGTCAGGAGGACCTGAGTTCAAATCTAGCCTCAGACACTTAACACAAAAACTAGCCGTGTGACCTTGGGCAAGTCACTTAACTCCAATTGCCCTCCAAAAAGCAAAAAACAAACAAAAAGAATTACCATGTCACTGTGATAACTTTGTACTGTTTCCTTAGGTTTGGTAGAAGAATACTGCATTCAAACATGTATAAGGCACCTACTATGTTCCCAGCACTGTGCTAAACACTGGAGTTACGAATATGGGAAGAAAAGAAACAGTCCCTGCCCTCAAGGAGCTTCCAATCTAACAAAGGAAAATGACACCTAAAACAGAGCTAAGAAGCCTGGGAAGGGGGAAGAAGGCACCTGCCTAGAGAAACCCAAGAAGAGCCAGAAGACTTCAGTTCAAATCTTCCCACTCACCTACACCTCAGTTTCCTGCTTTGTGAGAAGACCTCTCAGGGCCCTTCTGGCCCTAAGTCTGCGACCCTGTAAATCTACTCTGATGATTACTACCCCGGGAACTCTCGCACTCTCTCAACCTTAGCTCCTTTTTCTGAAGTAAAACGAACTGGTGAGACCAAGATGGCCTCTGAGGTTCCTTCCAGCTCCCGAACTGCGATCCCCATGATCCCTGTCTTCCAAGGACAGACGCACTCAATGGGGTGGGGTAGTGTAGGGGGAGCACCATCTCTGGAAATCAACCTCATGCAAAACCAAAAGGCATCAATGACCAATAAACCACAAAAGATGACTATTCCAGAAGTCCTGTCCCAGCTTCTCACAGAACAGCAATAGGAAAGAAAATCGGAGAGAAGAATTTTGAGGGAAGGGAGTGACTCCAAAACCAGAGACCCAGGCAGGACTAACTGGCTTCATATGAGCTCATCTGGTCCTCCTAACTTAGGGAGTTCACAGCGGGACAAATCTAGAGGTCAGAGATTTAGAACCAGACAGCACCTTCAAGGACTGTCAATCAACCAACAAGTATTTATTAATCAATCACCTTCTAAGTACCAGAAGTCATAGCTTCTACCAAAGAGCTCTAATGGGGGAGAGGACAAGGAGGTGTGAAAATACAGTGAGGAACATAGTAGGTGCTTTACTGAGTAGTTGAATGAAGATGGTGCGTAAGGTGCCTCTTAAAGGAAGAAGGGGAAGCTAAGGAGGGAAGCACATTCCAGGAACAGAGGCAGGAGATAGAGTGTCATGAGAAGAGGAATCATTTGGGAGAAGAAGGGCACATTAATCCAATAAGGCTGGAAAAATTATTTGGGGTCACATCATAAAAGCTAAACAAAGGACTCTATTTCACTCTAGAAACTGCCAGAGTTGGTTGGGCAGGGGAGTTCCGTAGTCTAATCTGTACTGGACAATCCCTTTGGCCACAGTGAGGACAAAGAACCAGGTGAGGGGCTGTTGGAATAACGGAGGGAAGAGGGGACGGAATGTCTAGAAATGGTGGACCAATGGCAAGATCTGACACCTGACTGGCTGTGTGGGCTTTAGGGAGTGAGGAGTGGAGAGGCAAGATTGAGGTCAGGAACCCCAGTAATCAGGGACGTAGGTGAGTCTGAAAGCAGGGAAGGTTTGGGGAGGGAAGACGAGTTCAGTTTTATATGTGCTGAGTTTAAGTAAGATAGGTGACAGGACATATGGAGGTTCAAGGAGATCCTAGTTCCGAATGTATAGATACAGGAATCGTTTGCAGAGGGGTGACAATTAAACCCCTTGGAGCTGCAGAGGTCACCAAGAGAATACGAGGAGAGAGAGGAGAGGAGAGGACAGATCCTTGGGGTGTAGCCACTGTTAGGGGGTCTGAGGTGGATGGTGAAGAGCAAAGGGCACCAAGGAAAACCAGGAGAGCGCAATGCCATGAATCTAGGAAGGAGGGTTGGCTGTCAGCAGTCAGGGTGAGGATTTTTCAGCTGTGGCCGACTGTTCATGGCCCCATTTAAGGTTTTCTTGGCAAAGACGCTGGAATGCTTTGCCATTTCCTTTTCCATCTCGTTTTACAGATAAGGAAACTGAGGCCAACAGGGTAAAGTGACTTTCCCAGGGTCACACAGCTAGGAAGTATCAGAGGCCAGATTTGAATTCATGAAGATGAGCCTTCCTGACTCCAGGCCCAGAGCTCTATGCACTGAGCCTCCTTGCCCAGGGAAAAGATCATCAGGTCTGGAAAATGAGAGACCCTCAGTGACTTCTGAGAGGGTAGTGCCAGTTAACTGATGAGATTAAAAGTCATAATCACAAAGGACGGAGGAATAAGTAAGAAAAGAAGGGGGAAGCGAATGGAGACCATTTTTTCGAGGTGTTTGGCCAAGAAAGGGAGGAGAGAGATGGACAGTAACTAGTCCAAAAGGGCACAGGGTTTGGTTAAAGTTGATTCTGTTTAAGGGCTGGGGAGATGTGGGGATGGCAGAAAGCAGGAGGGAAGAAGCCAGTCACTAAGGAGAGCCTGGAGCTGAGGGCTGGAGGCAGACAGAGGACCCGAGCTCCTGGAGAGAAGCGGCAGCCTTGGCAGAGAGAAGGACCTCTCTGGCGGATGCTGGGAGAAAGGAGGAGAGAATGGGAGAAGAGGGGGCTCCCAGGGAATGCATTCTTTCTGTCAAAGCCCTCAACTGAGAGGGTGAAAGAAGGGGTATGGTGGGAAGGGTCCTTGAGGAAGGAAGAAAATGTATGAAATCGCTTCTGTGGGGAATAAGAGAAGGAATCAATTAGAGATAAATCCAAGAACTGCCTTGCTACAGTGACCACCCAATCTAACCCCCAGAACCCCCAAGGGAGGAAGTGACCCAAGCACAGTTCGAATTCACTTCCTGATTCTTTTTTAAGTATGTATGAACATGTTTTTGTATAGCACGGAAGCCAAGGGATGTTAATTTGATGTGATGTAGTAATTTATTTTTCTGTTTTTTATTTTTTGTGAGGCAATTGGGATTAAGTGACTTGCCCAGGGTCACACAGCTAGTAAGTCTCAAGAGTCTGAAGTCGGATTTGAACTCAGGTCCTCCTGACTCCAGGGCTGGTGCTCTATCCACTGCCCCACCTAGCTGACCCCTTCCTCATTCTTAAGACCAAGATTCAGTCTACTCCATACAATTGGGGGGTGTTCACAAACAACCCTCAAGACCCACCCTTCTGGGCTAACTGATCCCATACAAGCCCACCATCTGCTCTGAGGTTCCCCCCTCTGTATGGGTCCTCCCCATTCTCTGAGCCCTGTAGGGATCCTTGTGCTTGGCCCTCTGCACAAGCCCTGATGTTCCAGGTTCCCGGCTGACCTCCTCCTCCAGGAAGCCCCCCTGAAATGGCTCCATCTTTGCTTTTGCTCCCCCCTCTCAGCAACTGCTTGCTAGTGGATGGAAAACTGGAAACTCCTTGAAGGCAGGAGCTGTTTCTTTCAGCACCAGGAATGCCTGGCACACAGGATACACTCAACAAATGGACATGTGGACCTGAAGGGAGCACTAGATCTCCCTAACATTACTGGGATCCCCCTCAGCCACTGAAACCCAGGATCCTCCTTCTATCTCCTCCCACCATTGTGCCTAGCATTAGGCTGGGTTCACAAGTCTCTGTTGAGCAGAGTTTGGTGGTGGCAGATCACTAAAATCATGTAATTAATTTTTAAAAGAGATTTGTCTCCAAAACCCCTTTTAGAACACTGTCTGTCTGTCTTTGGGAGTCATCTGAGCTAATTCCATCCACAGGGTGAGGTATGGGCTTTATCAAGCACACTTCTTACTAGCAGCGGGATTTTGGACAAGTTTCTTCATCTTTCTGGGCCTCAGTTTCTTCCCCTGTAAAATGGGGGAGGTAAGGTCCCTTCCTGTCTTAGATCCCAGGCCACAAGTGAAATCCCAGTCACAGAGGAGGAAGGGAAGGTCAATGATGGAGTAACCAAAGGTGAGTGTCTAGGGCGATGAGGATGCATTCCGCCAGGAAGAAGGCAGAAGAGGAAGTGAGGGCGAGATAGAGCCACTGAATGTTGGTCAGCAGGGGACGAAAGGGGTGTCTTGGGTTCAAGTCACCTCTGACACATCTGCACTGTATGACCCCGGGAAAATGGCTCATCCTCTCAGGGCTCTGAACAATTCTCTAAAGCTCTTGAGTTGCAGAAAAACCTGTCCTGGTACAGGGACTTTCCTCTCCTGGGAGTTCCTTCAACCAATGAAATCACAGGTTCAATCTCTATCCCCATCCATAACCTTATTTATGGACAATATAGCAAAAGGTACAGGATGGACTGGGCAACTGGGTAGCACAGAGGATAGAGCACCAGCCCTGGAGTCAGGAAGACCTGAGTTCAAATCTAGTCACAGGCACTTGCTAGCTGTATGGCCCTGGGCAAGCACTTTACCCTGTCTGCCTCTGTGCTACAGACAGAAAAAGAAGGTGCCTCTGGTTGCGATTCAGAGTTGAAAAGGCTTCATTTGCACTGGTAGAAACCAAGGCTGAGGGAGGGAGATAAATGATTTGCCAAGGTAGCACCGCAGTCAGAAGCAGGATTTGAACCCAGGTCCTCAGACTCTATGAGGAAGGGAAGGCAGGAGAGGTGAGACAGAAAGGGGGAGGAAAGGGGAGTGCCCAAGCCTGGGGCCACCTTCCCTGCTCTGCCCTCTGAGAGTGGGGCCAGCCTACAGGCCCATTTTTCCTTTGCCCCTGCATCTACGGGTACAAACAGACTCAGTCACCTCCCAAGGGGGGGCAGAGCTCTCCCCCTTCCACCTCCAAGGCCAGGAAGTCTTCCCCCAACATGCAC
>NW_027187400.1:43432126-43432344 GCF_028583685.1 Petaurus breviceps papuanus
GTGCATGTTGGGGGAAGACTTCCTGGCCTTGGAGGTGGAAGGGGGAGGGAGGAGTGAGAAAGAAGGGACTGAGACAGAGGATGAGGGAGAAGGGGAAAGAGGGGGGCAGGATTCTGGGAGGAGGAAGGGGGAAGGGGGATGGGGAGAAGAGGAAAGGGGGGGCAGAGGGCAGGATTCTGGGAGGAGGAAGGGGAAAGGGGATGGGGAGAAGGGGAAAG
>NW_027187400.1:43432444-43458776 GCF_028583685.1 Petaurus breviceps papuanus
CAGGATTCTGGGAGGAGGAAGGGGGAAAGGGGGAGCAGAGGGCAGGATTCTGGGAGGCAGAAGGGGGAAAGGGGATGGGGAGAAGGGAAAAGGGGGGGCAGAGGGCAGGATTCTGGGAAGAGGAAGGGGAAAAGGGGATGGGGAGAAGGGGAAAGGGGAGGCAGAGGGCAGGATTCTGGGAGGCAGAAGGGGGAAGGAAAGGAGGAGCAGGGGAGAACTAAACAGAGAGAAAGTCATGGCTCGAGGAGTGTGTGTGACTTTGGGTAACCACTCTTTGACTCAGTTTCTTTATCTATAAGATGAAGAGGTTGGACCAAAAAAACCCCACACCCAGCCCCAATCTATGCGATGCCTCTCACCGTGCACACAAGACCACCCCCGTGAAGTGACTCCAGCGACAGACAATGAAGCACCTTTTCCCCTCAGAGGGGAGACACACTGACAGCCCGGGGTCACCATCTGGGGTACCGTGGCACAATCCTGAGGTGGGGCTCCATGCAGGGGAAGGGAGGTGGACCGGGAAGGATGGGCATTTCCAGTAACATCAAAACAAAAGGCAAAGGGGGGAAAGTCCTCGATTTTTAAAAAAACCCAAAACCTCCAAACCAGCCGAGGTGTTAGGTGAGGGGCCGCTAAGGTGGAGTTCAGATCTCTTCTGGAGTTCAGATCCAGCCTCAGACACTCACTAGCTGTGTGACCCTGGGCAAGTCACTGAATCCTACTTGCCTCAGTTTCCTCATCTGTAAAATAAGCAGGAGAAGGAAATGGCAAAGTACTCCAGTATCTCTGCCAAGACAATCCTGAGTGCTGACGGTGCCAAGGGAAAAAAAAGTCAGACGGTCCCTGCCTTCAAGAAGCTCCCATGCTCATCTGGGAGCCAAGCTATAAACACGAATATACAGGCCACGTCCAGAGAGGCCACGTCCAAAGAGCCACGTCCCAGGGAAGGGGCTGGGAGCGTCAGGACCAGGCGAGCACTCCTCCTGAAGCAGGGCTCTGAGCTGTGAGGTGGAAGTGGGGGACGGCCCCTCTCAGAGTCAGGCTGGCCTCCTGCCCTCTCTACTGAGTCACGCCAGGGCCCACGTTCTGGGGGCCTTCAAGACCAGCTGGGCTCCCAATGAGTGCTCTAGAGGCTGGAAGGGGGGGTCTGCACCTCAGAGTTCAGGGCTGACTCCTAGACATCGGGGAAAGGGGGGCCAGTGGGCCCAAAAGCACTGGCGTCCCATGGCCCAGGCATTGCTGACCAAGCGCTGGCCCGCAGGGCCCAGCACCCTCAAGGGGCTCACAGTCTGAAGGGAGACCTGAAGTAGCCAGTCCACATGCAGATGGGCCATGCAAAGACACTGGGGGCAAAGGATGACAACATCAACAGAGCCCCTTCAAAGAAAAAAGGGGGGCAGGGGGGCAGCACAGGCTAAAGAACAGGCTTGCAGAGGCCCTGCCTCAGTCTCCACTGGGGGGAAAATTTGTGAAGAGAGGGAAGAGGGCATTGTTCACCAGTAGGGATCTCTGGAGAAGGCAGAATTTTCAGTGAGACCTTTTCTAGTCCAATTACCATTTTGCAGATGAGAAACTGAGGCAAACAGGTTAAGGGACTTGCCCAGGATCATACAGCTAGTGTCTGAGACCAGATTTGAATTCAGGTCCTCCTGACTCCAGGGCCAGCACTCTGTACCAAGCTGCCTGTTCCTCAGTTTCCCCCTGTATAAACTGAGGAGACTGGACATGTAGCGCTTTAAGGTTCCCAGAGCACTGGACATCTATTAGACGAGATAACACACAAAAAAAGCACTTTGCAAATCTATCACTATGATCATACCTTATTTGAGGGCCCCTCAGCTCATTTCCAGGGCAAAATCTATGATCCTGTAGGCATGGGGTAATGAGTACGAGTGGGATCACCCCCATTTTATGGAGAAGGAAACTGAGGCTGAGAGGCTCACCCGGGCAAGATTCCAACCCAAGCCTTCTGGCTCCAAGATCAGATGAGGAGAGGCAGGAGGGGAGAAAGGCCCGGGAGGGGGAGGGCCAGGAGGAGGGAGGCATAGCCATCTCTTAAGATTCTGGCCACACAGTGCAGACCTGGGAGGCAGCCCTCTGGTTTTGAAGGGGGCCACGTTCAGATACACTGTGGGCAGGAGACTTGCTTCGGATCCCGCGGGCTTGGAGGCAATCCCTTCCTGGGATTTTTGGTGAATCAGGGTGTTTTGTTTTATTTTTTTTTTTTCAGATGGCTCACGACCAACCGTCCCTGACCTCCTGCTGGGTTTCTGGCCCAGGTTCTCCTATTCGGTGCCAGGGTCAATTCTGATTTGCTGCAAAGGAGTGAGCAAGCTAGCTAGCACACAGGCTTCCAGCCATCAGTCCTTGGGAACACACTGATGCTAATAAAAGTCCAGGGCTACAGGCAGACCTCTGGAAGAAGCAGCCGTTGGCTGTCCCCGGTGGGAGTTGCCCGGAGCTGGGCTCTCCAGTGAGCCTCTGCCTTGTCCAGGAACGCCTCCCATCCATCTCCTGGCCTCTGGATTCCTCCTCCAGCAAAATCACACAGCCTCGGGGCCAGAAGGGGCCTCCGGGGCCACCCTCTGGTCTGAACACAAATCCCCTCCTCTAACATCTTGGGCACTCACTCCAAAGGTTCAAATCCTCCCCCCCACAGGACCTCGTGATCTTGGACAATTCACTTAACCTCCCTGGGCCTTGGTTTCCTCATTTGTCAAATACTAAAAGGCCTCTGAGTTCCCTTCCAGCTCTAAACCAATGAGCCTATGACTATCTAGCCTCCAGCAGATGACCTGGAAGGAGGAAGAACCCACAGCCTCTTAATATGACCTGGCCATTTCTTATTTACTGCTTTTCAGTAAAGTTTGGCTGAAGCCTTGTTTTAAATCACAGCTATCACTGGCCAGACCCCACCATCCCGCTACCCACACCCAGGGCCATCCCCTGGTAACAAAACAAAACAAAAAAAAAACAGCAAAGACCCAAGCAAGCAGCAGGTAAAGCACCCCTACTGGTCAAGGTATGCAGCATTCTGCAGACATGGCCCCCTCCTCAACACACGGCTCCAAGGAAAGCCAGAGCTGCATCGCTCCTTTTCTCAGGGGCCAATGCCCCAGTGATCATGTGGCTTTATTTCCCCATTCTGTTCCTGGGGTCCCCGCTCCCCTAGATATCAGGCCTAATTCTGCCTCTCCACCCAATCCCATCTCTCCCTGCCCCACCCCCAATTCTACTCTCAAGTACAAATCCTCTTCCACAAGAAGACCCTTCCCCTATTTGAAGACCCCCATGCCATCTCTCAATATCCCAGGGGCTCTGGCTTCGCTGGCATCTGCTCCCTCAACCCTCATCTGCCAAGGCAGGTTACTAGTCAGTCCCACTTCTCCCACTGCTGGGCCTTTGCAAGGCCTGTTCTCTCCACCTGGAATGCCCTCCCTCCTTCCTCCCCTCTTTCAGAATCCCTAGCTTCTTGCCTCAAGTCAGACAGTACTTCCTTTCCTGATTCCTCTCCTCCTACCCCACCCCAAAGCCGGTCACTTGATCCCCACCCCCAGTCAGTCTCCTCTCCCAAAATTTACCTTTTTTGTTGTTGGGGGTTTTTTTGGAGGGGCAATTAGGGTTAAGTGACTTGCCCAAGGTCACATGGCTAGTATGTGTTAAGTATCTGAGGCCGCATTTGAACTCAGGTCCTCCTGACTCCAGGACCGGTGCTCTATTCACTGTACCACCTAGCCGCTCCCCAAAAATTACTTTTTAAACCTACTTTGTATGGGCAAGGTGTCCCAAAAGTCTTAGTTCGGCCTTAAGCTTCCAAATTTCACTAAGACTTTGGAGACACAGAAAGAGAATGTGTGTGTGTGTGTGTGTGTGTATGTGTGTGTGTGTGTATTGTAGTTCTCCCAAACTGAGCAGACACTCTCTGTCTGTGAATCCCCAGGGCCTAACACAGAGCCAGACACATAGTAGGGGCTTAATACATGCTCAGGAAAGAGGATGGTTTCCAGTGGGTAGAGCTGGTCCATCCCCCCAGGAGCTGATGGCTTCACTGTGCCTTCCCCAGGGGGCCTAGGACCGAGCAGAGGAGCCCAAGTGGGAGTCTCAATGAAGCCAGGCTAAACTGAATCACGGCAGCTTCTGTTTACAGTGCCAGAAAGTTCCCCAAAAGCTCTGCCCATCTCATCGAGCTCCCATCATCTCCAAGAAGGAGATGTCCATTATGACTCCCATTTCACAAAGGAAGGACTGAGGCTCTCAAACCCCTCACTTCACACTTGGAGAAAACAAGGCCCAGAAAGGGGAGAGACTTGGCCCAGAGCTCACATGGCTTTTATGCCAGAGCTGAGATTCGATTTGGGCCAGTTCCACCATTTAATTCAACCAGCATTTATCAAATGCCTGCTGTGTTTCCCAGGCCCTGTGCTAAAATGCTAGAGATACAAAAACAAAGCATGTAGAGGGCCGGCCCTCAAGGAACTAACATTCTCTGGAGGGAAACGTGTATGTAATCTGACAGTCTCTGGACAGGTGCACTTAAGCCAAGCCTGGAACAAGCTAGGGATTCCAAGAGAAGGAAGTAAAAAGGGAGGGCATGGGCACAGCCTGTGCAAAAACATGGAGGTGGGAGATGTGAACTCAGGCCTTCTGCCTTCCAGTTCAGTATTCAGCTTTATGGTAATAGCAAATCACATCTCTCTAGTACTTTAAGGTTTAAAAATGCTTGGGTCACCCAGGGAGGTAAATAGTGACTAGCCAACGACAAATATGGGACTCAAAAAAACTGAAATGCCTTGCCTGTGGTCCCACAGCTAAAAAACAAACAGCAGAGTCAGGACTTGAATCTAGTTTCCATCTAGCTTCTGCTTTCTGTTTAAAAAATCAACCTTTAGGGGAGGCTAGGTGGCACAGTGAATAGAGCACCAGCCCTGGAGTGAGGAGGACCTGAGTTCAAATCTGGCCTCAGACACTTAACACAAAAACTAGCTGTGTGACCTTGGGCAAGTCACTTAACCCCAACTGCCCTCCAAAAAGCAAAAAAAAAAAAAAATTCTGCTTTTAGTTTCTACCAGTTCCAGACCATCCTGCACAGGCCACCAAATTCATCTTTCAGTCACATATTACTCCTTGGCTCAAGAAACAACTATAACTCCCTATTGCCTTATGGAACTTGACAATCCGGCCCCACCAGACAGACCCAAACTCATGCCCCATTTCCTCTCCCTCCACTGTATCCTCTTTCCCCCAGGCTGAGTTGATCTCTCTCCACCATGCTTTTGTACACCTGGAATGCCCTCTTGTCTCTTCCACTCAAACCCCACTTCCAAGTGCTCAGCCCCTGGCTCTGACCTCCCAAACAGGGGAGCTGGCCATCTCTGCTCTGACCCGAGTCAGATCCCGCAAAGTTAGCTCATATTGTTTTCCACCTGCTTCAAACCACCACCTTGTCTCCCCAAGGCAGGCCAAGGCTTCTGGAAGGCAGGGGGCTGGCTGCCTCCTCTATTTCCTTTGGCTCCTCGACAAAATTGATTTTTTTTAAGAGGCTGGAAAATTATTGCGCCATAAGAAACAATGAATATGAGGAATTTAGAGAAACATGACAAGCCTTGTCTGAATGGACCTAGGGCTAAGAAAGTAAAACCAGCAAAAGAATGTAAACAAAAAAGCAACACTAAAAACTAACCCAACTGGTGAGGAAATAACATTTGCCTCCTCCCCTCAGCAGAAAGGTGGGGGACCAAGGGTGCAGAACGCTGTATGCACTGACGAGGAGATACTTGATTGTCATTAACTGTTTCCTTATTAATATATGCAATTAGTAATAAGTTAATAAGATTAAGGATGGAGGCATATGAGGAAATAACTGGTTTAAAATACAAAAGACATCAAAATAATAAAAATAAAATACAAAAGACACTGCTAAGCCTTTAGTAATCACTGGCATGTCTATGGCTCGTTAGGGTTTGCCAAGAGCCTCATGTATGTCAACTCGCTGGATCTTCATGACTACTCTGGGAGGTAAGTGATATTATTATCCCCACCTTGTAGATGAGGAAACTGAGGGCCAAAGGGGTCCCACAGCTGGCAAGGGTCCAAGATCAGATTTAAACTCAAGTCTGCCCAGAGCACTCTACCCACTGTGCCAACACCACTCAGAGAGGTATGAAGGGTTAGTAGAAATAGGAACAGTGGACCTGGAGACTGTCCGTCATCAGCCCTGCCGCAATCAAATCACTGCGTTCAGCCAGGATGGGGGCCATGTGTTTGGCCAGGACGGTAAGCGGCCAGGTCGGGGCCCGCGTGTTCAGCCAGGACAGGGGCCATGCGAGCGGCCAGGATGGGGGCCGCGTGTTCAGCCAGGACAGGGGCCATGCGAGCGGCCAGGACGGGGGCCGCATGTTCAGCCAGGACAGGGGCCACGCGAGCAGCCAGGACGGGGACCGCGTGTTTGGCCAGGATGGCGAGTGGCCAGGACAGGGGCGTCGAGCAATGAGCAAAGATAGCTTCACCTGGAAGCAGGGGATCTGGGCGCCTCGCCCAGCTGTGTGACTCTGGGGAAGTCCCTTTTCCCCTCTGAGCCTATGGTCCTCCTCTATCCCAAGGGTCCTGTGGGACCAAACGAGATGGGCACAGTGAGACACAGCTCCATTAGCCGCCCCCACCACGCTCCTCAGAAGAAACAGGAGCCGCGTGGGAATGAGGTGAATAGCGTGTGGCTCGCGTCACCCAGGATGCTGCCAGGGAGCCTTGAGACAGACGATGAGTTCACAGCCCAACATTTTTCATTCAGTCACCGGATCCACCTGCACGACCATCTGCCCCCAAACACTGAACAGAATGACAGCTTCACCCGGGCCGCTCTCTCTGAATTCTCCTGAATCCAAAATGAGAACTGGAACAGTAGCAATGATGAGGATGCCGAGCCCCACCAGACACTGTACTGTCACCCTCCATAGGACCTTGAGGGCCCCGGGCCTCAGCTTCCCCACTTGTAAAATGAAAGGGTCAAATGACTTGATGAACTCAAGAGGTCCCTTCTACCTCAAAATCAGTAAACAGCAAAGCCAGGTGGGACCACAGCCTCCAGAGATAAGGAAGGAATCAGACTTCATTCAGGGTGACGCCCTCTGCCAATGGCTCCTTCCTCTGCAACCCGGGAGAGCTACCTGGGACACTGAGGAGTGGCGTGGCTCCCCAAAGCCCACACACGGCCAGCAGGGGGTCAGAGCTGGGACTAGGCTCTCCTCACTGGGCCACACTGCCTCTCGTGCTAGTTACTAATGCTCTCTAGCCAAGCTGGTCTGGCCTCTGGTCTCCAGGCCAGGCTGATCTCTCCCCACCATGCTTTTGCACACCTGGAATGCCCTCAAACCCCATCTCCAAGGGCTCAGCCCACACACTGGCTCCAACCTCCCAGACAGGGGAGCTGGCCACCTCTGCTCTGACCTGAGTCAGATCCCACAAAGTTAGCTCCACCTGCTTCAAACCACCACCTTGTCTCCCCAAGGTAGGCCAGGCTCCCAAATGTCCCCAGGTGAGCCTCAAGGGCCTGTTAGAGATGCTCACCTCAAAGGCTACCTGCAGAATTCAGTCAGCTATTAATAAATAGCATTTACTAAACACCTAGTATGGGCCAAGCACTGGAGATACAAAGAAAGACCGAACATTTCAACCAGTATTTCCTGAGCATCTATGCTGAGGAATGCTCTGCCAGACACTGAGGACACTCCACCTGGGCCCTGGGCCTGGCCTTCAGGGAGTTTAGGACATGACCACAAGGCTGGCACAAGCCGGTGGGAGAGAAAGTATACCACACGTAGACTTTAGAACCAGAACTAACAAGAAAGACCATCCAGGCTACTCTCTTAATTTTACCAAAAGAGGAAGTGATTTATCCAGGACCACACAGCCAGTAGGTAACAGACACGGGACCTATTTTAATACCAGCTAGATAGCACAGTGGATAGAGCGTGTTGGGCCTGGAGTCTGGAAAACTCGAGTTCAAATCCAGCCTTGGATACGTACTAGTGGTGTGACCTTGGGCAAGTCACTTAAAACCTCTCACATCTGTAAATGAGGCTAATAATAACACATACCTCCCAGGACTGTTTTCAGGATCAAAGGAGATATTTGTAAAGTGCTATGAAAACTTTAAAGCACCATATGAATGCTGACCATTACTATTAATTTATTATTATTCATGAACCTTCAGAGATTCAATCAGTCAAAAAAAAAAACATTTACAGGGGTGGCAGTGAATAGAGCACCGGCCCTGGAGTCAGGAGGACCTGAGTTCAAATCTGACCTCAGACACAAACACAAAAACTAGCCATGTGACCTTGGGCAAGTCACTTAACCCCAACTGCCCTACCCTCCCCCCTCCAAAAAGTAAAAAACAAAACAAACAAAAACCATTTGCTACGTTGCTACGTGGCCTCAAAGTCCAGGGGAACAGGGCTCACACCCTTCCTCTGATACATCCTGGCCGTGTGTCCTTGGGGGGAGGGGAAAAAAGAAGCATTTATTGAATGCCTACTATGTGCTAGGGACTATCCTGAGCACTTTACAAACGGTATACCATTAGGAAGGCACTCACTCTCTTGGTGCTTTGGGTCACTCAGTCACAGAGAAGGTGGAGACTTGCATTAGTAGGGGGAGCTTCCTTACCTGGGACTTACTTCCCTGTACCAATGATCTCAAAGGTCCAGCCCCTCTCCCTGTCCTACTTTGTGCAATGTACTGTGGGGCAGGGCCTGAAGGAGCCCCAGAATAAATAACGCCTGCTGGCAAACTTGCATTTAGCATTAACAGGCAGGTACTGCAAGACAGGAAGTCTGCTTAGACAACCAAATGATCACAGCAGCACTTTTTGTGACAGCAGAGAACCGGAAACCAACTGGGTGATGCCCATCCATCCACTGGGAAGGGCTGAACCAGCTGTGGCCCTCAAATGTAACAGGATTATCAGCTCACCAAAAGAAACCTGGGAAGATTAGTATGAAGTGATGCAGAGAGAAGCCAGCAGAACCAGGGGGACAAGAGGCAAGATGACCACAGTGATGTCAGGGAAACCAACCCAACAAAGCAGCCGAACAGAGATCAGATGCAACGAGCCTCCAAGGCCAAAAGAGGAAACACACCTGTCTCCCCTTCTAGACAAAGCAATGGGGGGATCTGGCTGGAGAACGCTGGGGCTGGAGGAATATTGCAGAAGAGACTGGGCATCAATAAAGCTTTTTTAAAAAAGGGTTTGAAAAGGACTGGTCCTGGAGTAGCTAGGTGGCACCATAGTGGACAGAGCATAGGCCTTGGAGTCCAGAGGACCTGAGTTCAAATTCAGCCTCAGACACTTAGTGGCTGTGTGACCCTGAGCAAGTTACTTAACCCTGACTGCCTCCGAAAACAGAAAAGGAGCGGTCCTCTGAAATCTTTCTCTTTTCTCTACCCCAACCTATTTGGTGCTGGATAATTTTCAAGTGTCCAGAGGAGAAGATGACTATTAGGCAAGGAGTTTTCCACATTGGCTCTTTCTAGAGGACTACCCATTCCAGATGGGAACGACACAATCTCAGCAATGGAAGGAAAGCAACTTCCAATCAACAAGCCAGGAATCCAGCGCAAGAATCACCTTTAACACATCTGTAAAGTGGGGTCATCCTACCTGGCCCAGGACCTCCAGGGATGGGCACCTCAATACCTTCTGGGGCATCCAGTAGACAGGTCTAGTTAGAAAAGAGGCAGCTAGGTGGTGCAGTGGGTAGAGCATTGGACCTGGAGTCAGGAAGACCTGAGTTCAAATCCAACCCCAGATACTTACTAGCTGTGTGACCCTGGGCAAGTCACTTAGCCCTATCTGCCTCCATTTCCTCATCTGTAAAATGAGCTGGAGAAGGAAATGGAAAGCCACTCCAGTATCTTTGCCAAAAACAAAACAAAAAAAAAAAGAGGGGGAGTCACAAAACGTGGGACACGACTGAAAAACCATAACAAAAGATTTTAGAAATGTTGAAATTTTCTTTTAAACATGGACAAATTAGGAAAGATTCATTGTTACTATTAAAACAGTGCAACTGTAGAGAGAGAGCTACATTTGGAATCAAAAGACCCGGGTTCCAATCCTGGTTCTTTTTTGTGGCTTTGCTAGGTCACTGGTCTCTCTCAGTTGGTCAAGATGGATCTCACCTGCCGCCGCCCCCACCCCCAGATTTACATCTATGATTCCATTAGTCACTTACTGTCCCTAGGCTTTGGTTTCCTCCTCTCTAAAATGAAGGGGTTGGACTATGGTCCCCAAGGTCTCATCCAGCTATAAATCAACCACCCTATGACGTGTGCCTGGTTAGATGGGACCTGACACATCTGGCCCTTTTGTAGAGAAAAAGCCTTGGGCACAGAGGTTAGAAGGACGTGCCCACCAGGGGCCCTCATCTCCAACCGAGTCTTATCTAAAGAAACTTACGTGTCTTAGCTCTAGAGGCCAGCATCCTATCCTGAATCCACAAAGTGCCCAGAAAAGGGCCCCCAACAGAGGCTTCTCGACTGACACTACCAGGGTAGGGTGACTGAGGCTTTGCCACCAGAATCGGGGGGGGGGGGTGCTTTGAGTTTCAGGGAAAGTTCAGCTGCAGGTGAAAACAGGACTGGTGAAGGCCTTGAAAGCACCGTCAAGCTTCCAGCTGCAGCTGATCTATCTAAAGTGCTTTCATATCCAGCAGCTGATCACGATGATAACTTCCACTCCTCCAACACTGGACAATTCACTAAGTATTTTTAACAGAACCCTGGGAGATAAGGAATACTATACTATCATGCCCATTTTACAGAAGAGGAAACTGAAGGGGTTGGGGGAGGTCTACCTACTCAAGCCCTAGGCCTGGAGCCACTGGGATGACAGAAGCCGGGGGAGCTTATAAAAGGCCCAAGCCCAGACTGGGCAGAAAGGTCAATGGGTGGGGCATCCCCAAATCACAGGCTGACATCTGGGTGGAGGAGGGAGTATCTAGTCTCAACCCCTTCCTATAGAGATGTAGAATGGGAGGCCTGTGAAGGTGAGATGGCCTGCCCGGGGTCACACGGTGGGATCTGAATCCAGGGCCCTGGATTCCAGAACCGATACTTTCCCCACAGTCTGAGGGGCCTGGTTGGTTTCTCCATAAATACAGAGGATGGAAACAGATCACTCCCAAGGTCCCTCCCAAGCTTTAAACCTCATGATCACAAGCCCCCCAGGGTGGGTTCTCCAGTTGTTCTCAGGGGAAATGCTGGAGTGCTTTGCTAGTTACTTCTCCAGTTCATTTTACAGAGGCATACAGGGTTAAGTGACTTGCCCAGGGTCACACAGCTAGTGTCTGAGGCTGAATTTGAATTCGGGTCTTTCTGATGCCAGGCCTGCTGCTCTATTCACTGCGCCATCCCAGTCCCCCAGAGATATCCAGCAGCCAAGGATGAAGAGTAGGAGAGGGCGTGAAGAGCTGATGGCATGTCAGAAAGCCTGACAAAGCAAGAACTCTACTTCGACCAGTCAAGCATTTATTAAGCGCTTACTATATGCCAGGCATGAGAGAAACAATGATAAACTCATAATAGGCTCCAAAGCTAATGTGATTGATTTTTCTTTTAAGGATGTGCCAGGGTCCCCTAATGAGGACAGCAGTCATCAGTTAAATAAATAAGCCAAAAAAAAATAAATAAATAAAATCTCTGCCTACTCAAGAAGCAGATGTTCTAATGTAAATGAATCCTGAGGACTTGTTATGGAAATGGTACATTAGGCAACTCCGAGGCCCCTCCAGCTCAGGAGAGGCAGCCTGGCACCAGAGAGTGGGTACCAGGGAGGTGGGGGGGAGGCAAAGCAAGAGCACCAGCTCAGGTAAGGGAGATCTGGGCCAAAATCCCACCTGTAACCCTTACTGCCCATGCTACTCTGGTCAAGGCCTCAGTTTCCTCATCTGTAAATGCTCAGTCCTTTTTTCAGTTGTGTTGGGCTCTTCGTGGCCCCGTTTGGGGTTTTCTTGGCAGTGCTTTGCTATTTCCTTCTCCAGCTCATTCTACAGATGAGGAAACTGAGGCCAACAAGGTGAAGTGACTTGCCCAGGGTCACACTGCCAATAAGTGTCTGAGGCCATATTAGAACTCAAGTCTTCCTGACTCCAGGCCCAGGGCTCCATCCACTGTGCCACCTAGATTTGCAAATCTCAAAACACTGTAATGACACAGCCTTGGACAAGTCATCCCAGTGCCTCAGTTTCCATAATTGTAAAATGAAGACTTGACACCTTCTAACCCTTCTGATTCTAAACCCATCATCCTGTGGTGGCCTAGATCCACAGAGCTGGAAGGGAAATCAAATCAGGGCCTGAGTTCACTGCCCCCTGACCTGAGGAAGGCCCTGGGGCAGCTACCCATTGCCTACAGTGTGGAGACTGACTGCTGGCGTAGAATTCAAGGCCTTCTACGATACCCTGCCAATCTATCTTAAGCCCTGACACTCCCTTCTGCACCTGATTCTGGGCCCATTCAAGCCAGGCTCCTCCATGAAAGAAGTGGGTCTGGATCCTGGCTCAGACCCTCACTGGCCATGTGACCCTGGACCAGTCACTTAACCTCCCAGGGCCTCAGTTTTTCCTCTAAAACTGCAGAGGTCCGACTTGATGGCTCCTAGACTTAAATCTCTGATTCTCTAATGTTAAAAGAGGCCTTGACCTCAGGCCCTCCACACACGTTAGGCTCCTTCCTTCCTGGTGACTCCCGAGCCCTTAGACAAGCGCAGCCCTACCTCTCCAGGCCTTTCCCATCCCTCCAACCCAGCTCCCCAGGGCCTCTACACAGACTAGTGGCAGCTAAGCAGCACGGAGGAGGGAGCATCAGGCCTGGATTCAGGACAACCGATGCTTACTCCCTATGCAACCTTGGATTGTTGGACAACTCACTGTCCCAGGGTCTCAGCTTCCTCATCTGTAAAATGAGGAGGGTTAGACTAGATGGTCTCAGGGTCCCTCTTCTAGCTCTAGATTCCAAGTCTTTTTCAATGGTGGTGGTAGCAGTGATGACTAACCTTTATATGACACTTTGTTTTGCGTTATCGAATGTTAATGCATCGATCCTCAGCCACCCCAGGAGGTAGGAGCTAGAATTATCCCCATTTTACAGATGACGAAGCCAAGAGTGAGTGAGGCATAGAGACAGCACACAGTAGGTGTTTAATAAGTGCCTGCCCAGGATGCACTCCTTCCTTATTTCTGCCTCCTGGCTTCCTTCAACTGCCTTTCCCAACCATGATTAATTGGAATGCCCCCCTCTGCTGATTCTTTCCAGTTCCAGCAGGTGCTTAAAAATGTTTACTGGCCCAATGACCAGTAGGCCACATTCAAAGTGGGATTTGAACTTGGGTCTTCCAGAAGCCCAATACCCTATCTACTTATGAGGCTAACTCGTCTGGTTCCCCGATTCACTGTGGCCAGTACAGGGCTGGGAAGTCAAAGCAGGCCGCTTCCTTTACCCTAAGGCACCCCAGCCCCATCCCCCATCCCACACCAAACCCAGGATCACCCCCAGTGCTCCTGAAGGATGGAGAGAGCCCCCAGCCCCAAAGGCAAACCTGGGCCCCTCAAGTCCTCAGCTGCTGGCCAGCTCTGGGACCTCAGACAAGTTCCACTGAGCGCTTCTCATTTCCTCTTCAATAAAACAAAGGCCACCAGCCTCTAGGCCCTTTATAAACAGCACAGCAGTGGGAGCTAAAGTCTGTACAGGTCTTGCCTCCCAGGCTGTGTGGTACTTGTAAACCTCCGCCCCCCCTCCCCCAAAAGGCCTTCCCTGGCAGAAGAGCCGAGGCAGCCCCTCAGGGCCTTCAGCAGGGGCCGGGGCAGCAGGGCACTGAGGCTGGGGAGCCTAGAGCTGAACTCTTTCAGGGTCAGGAGGAAACAATGGGGGGAGACCCGGAAAGAGCGGTGATGTCAGAGACAAAAGGCTGTAAGAAAAGTTTGGTAAAGTACTTTACTTGTGTACTGCAAGGAGGCCTCTCTCAGATACCCAAATCCTCAGAGCAGGTGCTCAATGCATTCTAATTGACTGATTAATAAAGGGCCAGAAACAAAGCAGAAGTCCGCCAACAAGACAAAGGTTAAGCAAACTGTGCTACCTGAATTATGCAACGTCTGTGCTGGAAGAAGAGAAGGAAGGAGACTTTATTACACACCTACTATGCGCCAAGCACATGCTAAGTGCCTCAAAACATTTTATTTGATCCTCACAACAGCCCTAGGAGAGAGATGCTTCAGAATCCTCATTTTATGGGTGGAGAAACTGAAGCAGTGGTTAAGTGACTTGCTCAGGGTCACACAGCTAGGAAGTATCTGAGGCTATATTTGAACTCTGGTCTTCCTGACTCCAGCCCAAAGCTTTCTCTAGCCAATACCTCTTGGCTCCAGGCATTTCTTTTGGCTGTCCCCCAGGCCTGGAACAGCTCTCTCCTTAGATTACTAACCTCTCCAGCTTCCTTTAAGTCCCATTATTCCAGTCTTCCCCAACCTGTCTTCATTCTAGTGTTTTCCTGCTATGACATACTATTTATCCAGTAAGGGTTTTTTGGTGTATTTGTTTACATATTGTTTCCCCCATTAGACTATAAGCTCCCTGAGGGCAGGAACTGGCTTTTGCTTCTTTTTGTGACCCACTCTAGTGTCTTTGCCAAGAAACCCCCAAATCTGGTCACAAAGGGCCAGACAAGACCAAACAAGTGTATCTCCAGTGCTCGACACACAGTAGGCACTTAATAAACGCTTACTGATAGATTGGTTCTGTCACTTACTGCCCATGGAACTTTAGGAGAACTCTGGGTCTCAGTTTCTCCCCTCGATAAATTAAGGGAACCCTTGGAGGTCACCAAATCCAGCCCTGTTTTATAGAGCACACAATGGGAACACAGAGAGAGGAGACTTTTTATGTGTCATCAGAAAAAGAATATGTCCAAGCCAAGGTTCAATCATGCTGAGATTCGACCCTGAGTTGTCAGACTAAATCAAATGTGGGGACAGAGAGTGTCTCTGAAGGTCCATCTGGCTAGGACCTTCCTATTCCTTGTGTCAAAGCTGCTGTCCCGGGAAAGCCTTGATTAGGAGCCCATCCTATATGTTCTGCTCATTCCCCAGGGGAGAGATGAGAACTAAGGCATCGGCAGCTATTGACAAGGGAGCAGTGACCGCACAGGCTCCCATCACCTGAGGTGACACATCGAGAGCTCAGGCTGGTCCATCAGGCAGGGGCTAGAGAGTGGTGACAGGGCAGAGTCTGGATAGACAGAGGGCCAGCAGCAGGAGGGCACTGGGAAGGTGAGACATGGGAAGGCAGGTGGGGAAACCAAAGATGCCTCCTGACCATGGCGGACGGCAACCTGGACAGACCCAGCTCAAGCTGGGGTCAAGACCGAGCAATTCCAACTGAATCTAGGCTTAGGAGCTCAGTCTTGGCTGGGGGACAGAATATGCATAGACATCTCACTTCTGACCCTTCCAATTCCTTCCTTGGGAGAAGCAGGCCCACTGGCCCCTACCTGGGGGACTCTGACCAGCTACAACTCTGTGCCATCATCCCTGGGGCCTGGTGCTTTCCTGAAGAAAGAAGCACACCAAAGGGCTGTAACCAGGATGCCCCAGAGTGGGGAGGGTGAGTCAAAAAGAACTGATTTTAAGTGGCTTCAAATCCCAGCTCTGTATGCCAAGTCACAGTCCTTTTCATCTGTAAAATGGGAATACTGTAACACTCTCTACATAGTGAATAATGAGCTCTGTAAACCTTAAACCTTTGTAAACTACAAAGCCCCAAGGGCCATAGAATGGAGATCCTCGGCAGGCACTTAGAACCCCTCTGGGCCTAAATTTATTCCTGAATCTGAAAAACCAAGGAATGAAGTAGGTAACCTCCAGGGGGACCATTCGATACAGAGGGAAAGTGGAAGCCAGAGAACCTGGGATCAAGCCCCGCCTCAGTTTCCTCCACTGTAAAATGATGGACTAGATGACCTCTAGAGCTAGGCTTTTAGGAAAGCCTGAGTGAGCTCCTACTGTGTTCACTGCGAGGAGAACACAAAGAAACAGAAGGCTTTGTCCAGGGCCTCTAGGGGCACTACAATCCAGCTGGGGAGGAAGGCCAAGCCTAAGGCAGTGTGGCGCAGTGGTCAGTAATACAGATAAGAGGGCAGGGGGGTTTGTGTCCCCGGCATTGGCACATGGTGGGCGTTTAATATGAAGTGCCGGGTGTCCCTCTGTAAGCTTTAAAGGCTAAGACCTCTGGGACATCTCAGTGAGTTCAGGATAGAAGGGAGGCAGGAACAGGCTTTTAACTAGGCTCAAGTCCTATCTTTCAAACCAGACTAAGGAAAAAGTCCAGCACAAAAGCAGTCAGAGGCCCTGGACTCAAATCCTGACTCCAATATTTACACTGCTTATCACCTTGGGCAATCCATCTGGTCCTGCCTTGAGGCCACATGTGGGCCCTCTAGGTCCTCAAGTGCGGCCTTTTGACAGTCAAAGGGTTCCACCCCCAGAACAAAAGAGGGACGAGAGAGAAGGCAGTATCCCTGCCCTCAGGAAGCCCAAGATCTAGGCAGGGACACAAGACACAGTGAAGGCCATATTATCAGAAACAAGACAGAACATGCCTGGTCAAATGCTAAACTGGGTACAAATCCTAAGGAGCCCCAGGACAGAGCCTTATCCGTTCTTGTTGTCACAGACCCACCCACTTGGGAGAAGCCTAGAGAACCCTTCTCAGAATGATGTGCTTAAACTCATAAGACAGAAGACAAAGGACTAAAAAATGAATCAATTATATTGAAAGTATAGAAAATACCATTTTCCTTCCCCTCGTTCAAGTTGACAGACCCCCCCCCAAAAAAAATTTACCTAGCCAGGTAAAGCAAGCAGTGTATTATATGCAATGTGGGACTTACAGTAAAGACTGGAATTCAAATCCTGCCTCAAGACATTTACAAGCCAAATAACCCTGGGAATGTCACATGGCCTTTCTGCCTCAGTTTCCTCATCTGTAAAATGGGGATCATAACAGCACCTCCCTCCTAGATCTGGTTGTTGATAGGAGCCAATAAGTTAACAAATAAGCCTTATAGCACCATGTACAAGTAGCCATTGTTATCCAAGGACTTAAAAAGTCTTGCTCTATGAGTGTGGAGGGGGGAGAGCCTGGACACCATGGGCAAGTCACCTGTTTTCTCATCTGTGAACATGGGGAGGATTTCTCTAAGGCCTATTCAAACTCCAAATCCAAAGACAGGAGTGAGCTCCCCGGCACTGGCAACAACCAAGCAGATGTTAGCTGAGCTTCATCAGGAGTGTCACCCTCTGACAGTCTCTTTCTGCTCCAAGATTCTGCCATGGAGTCATGAAAGGCTTCCTGAGGAAGATGAGGGTGGGGGCCTGAACTTCACCTTGAACCCTTTCAAGACAGGAATCATTCAGTCCTCCCTGGATCAGTACCACCAAAGAAAGGCCCTCTTCCTATACCAACAACCACACTTATCTTCTACTAGGACACCTAATACAGCACTGGACCTTGAGTCAGGAAGACCTGAGTTCAAATCCAGCCTCAGGTACTTCTTGACTGTGTGACTCTGGGAAAGTCACTTTACCTCTGTGGACCTCACTTTCCTCATCCATAGATTGTTTTGGGGATAGCGAGATATTATTTGTAAAGCAGGGTCCCTTGTCCAAGAATCCTACAGCTGGGAAGGTCCACAAGGATGTCTCTAATTTATTACCATATCTGTTGGGGGAGTGGGGAGGTTCTCAGCTGCATGATTAACCGACAGCATCACCTCCTCCCCGCAGCCGGGGTTCTCCGCCAGGGTTCCAGATTCAGCCCAGAGATTCTTCTTTCTGAAGCTTTTTAAGGCTTACAAAGCACTTTCCCCACAAGACCACGAGGAAGGGAGGACAAGTGTTATTTCCCACCACTCACCCCCATTTTACAGATGAGGAAGTTGGGGCCTGGGGAGAGGAAGTGCTTTGTCCCATGCTTACACGGCTAGTAAGAGCTGGAGGAAAAAAGCCTCCTTTGAGTCTGTCCCCGCCCCCCCCCCATGAGAGATTTCTCCCTAAAGATGAAGGGAAAGCAAGAGAGAAAAGCCAGAGACCAAAATTCAAGCTCATCTGGGCCCATCCCCAGGAAGGTGGCAGCTACACGGATGGTCTGAGAACGTGACTGACAGAAAAACAACTCCAGGGGATTACCCACGCTCTAACAAGTGAAAAAGGAAAACAGCAAAGCAGAGCATTAACACAGCACTCCCTCACCTGCAAATGACTGGATCAGGCCTCGGAGCTAGAGGGACCATTCCACAGATGAGGAAAGTGACTGGCCTAGTGACGGTCAGAGCCCGGCCCCAGCAGAGCTGGGAGGAGCTGGTCCCACCACACCACACTGGCATCCCGACCCTAGGGAGACGAGAAGGATGGTCTTGGCCAAGCCCAACCTACACCCCCCAACTTCCTGGAACGCAGGATCACAGCAATCCCAATCTGCTTGGGGAGATGGGCGTTCACTAACAACAATGCAAGGCACCAGGAGCACCCAGAGCAAGGGCGCAGAACCAGGGCCCATGAACATGGCTGGGGAAAACAGAGGCATCTTAACCTTAATCCTGTAACTGAGGGCTCAGCCACTTAGAGACCGGGCCAGGCTTCTGCCTGGTGAAGATGCTGCAGGCCAAGGGCCCACATTGAGGCTCTCACTCACTTTCTCTCTCTGGGTCTCACTTGCACAGGCCTACAAGAGCTGGAAGGCAGTGGGTAAGAGCAGGACCAGGGGGACCTTCGCCCACTGGGTCACAGATCTGAGGAGGAAAGGGAGCCCCTCCTTTACCAGCAAAGGTAAGTGACTTACCCAGGGTCACCCTGCCGGTTAGCTGGTATCAGAGCCGGGACTGAAGTCCCCTCCTCAACCGCCAAGTCAGGGGCTGGCCTCCCTGAGTTCTGAGGTGTCTTTCAGCTTCAAACGTCTAGTGTCTCTGTTATCTGTGATCTAAGTGTCCAGCAAAGAGTACAGACAGTACCGAAGCCACAGGAGTTCAAGGAAAGGAGAGCAAGGGGGAGGGAGGAGAGGAGAAAAGGGGTGGGAGGAAGGGGGAAAGAGAAGGTGGGAGGAGAGAGGGAGAGAGAGGAGAAGAGAAAGAGAGAGAGAGGAGGAGGAAGAAGAAAAAGAGAGAAAATAAGGAGAGACAGAGAAAGAGAGGAGGGGCAAAGAGAGAGAAATAGGAAGAAGAGAGAAAGGGAGGGAGAGAGAGGGAGAGGGAGAGAGAGAAGGGACAGAGACAGGAGAGAGAGAGGGAGAGAGAGAGAGAGGAGGAGGAAGAAGGGGAAAGAGAGAGAAAATAAGGAGAGACAGAGAAAGAAGAGGGGCAAAGAGGAGAGAAGAGGAAAAAAGAGAGAGAGGAGAGACAAACACAGAAATAGGAAGAAGAGAGAAAGGGAGGGGGAGAAGGAGAGAGAGAAGGGGACAGAGACAGGAGAGAGGGAGGGAGAGAGACAAGAGGAGGCAGAAGAGCGAGAGACAGAGAGAAGGAGCCCTCAAACACACACTGGGCGAGGAAGGCTTCCTGGAGGAAGCGGGGGGAAGCTGAGCTGGCCCAGCAGGGAGGGGTATCCCAAGAGAACAGCTGTAGGGGCAAAAGGGCCTTTATCTTCTTTCTCTTTGTCAAACCCTGCAGTCAAGAAAGGTCCCTAGGAGACAAAAGGCATCTGATACTATAATGTCTGAAACTCAATTTCGTTATCCTTACAATAGGATCATAGATGGAAGGGACCTCATCTAGTCTGACCTCCTCACTTTTACAGATGAGGAAACTGAGACCTGGGGAGCCTTTATTAGGTTTGTCAATAGGCAGGATTTGAACCCAGGTCCTGTGATCCCAGGGCCAGGGCCCTTTTCATTGTTATCACTCCTCCTTCCAGGGATAAAATCCTAGACAAGACAACCCATCCCACAGCATGGCTATAAGGAAAATAAATCCTCAGTACACAAGACACAGCAGATAGTGCACCAGGCCTGCAGTCAGGAAGATCTGAGTTCAAATCCACCCTCTGATACCTACTAGCCGGGTGACCCTGGGCAAGTCACTTCACCCTGTTGGCCTCAGTTTCCTCATATGTCAAATGAGCTGAAGAAGGAAATGGCAAACCCCTCTAGTATTTCTGCCAAGAAAACCCCAAATGGGCTCACAGAGAGTCAGGCACGATTGAACACCAGCACCACAACAAAAGCACCATAAAAATGTGAGTGACGAATGATTATAGACATGACTTCCTCTACCAGAGCCTCAGCTGGATGACCCCGAGCTCCCTCAGAGCCTGCAAAAGACAGCCCCTGAGGACCAGACCAGTAAGAGTGCTAACTGACATGTACAGCACACTCTTGTGTGCATGCACACACACACTTAAACCCATGTGAACATCCTTATAACTCTTCCAGGTGGATGCCGTATCATCATCCCCGTTTTCACAGATGTCAGAACACTAAGGCTGAGAAGAGAAGCAGCCTGCCCTGGGTCCTGGAGCTAGGTAAAATATCAGGGACAGGATCTGACTCCAGCTCCTCCAGAATCCTGGCCCAGCACTCAGTTAAGTTTTGAGGGGTTCACTGCCAAAGATCAGTCACCAAAATGGCATCATTTTTTCTGCCACAAATCATCACAAAGATCAGGGACAGGGTGTGGTGAATGGGACACTGGACTGTAGTCAGAAAGGCCTGGGTTCAAACCCTCTCTGAGCCACATGGAAAAGCTACATCACCCCTTCTGAGGCCTCAGTTTCCTTATCTGTGAAATATAGGGTTTGAATGTGACGGCCTCTAAGGTCCTTTCCTGAGCAGCTGGGTGGTGTGGTGGGTAGAGAGCTAGGCCTAGAATCAGGACACCCCAGTTCAGATCTGGCCTTGGACACTTGCTGTATGACCTGGGCAAGCCACTTTAACTCTGTTTGACTCAGTTTCCTCATCTGTAAAATAAGCTGGAGGAGATGGCAAACCTCTCCGCTATCTCAGTCAAGAAAACCCCAAAAGGAGTCAGACATGACTGAAACAATTCAACAACAAACCCTTCCACTTTTAAATCTAAGATGCTCTGATCTATGGCCCATCCATTGAGATTCAGAAAGGAAATCAGAGACCCTTAAAATACTGACTCATTACACTTCACAGGCAGCCCATCTCAGGGGTACCTGCGCTGTAACTAGGGACAAAGAACACAACTCTTACTAGTGGAATTTCAGGCATCAGAAGCAGAAAAGGTTTTTGGGGGCCTAGGACAAAGGAGGGCTGTGGCCAGGTGTGACCTCTGCTAAGCCGTAGGTCGGCCCCTGGGAAGAACCCATGGTCAGATGCCAATGGAGAAAGCTACATCTGTCCCAGGGAACACTGCTCTCCCTCCCCCCAGGGCCTGAAGCGCTAACAACTGCCAGGAAAGAAAATGCCATGTTTTCATGTTTCCAATTAACTCCCAGTCTTGGGGCTGTCCTCTGCAGTCTCAGGACCCAAAGCCAAAGTAGATGCTGAAGAAAAAAGGACCCTCCTGCTCCCCGTTGGAACTGAGGCACGTGAGCCAAAGATGGGGCTGCCACTGCCCCCGTCCCTACCCCCACCCCTGACAACGGGCAGGCCTCTCCCATGAGGCTTCTCAGACCAGCCACTGAGCCCTCACAGACGCCCCAAAAGGGAACGGGGTGAAAGAAATATGACGATGCCCATTTTACAGATCAAGAAACTGGGCCCTGGAGGAGGTCGCCCATATAACAGCAGGGCCACTCCTTGGAGGGGAAGACAGAGACCACCGGGGCTTCCCCCAACCCTGGCAGGAGATCTCCATCACTTACAGTTCATTAGAAAAGGGGCCTGGCGGCTCGTTGTAAGTCTGTGATCTCCCAGCAGAAGGCAAGGCTCTGTCTCTCCCCCCAAAAGAAGGATATTAAGGCTTGAACAAGTGTGGGGGAGGTGTTTGGGTGGGGGTCAAGCCCAGCACAATCTGGCTTAGACTGATCTCACATTCCTCCCCCTCTCCAATGCTACATTCCAGCCACATTCGCCTACGAAATATCTTCCATTGGGGTGCCCCTCCCCCCACACACACTCGGAATTAGCCCTCCCATCTCCCACCTCCAGGCCTTTGCATGGGCCATCGTGCCTCATGCCTGCAACATTTTTGGGGGGATCACAGATTTCCATCTGGAAGGGACCTCAGAACTCACTTAATACAACTTTCTCATTTTACAGGTGAGAAAACCAAGGCCAGAGAAAGGCAGGTCCCTTCAAGGCTTCCTCTGAACAAGTGTTAGCCCCTATTGCAGCTGACAAGCAAGAAAAAGAGAGCCCCATCCTCAGCATCAGTAAGACCCAGACTCAAATCATTTCGAAACAAAACCAAAAAACACAACAACCCTTAGCCTTAGTTTCCTCATCTGTAAATATTAGAGGGATGGATGACATGTCCTCCCAGATCCTACTAGCTGGAAATTTATGATCCTATGAGCCCTCCCAAATACTTTGTATATGTTCTGCATTTACTTAATATCTCTATATGTTTTCCCCTCCCTCTCCCGTAGTCACTTCCTCCTCCCTACCCTAGAAACTCTTAGGGTACAAACTATCCCCCTTGTATCTTTGCAGGGTGGTGCTACATATTCAGTAGGCAGCTAATAAATGCTTGTTGAAACAAACTGAACTCAGCTGGCGTCTTGCCAGGGCCCCTCCAAGCGGCCAGACAGTAAGCTATGGGAGGGCAGCGGCCCCTCGTCTGTCTCCCTTCCCTTTATGGCCTGACTTGGGGCACTGCACACAACACTAATCATGGGAATGTATCGGCCACATCTGATTTCCAGGGCGCCCTCTGCTTTGCTTCATCCCATCTGACACCTGGCAACAAGCCTTGGCGGTAGGTATTTTCATCTTCATTTTATAGGTGAGGAAACTGAGGCCCAGAAAGGCCCAGTGCCTGAGACAGCACTCCAAGGTCAGACGGCCCTCCATCCAGCTCTAGGATGCCTTGGGATGTTAGAAAGAGCCCAGAATTGGGAGGCAGAGAGCCAGGGACTCCAACAGCAAGACCTTGAAAAATCACTGCTTCTCTAGATTTCAACTTCCTCTTCTGTGAACTGAGGTGCAAAGGCGCAAGGTTTGGACTGAACAGTTTCCTTCCAAGGTCCCTGCCAGTTCTAGGCATGACCCCAGTAAAATGTCCCTCATTAGGTAGATGTCTATCTGCTACTTCAGATGGCCCAGCCAAGGATGGAGCCGGGGCAGGCTTCCAAACCCAGGGTCAGGCCCACATTAGACCAAACTGTCAGGCATAGGCCTACACATTCCCGGCTCCCCCAACACAGCTCTAACTTGAACCCTTCCCAAGCCCAGGTAGCTGTCTTTTCACCAGAGGAGTTGGGCAGGGGAAGGTAGGACCCGTGTCTGTCTGAATGACCAATGCTTACTCTTATATACTATTGTGGGGAGCAGTGCAGGGTGCTAAGTGGGGTGCTCTCCTTATCCGCCCAGCAAACTGAGGCAGGACAAGACACTCCCCACATCCTCCCTGCTTCCAAGAGAGCACCTGCCTGGTCGGCCAACCTTTGCCCCTCCCCACCCAGCCCACAGAATCATCGGGGACCTCAGGGCTGGAAGAGAATCTGATTCAACCCCTTCATTCTATAGAGGAGGGACGGAGGCCCAGAGACGGGAACAAACTTGGCCAGTCACAGAGTGGGGTAATGGCAAAGGGAGCATTTGAACTTGGGCCTCTGGACTCATAGGTCAGAGATTTTCTTATACTATTTTCTTTCTGATGCTTCTTCATCCCCCCCCCCCCAGATTGATTGTAAACACTAACTGTCCCAGCCACTGAGGGAGGGATCAAACTCATTCTCAACAGACTGACCACTAAAGCCAACTTGCAATTTTGTCCTTCCAGATAAAACAGCTCCCCCAGACCCCAGCAAAGGGAATGAAATGTTTCAGGAAGAGTTGGGGGCATAAGAAAACCAGGTAGAAGAGGTATGGGGGAGAGGGGGAAGGACTCCCCAAGGCCAGCCTCAGGGAGGGACTGTCCTCAAGTGATGGCATCCAGCACTACCCAGGGAGCTGGCCTTTTCCCACTCTGAGAAGCAAAGGAATCGAAGCTGAGGGGAGGCTTTGGGAAGATGCACCGGAGTCACAGGTGTCCAGAGCTTTTGCTGAGAAATCCCTTCCAGCCAAAAAAGGAAAAAAAAAAAACAAAAAAATAAAGGTTCCAGGAGAAGCCACCAAGAGGTTAATGACAAAACCACTAACCACTACCCCCAAACTAGCCCGTGAAGTTCTGTGGCTAAAGGCATAAATCACGGGGCTGGGGGCTGAGCTGGGCAAAGCCCTGGGCTGGCCAAGCCGGTGGTCCGGCCTCTGGATACATGGGGGGAGACTCCCAGACACCTGTCCTCCTCCACTCCAGGGGAGTGCTCTCGTCCCAGCCAGCAGAAATAAGCCTGGCAGGCCTGGGAGACCCACCCCAGCTTCATACCCCCCAAATGATGGGGATGGGGCTGTGGAAACCACAAAGAAGAAAAACAAAGGCCTAACTAAGCAGGGCTGGGATAAGCTGGGGCCCCAGGCAAGGAGTCCCTCTCCCCCCCACCCCACCCCAGGCCCCAGGTCAAGTCAGTCCCTCCACGAAGTGCCCCAGGCCAACAGCAGCAGGGATTTCTCAGAGTCCTTCCTTCCCCCTCCCCCAAAGTGGGGCCAGTCTCCAGCCCCACTGGGAGACAGGCTCAGGCTCCAGCTACCACTGTCTGCTGACCCGAATTCTCTGACTCCCCTCCAGTCAAAAAAAGGGGCTTGAGAACGGGGTAGGGAGAGCCAGCGAGGACCAAAAAAGGAATCCACCGACCGGCTGGGCAGCAGAAGAAGACCGAGGAGGCCAGTGCTGGCTTCCAGGCCCAGACCTCAGGAAGGAGTTGTCAAACAAAGGTCACCAGCAGCGGCTCGGAGCCCTGGCCCCACCAGCCCCCTGACATCTCCCCGCACTCATTTCCCGGCTCTGGGAGCCCAAGGCCGTGACAGGGAGGGCCAGGGACAAACAAAAACACTAGCCGCTGGTTTTCCCCAAGTCCCCCCCCTCCCCCCACCAGAAAAAACCCTCAGGGGGTGACAAAGCTGGAGCTGGGGAAGGCAGGGGGAGGGGATCCAGCCCGGCTTCCCTTCCCAGGCACTTGGTGCTCGGGTCCCTCAAGATTTCTCCCTCCCCTGGCAAGCCAGATTGGAGATGGGGAGGGAAGGAGAAAGTCAACTCGTTTTATTGTTTGGGGTGGGAGGAGGAGTTTATCCATCCTCTAAGGGATCCCTCCTCATCGTTCCACCTCCCCCAAAATGTTCACCAGGGGCCCCACGTTCCGCCGAGCGTTTTCGGTTTGGGGGCAGGGGCAGGGGGAGGGGAGGAGGAGAGCGGGAGAGAGGTGAAGACGGCTTCCCACCTCCAACCGAGAAATCACTTCCCCGGTCCGGCCATCTAACGACTCACACTCCCAGCTTCCCCGCGCCCCCCTCCCCCCAGCTCTTTCTCTTCCGCCCCCAATTCGGGGTGGGGGGTGTCGGAGGGAGGATGAGGGGGGGCTCCGGGGGGTGGCTCGGGAGGGCACGGAGAGGGGAGTCCCTTTTCCCGCGCCCCCCTCCGCTCTCTCCCCTCCCCCCGGGCCGCCCGCCGGCCCACGGCCCGATGGAACGTTATGTATCATTTTTCGGAAGCTCCATTGTGTGCCCGCCGCCGGGGCCGCCGCCGCCGCAGAGGGGGGCGGGCGGGAGGGCGCTGGGTTTGGGGGGGCCCCCCTGGCTCGGGGGAGTGGGGGAGGCTGTGAAAAGGCAGCAGCGCCGTTCCCGGCGGGGGGGGGGCGGGGGGGCCCCCCCCGGCCCCCCCCCTGGCTCGGGCGCCCTGTCACAGCCCCGACTCGCAGGTAGGGAGAGTTAAGAGATTTAAAGAGAAATTGCTACATTGTAACAAACTCACCGTGATGTTTGAGCAGCCGTCGGCGCGGGGTCTCCGAGACGTCCCCGCACGGGCTGCACAGGGAGGACCCAGAGCAGGCCGAGCCGCCGGGCCGGTCAGCGCAGTGCCTGATCGCATGGCCGCCCGCCCGCCCCGGGCCGCCCCCCTCGCCGCCCCGCGGTCGCCGCCCGGGCCCCGCGCGCGCGCCGGGGACGCCCCCCGCCCGCCCGGGGAAAATTAAAGAAAAATTAAAATGCCGAGAAAAAAATCGTGCACGCTGCCCCCCCCCCTCCCCCGAGCCAGGGGGGCCCCCCCAAACCCAGCGCCCTCCCGCCC
>NW_027187401.1:0-17800 GCF_028583685.1 Petaurus breviceps papuanus
GGACCTCTGGGATCTGAAATTTGTAGCCAATTTTCTTTACTTTTCAATTTATTTATTTTCAATTTTCAACATTCACTTCCATAAGTTTTAAATTATCTCGCCATCCCTCTACCCTTCCTCCCCAGGATAGCATGCAATCTGATATAGGTTCTACATATACATTCCTATTAAACACGTTGTCACATTAGTCATGTTGAAAGGAATAATTATAACAAATGGGAGAAATCATGAGAAAGAAAAGAAAGCCAAACAAAATAAACCAAAAAAGAAAAGTCTATTTCACTCTGTGCTCTGACTCCATATTTCTTTCTCTGGATGTGGATGACATTTACTATCATGAGTCCTTTGGAATTGTTTTAGGTGTTTGCATTGCTGAGAAGGGCCAAGTCTATCAAAATCAGTCATCATACACTATGACTGATTCTCTGAACAAGGTTCTCCTGGTTCTGCTCACTGAAGTCTGCCTGCTCATCACGTCTTATAGCACAGTAATATTACATTACATTCATATACCATAACTCGTTCAACCATTCCCCAATTGGTGGGCATCCCCTCAATTTCTAGTTCTTGGTCACCACAAAAAAAGTCTGCTATAAATATTTTTGTACATGTGGGTTCTTTTCCCATTCTTATGATCTCTTTGGGATACAGCCCTAGAAGGGCTATTACTAGGTCAAATGATATGTGCATTTTTGTAGTCCTTTGGGCAAAGTTCCAAACTGCACTCTAGAAAGGTTGGATCAGCTCACAGATCCACCGACAATGAATTAGTGTTCCAACTTTCCCACATCCTCTCCAACACTTATCATTTTCCTGTTTTGCCATGTGAGCTAACCCAATAGGTGTGATGTGGTACCTCAAAGTTATTATGATTTGCATCTCTCTAATTAGTAGTGATTTAGAGCATGTTTTTTCATATGACTATAGGTAATTTTAATTCCTTTTTTTTTCTTTTTGGAGCACAAAGGCAGGACAATTGGGTTTAAGTGACTTGCCCAAGGTCACCCAGCTAGTAAGTATGAAGTGTCTGAGGCTGGAGTTGATCTCCGGTCCTCCTGACTCTAGGGATGGTGCTCTACTCACTGTGCCATGTAGCTACACCATAACTTTAATTTCTTCTTCTGAAAACTGCCTTTTCATATAGTTTGAACATTTATCCATTGGGTAATGACTTGTATCCTTGTAAATTTGACTCAGTTCTCTATAAATTTTAGAAATGAGGCATTTATCAAAGACTAGTTTTAAAATTTTTTTCCCAGTTTTCTACATCCCTCTTAATCTTGGTTGTATTGGCTTTGTTTTTGCAGAAACTTTCCAATTTAATATAATCGATATTATCCATTTTGCATTTCATAATGTTCTCTATCTTTTGTTTGGTCATAACTCCATTCTCCATAAAACTGACAGCTAAACCTTTCCTTGCTCCCCTAATGTGTTTATACTATCAGTCGTTATATATAAATCATGTACCCATTTAGACTTTATTTTGGTATATGGTGTTAGATGTTGGTCTACGCCCAGTTTCTGCCATACTATATTCCAGTTTTCCAAGCAGTTTTTGTCAGATTGTAAGTTCTTATGCCAGAACCTGGAGTCTTTGGGTTTATCAAAGATTTCTGTCTTGTGTACCTAACCTATTCCTCTGATCTACTCTTATTTCTTAGCCAGTACCAAGTATCTTTGATGATTGCTACTTTATAATATAATTTAAGATCTGGTACAGTTAGGCTGCCTTCCCTAGCAGTTCTTTCCATTAATTCCCTTGATATTCTGAACCTTTACTTCTAGATGAATTTTGATATTATTTTTTCTGCCTCTATAAAATATTTTTTTGGTATTTTGATTGGTATGGCACTGAATAAGTAAATTAATTTAGGTAGAATTGTTATTTTTATTATGTTAGCTTGACCTACCCATGAGCAACTGGTGTTTTCTATTTTTTTCCATTTCTTTTTTTTTATTTGAATATTTGATTTTAAGACTTTCAGTTCCAGATTCATTCCCTTCCCCCCCCCTGCCACCCACCCCCACTGGGGGGACAAGCAGTTCAGTGTAGGTTGTACATGTGTGGCTAATGCAAAACAATAACATAGTAGATGTATTGTAAAAGACTGACTATTTTTCCCTCCCTCCTATCCCACCTCCCACTTGTTCTATTCTCTACTTGATCCTGTCCCTTTTCAAAAGTCGGTGCTTCCAACTTCCCTCCTCCCCAGCCTGCCCTCCCTTCCATCATCCCCCCTCACATCCCCTTCCCCCCCCTATTCTCCTGGAGGGTGAGATCCCCTATTTAGTGTGTATTTCCCTCCCTTCTCAAGCCAGATTCAATAGGAATAAGGTTGACCTATTCCCTTTTGCCTTCCTATTCTTCCCCTCCATTGTAACCATTTTCTCTTGCCTCTTCTGAATGAGATAGTTTGCCCCATTCTGTCTCTCCCCATCTCCTCCCATTATATTCCTCTCACCTCTTAATTTCACCTTTTAAGTATCATCCCTTCCTGGTAAATTGGTCCCGTGCCCTCTATCTATGTATACCTGTAAACGTATATATACACATTCACATATGTATTCATATGCCCGCATACCCTCACATAAAGACATATATATATATACATATATATATACAATATATATATACATATATATATATACATATATATATATTTCTAATCCCTTCAACTACTGAGAAAAGTTTCATAGGTTACAATTATTGTTTTTCCATGTAGGAATGTTAATAGTTCAACTTTGGCCAGGTGGCTCAGCGAGCAAGAGCACCGGCTCCAGTGCCGGGACGACCCGGATCAAATCCGGGCCCAGACACCCAGCACCACACCCAGAAACAACAACTGGCCATGCAACCCCGAACAAGCCACTCAACCCCTATTGCTTCAAACAAAAAAATAGTTCAACTTTGATAAGTTCCTTATGATTTCTTTTCCCTGTTTACCTTCTCATGCTTCTCTTGCTTCTTGTATCTAAATGTCAAATTTTCTATTCAACTCTGGTTTTTTCAGCAAGAATGCTTGAAAGTCCTCTATTCCAATGAATGACCATATTTTCCCCTGAAACATGATGCTCAGTTTTGCTGGGTAGGTGACTCTTGGTTTTAATCCCAGCTCCCTTGACCTCCAGAATATCACATTCCAGGCCCTTCGATCCCTCAGTGTAGAGGCTGCCAGATCCTGGGTTATCCTGATTGTGTTTCCACAATATTCAAATTGTTTCTTCCTGGCTGCTTGTAATATTCTCTCCTTAATCTGGGAATTCCGGAACCTGGCTATAATATTCCTAGGAGTTTTCTTTTTGGGATCTTTTTCAGGAGGTGATCGGTGGATTCTTTCAATCTCTATTTTGCCCTCTCATTCTAAAACATCAGGGCAGTTTTCTTTGAGGACTTCCTGGAGGATGCTTTCCAGGCTCTTACTTTGGTCATGGCTCTCAGGCAGTCCAATAATTTTTAAATTGTCTCTCCTTTATCTATTTTCCAGGTCAGTGGTTTTTCCCATGAGATATTTCACATTACCTTCTATTCTTTTATTTGTTTGGATCTGTTTGAGCGCATCTTGATTTCTCATAAAGTCATTAGCTTCCATTTGCTCCAATCTAATTCTGAAGCAATGATTCTCCTCAGTGAGCTTTTGAGATTCTTTTTCCATCTGACAAATTCGACTTTTTAAGGCATTCTTCTCCTCATTGCCTTTTTGAGCCTCCTTTGCCATTTGAGTCAGTCTGTTTTTTAAGGTGTTATTTTCTTCAGTCAGGCTGTTGACTCTCATTTCATAATTTTCTTGCATTGTTCTCATTTCTCTTCCCAATTTTTCCTCCACTTCTATTATCTGCTTCTTAAGGTCCTCTATGGCCTGTAACCAGCTTGTATTTTCCTTTGAAGTTTTTGGTGCAGGAGTTCTGACTTCACTGTTTTCCTCCTGTTCCATGCCTTGCTCCTTCTTATCCCCAAAATAGGAGTGTAATGTTGGAATCTTCTGCATGCTTTGTTTCCTTTGCCTGCTCATTTTGCCACTCAATGATTTGACTTTTGGGCTTTTTGCCACAGTAGGACTCTGCCACCAGACAGGGGAGTTTTTGTCCCAAATGCTGGGGTTTTCTCAGCTGCCGGAGGTATTAGATGGGTGCCCTCTCTGAGGTCTCCACACGCTCTGGCAAGCTGGACACACACCCCAGGACCTCCACCCTAGACTGCAATCCAGATCCAAGCAGGTTAAAGCAAGAGCGATTACCCCTCAGACTGGTGCTTGGTCCGCCTACACTCTGCAGGCCAGGAGCTGAAGCTGCCACATGGTGCTGGCTGGCTGTGCTGGCATCTCAGAGGTTTCTGGCTCCGGGGGTAAAAGCCACGCACTCCCACTTCCTGGGTCCCAAAGTCCAGACTGCACTGGCCTCTCACCTTGTCCTTCGCATCTATGTATTGATAAATCTGGAAACGGCCACAGCTGCTGCTGATCTGGAGTCCCTCTGGCTAGCAGCTGGTCAGGCCCGCCCTGGGGCTAAAGCCTCAGCGTGGTGCTGGGCTCGGCTCTGAGAGTGCTGTGCTGGCCGATTCTTCAGTGGGATGTTAGCTTCTCTGTGCCCTTCTGTGGGTTCTGCAGCTCCAAAGTTTTTTTAGAGTCCCCTTTTTACATGGATTGGGGAGGGTGAAAGCCGGAGCCGCGGGAGGGTCGTGCTTCTACCCAACTGATGTTTTTTAATTATTTAGATCTGACTTTTTTGCACGAAAAGCATTTTGTAATTGTGTTCTTATAGTTCCTGGGTTTTTTTTGGCAAGTAGACTCCCAAATATTGTGTAATGGCTACAGTAACTTTGAGTGGAATTTCTCTTTCTATCTCTTGCAGTTGGGCTTTGTCAGTAATATTTAGAAATGTCAATTATTTCTGTGGGTTAATTTAATATACTACAACTTTGCTAAAGTTGTTTATTATTTCAAGTAGTTTTTTTTTACTTGATTCTCTAGAATTCTCTAAGTATATCATCATATCATCTGCAAAGAGTTTTAATTTAATTTCTTCTTTGACTATTCTAATCCCTTAAATTTCTTTTTATCCTCCTATTGCTAAAGCTACATTTCTAGTACTATATTGAACAACAGATGTGATAATGGACATTCTTGTTTCACCCAGATCTTATTGGAAATGAATCTAGCTTATCCCCATTACACATAATGCTTATTTCAGGTTTTAGGTAGATGCAACTTATCATTTTAATGAAGGCTCCATGTATCCCTATGCTCTCTAGTGTTTTTACTAGGAATGGATGTTGTATGTTATCAAAACCTTTTTTCTGCCTCCATTGAGAAAATCATATGGTTTTTGTTCAGTTTGTTGTTGACATGCTCAATTACACTAATAGCTTTCCTAATATTGAACCAGTCATGCATTCCTGGTATAAATCCTACCTGATCAAAGTGTATTATTTTCATAATAAGCTACTGTAATCTTTTTGCTAACATTTTATTTAAATTTTTTGCATCTATATTCATTAGGGAAATTCATTCTTTCTCTTGTTTTGACTCTTCTTGTTTTAGGTATCAGTATCATATTTGTATCATAAAAAGAATTTGGCAGGACTTCTCCTTTGTCAATTTTCCCAAATAATCTATATAGTATTAGAATTAGTTGTTCTTTAAATGTTTGATAGAGGGTGGAGCCAAGATGGAAGAGTAAAAGCACAAACTTGGCATGGGCCCCAGCTTCAACCATCTCTAATACCTGTAAAAAATGAATATGAACAAATTTTAAAGCAATAAAACCCACAATAAACAGGGAGAAATAAATCTCCCACTGAAGGCAGCCTGGCAGTCCAACAGTAAAAATCTAATGCAGTGTGCTGGGAGTCAATCACAGTCACCAGTGAGCAGTGGTACTGCCCCCAGGGTGGCCCCAACCAGCCCAGACTGGCCAGAGCAGACTTCAGGAGAGTGAACCACAAGCAGCTTTGGTGGTTTCCAGACTACTTAGCCCATAAACACCAAAGAGAAAATAAAAGGTCAGTGGGGGACTCTGTTATAAGAGTGAAGGAACAGCAGGGTCCGGCCCCTGCTCCCATGGTGAGAAGTGGCAGGAGGCACAGAGGTGCCACATGGCTGCTTTCAGAGCTCCTGGCCTGTACATCATAGGGGGACCAAATGACCTTTTGGAGGGTAATCGCTCTTGCTTTGACCTGCCTGGATCTGGATCGTGGTCTTGGGTGGTGGTCCTGGGGTGTGTGGCCAATGAGCCAGAGCATTTAGGGGCTGTAGGGAGGGTACTCTCAGCTGCAAAAACCCCAGCAATTTGGGAAAAAGCTCTCTCCATTCTGTAAGCAGAGTTCTACCATGACAAAGAGCTCAAAAGGAATTGGAAAGATGAAGAAGCATAATCAGACTGTATAATCCTTTTTTGGGGGACAAAAATTAACAATGCATGAAACTGGAGGAGGATAATGAAGTCAGAGCTCCTGCATTAAAAGCTTACAAAGAAAATATGAATTGGTAACAGGTCATAAAGGAGCTCAAGAAGGATTTTGAAAATCAAGTAAGAGAAGTGCAGGAAAAACTGTGAAGAGAAATGAGAATGATGCAAGAAAATCATGAAAAGCAAATCAACACACTGATAAAGGAAACTTGAAAAAATTCTGAAGAAAATAACACCTTAAAAAGTAGACTAACTCAAATGGCAAAAAAGGTCCAAAAAGCCAGTGAGGTGAAGAATGCCTTAAAAAACCCAAATTTGCCAGATGGAAAAGGAATTTGAAAAAATCACTGAAGAGAATAATTCCTTCAAAATTATATTGGAGCAATTGGAAGCTAATGACTTTGTGATAAAACAAGATACTATAAAACAGATCCAAACAAATGAAAAAATGGAAGGCAATGTGAAATATCTCATTGGAAAAAAACCACTAACCTGGAAAAGAGATCTAGGAGAGATAATTAAAAAATTATTGGACTACCTGAATGCCATGATCAAAAAAAGAACCTAGAAATCATCCTTCAAGAAATTCTCCAGGGACATTGCCCTGATATTCTAGAACCAAAAGGCAAAATAGAAATGGAAAGAATTCACCGACTACCTCTTGAAAAAGATCCCAAAAAGAAAACTCCTAGGAATATTATAACCAAATTCCAGAGTACCCAGGTCAAGGAGAAGACACTACAAACAGTAAGGAAGAAACAATTTGAATATTGTAGAAACACAATGAGGATAAAACAAGACCTAGCAGCTTCTACCTTAAGGTATCAAAGGGAATATGATACTCCAGAGGTAAAAGGAGCTAGGATTAAAACCAAGAATCATCTACCCAGAAAGACTGAGTATAATGCTTCAGGGGAAAATATGGTCATTCAATGAAATAGAGGACTTTCAGGCATTCTTGATGAAAAAACCAGAGCTGAACAGAAAATTTGACTTTCAATTACAAGAAGCAAGAGAAGCATGAGAAGGTAAATAGGAAAAAGAAATCATAAGGAAATTATTAAAGTTGAACAATTTCCATTCCTACATGGAAAAATTGATAATTGTAACTCATGAGACTTTTCTCAATATGAGGATAGTTGAAGGGAATGTATAGGTATATATGTATACATATATATATGTATGTTTGTATGTATAAGAGGGTATGTGTGTGTTTAAATATATATGTGAGTGTATACATAGAGAGCACAGGATGAATTGAATATGAAGGGGTGATACATTGAAAATAAAATTAAGAGTTGAGAGGAAAATATTTGGAGAAGTAAAAAGGGAGAGATAGATTATGGTAAATTATCTCGTATAAAAGAGGCAAGAGAACACTGTTACAATGGAGGGGAAGAGCAGAAAGGTAAAAGGGAATGTGTTAACCTTACTCTCATTGAATTTGGCATAAGGAGGGAATAACATACACTTTCATTTGAGTATCTTACCCTACAGGAAATCAGGGGGGAAGGGAATAAGAAGGGGGGGGTGAAAAAAGGGAGGGCAGATTGGTGAAAGGGTAGTTAGAAGCAAACACTTTTGAAAAGGGACAGGGTCAAAGCAGAAAATAGAATAAGTGGGGCAGGATAAGATAGAGGGAAATATAGTTTGTCTTTCACAATATAGTTACTAAGGAAATGTTTTGCATAACTACACAGGTACAACCTATGTAGAAATGCTTGTCTTCCTAGTTGGGTGGGTAAGGAGGGAAGAAGGGAAAGACTCTGAAACTCAAAGTTGCAAAAAACAAATGTTAATGCATGTTACATGCAACTGGGAAATAAGATATACAAGCACTGAGGTATGGAAATCCATCTTGCCCTTCTAGAAAGTTAGGGGGTGGGGGAAGATATAAGAGAGAACAGATTGGGAGAAGGGGTATTCAGTAGGCTCGCTATTCTGGGGTGGGGGGTAGGAAAGAGACAGGGAGAAAAATTTGTAACTCAAAATCTTATGGAAATGAATGTTGAAAACTAAAAATAAATTGGAAAAAAAAAGGGTAAAAAAAAATATTTGATAGAATTTGGTCTGTCCCTGGAGAGTTTTTCCAAGGAAGTTCATTGATGGCTTTTTGATTTCTTTTTATGAGATGGGTTAAGTATTTTACTTTCTCTTCTGTTAATCTGGGTAATTTATATTTTTGTAAATATCATCCATTTCACTAAGATTGTCAAATTTATGGTTATACGATTAGGCAAAATAATTCCTAATTATTATTTTAATTTCCTCTTCATTGTTGGTGAATCACCCTTTTTCATGTTTGATATTGGTAATTTGGTTTTCTTCTTTCTTTTTTTAATCAAATTAATCAAATGTTCTTCAATGTTATTGATTTTTTCATAAAACCAATTCTTCATTTTATTTATTAGTATAATAGTTTTCATAATTTCAATGTTGTTAATCTCTCCTTTGGTTTTCAATATTTCTAATTTAGTATTTAATTGAAGATTTTAAAGTTGTATATATGGCATGTACCAGTAAAAGGTATATTCCTTTCTATCCTCTATATCTGAATACCCCTGTTGGTGCCATCATTTCCAATGAGGAAGTTTTCCCTACCACTTTATTGCTTCTACTACTACCTTACCAGGGAACCTCCAATCCTCCAAACTTTGATCTTTTGGATAGGTACTCATTCACTTCACACATAGGCAAGATTTTCCACTATTTAGCTGGCTGTTGTTTATTCTCAACACCAGCTGTTTAATTATGTCCAAATAGGAAGAAAGAGCTAGTAGATTTCAGTTTCTTTTAGCTAAGGTTTGGGCTTCTTTTTTTCTTCTAATGAAAGGGATCTGGTATAATGTCCTAATGATTGGAACTCCTTTCCTAACATCCCTGAAGTGCTTAAATTTTCCTCAAGTGTAGTAAATTTGTATCCTGTCTGTCTTTGGTTGCCCACCCAGAAACTCTCATAAACTGAACTGGGGATTCTGCTAGTACACTAATAGGAAGATGGGAAATTTAATAACCTCTATAATCTTCAAAGTTCAAATGTTCTTTTTGGCAAGATTTGGGAGTGGGCAGCAAAGAGACCTGACTAAGGCCATATTCAAGACTACTCCTTTCCCTCTTTAGGTCATAAATCTTCGGGAATATGCCAGAAAGCTAACCTTGCTTCAATGTTATTTCATTTGCTCCACATAATAATACTTTGAGGTAGATTCTATTATTATTCTCATTTTAAAAATAAGGAAAGTGAAGCAAGAGTGACTTAGTGACTTGCTTAGGATAGCCTAGCTGACTAGTATCTATGACAGGATTTGAATTCCAGTCTTCATGATTCCAAGTCTAACACTCATCAACTTACCTACCTATCTGCTTTATTATTACTGAGATAGTAATCCTAATATGTTCAATATCATAGAATAAATGAAAGTAAGTTGATCTAAGTTTGCTAAATATTTACATATGCCAATAGAGGATAAATATATATATTTTCTGTTTAAAAACAAATCTAACCCACAACTTCAAATATTTGGGAAATTCCTGTCCTTTCCAAGCCTTTCTCAATATTTTAGGATGCACTTTGGGCCTGCCAGCCATTGCTAACCTATTGAGTACCCCTACCTCACTCCCCAGGTCCTCTTCCAGAATAGTAATCACCTGGATTTGGCCCAAATATTTCTATCATTTTAATAATATCACACCTAAAGTCTCCAACAGATTTATTAGTTAGTCTATTTATTGTTATTATTCAGTAGAATTAGGTATTCATGACAAGGGATCTTTTGACTTTATTTTTTTATATTTTTTTTATTAATTTGTTTGTTTCCTTTTAGTTTACAGGATTCAATTCCACAATTCCTTGAATTTCACATTTTGTCCCCCTCCCTCTCCCCCCACCCCACATGGCGGCTCATAGTCAAGTATAGAATCTGTAAATACTTTCACATTATACATTAGTCAGGTTATAAGGACGGATTGTACCAGCTGGAATGAAAAATGGTAAAGAGGACATAAAACCAAATAAGAGAACAAAAAAGATCAGGTATTTTGCTTCCACCTGGATATAAACTTAGTTCTTTCTAGTTCTTTCTCTGGATGCACATATTTCTCTCCATCATGAGTCTATTGGGATTGACTTATATCACTGCATTGCTGAGAAGAGTCCAGTCTATCAAAGTTGGTCATCACACATACATTGTGTCTGTAATTGTGTACAAATTTCTCCTGGTTCTACTCTTCTCACTCAGCATCAGTTCTTTTAAGCCTCTCCAGGTAAATATGAAGACTGCCTGCTCCTCATTTCTTATAGCACAATAGAATTCCATAACATGCATATACCACAACTTATTCAGCCGTGATCTTTTGACTTTAGAAGTAATTCTAGGTAGAATTGACTGAAGAAATCATATACATATGATCCAATTCAGTGTAATTCAAACATTTATCAAAAGGGTTTGCTACATGCAAGGCACTTTATGTACTTCTTGAAAAAAGCAACTGAACACACAAGGTTAATTCCTACTCATTACATTAGCTCAAAAAAGAGTGTGCTATGCATTTGGAAACTTGGGCATTGTGGGAATTTGTTTTGCCTGACTGGCAAAATGCATATTTGTTAGGAAGAGGATTGTTTTCCTTTTTGTTCTTTTAAATTAGAAGCGATAGGTAGGAGGAAACTCCCTCCTACAATTTATATTAAATAAAAATTTATAATAAATACCATTTAAATTAAAATATAAAATGGAATAAATGTTGATGTTACAGATTACTTGTATGCATGTAATGTGTCAGTTTCTGCTTCTTTTCAATCAAAGGAAAATATCCATATGAAAGCAGTAGATGATTTTCCTTTCACAGAGTTTCTGTTATGAAATTTCTAAGCTTGTGCAGGAGTAGAGAATATTAGCACCTTAAAGAAAATGAGAGGGAGAAGAAGAGAAAGTGAGAGAGAAAATAAGACCACTCAGCCTTTGATTCCCAGGAGACTTCAAGAAAGGGAGTTAAGGTAGGAGAAAGTGGGAGGGAAGAAACAATAACAACAAGGAAGAGATTCTAGAGAAAAGTTGCAGAAACATAAATAGAAAGATTTGACTGTCCAGAGCCCTCCATTAACAGTGTGGTTATAGTTGTTTCCACATCTGGTAAGAAGCATTTCCAATTAAAGCAGCTAAAGAGGAAATGGTATTATTATTGTTATTTTACTGGTTTTAAAGTTTGCAAAGAATTATACATACATATGTGTGTATATATGTAATTGTGTGTATATGTATTATCACAAACAATCTATATTGAGAAGGAGAATTCATCAGAATTACAGAAATTTTCAAGTGGAAATGGAATATTTTACCCTAACACAGGGTGGCTATTCAGCAAGAATCAGTGGTGCTTACCCCCAGCTTTGTAAGATGTGATCCCTTTGCCTACTTTTGGAAATACCTCTGGACAGAAGGTCAGCAGGAAGACTTTATCAACTTGAAGTCTCAGGTACACACAACTATGAGAGGGTTAGACAATGAGACAGGGAATTTTTATGCCATTAAATGATCATGAGGCTATGTCAAGGAAGTCAATACCATTCAGGTCCAGCAACTACTTTGTTTTCTTTTATAGAAAATTAATTATCTTTGTTGGAGAGAAAGAGACCTGGGCCTTAATCATGTTGTGTGGAAATAATGGTAGCTATGAATCCTATCACACTTAGCCAACCCTTCAAGGCTATACAAAATCGAGTCTAGACTTGTCTTTTCAAACTGTTTCCACAACACCCAATAAAACTAAATTCCTATAGAGCCGTATTGTCCTTCTTTTTTCCCTGTCAACATCATTCAGTTAGGTATTTTAAAGTATCTACTGTGTAACAGGTACCAAGCCTTTACTCAGGATTCTTGACCTGTGTTCTACCCGTCTAATTACAGTACTATAGACATGTCATTGTATAGTGAAAAGAAAAATAGAATTTAGTGTTAGAAGACTTGTATTTGAACCTGAATGCTGGTGCTTACAACATATGTGAACTTGATTAATGGGTTTGACTTTTCAGGAGTTAGTTAACTCACATGAAAGGAAAATGTCAGACGCAATGAGCTCTAAGGTTCTCAATAGCTTTCAATTCTGTGATCCTGTTATTAAATCTTCCAAGATTTGCTATTCACCTCCTCCATGAAGTCTTCCCTGATCACTCATTATAATCTATTCAAAGAAAGATTAAGCTAAAGTAATTGAAGGAAACTGTGTTTATAGCAGAAGAGGGAAAAATTATTACTTGCAAAATGTTAATGACAAATAGAGAAAAACATAACTCTGAGTAATAGCTTCAATTGTGAATGGTTTAAAGAAACCAATAAAATGAAAAAGAGTGACAGATTGGATAAGAAATCCAAACCCTACAATCTATTGCTTATATGAAACATTTTTTAAATGTTTACCTCAAATAAAACTGAGGGGATAGAAAAAATTACTATGCCTCAAGTGAATACAAAAAAGCAGGACATGTGATACTTGTTTATTGTCTTAGAGAGGCACTATGATTTAAAGTGTTTGGTTTGATATCCTTGACTATGTGGTTCATTTTCTTCTTGCCCTCCCCATAATAATATTTTTTCCCATTCGCTATGAAGTCTCATTTCTGGGTCCATACAAGCTGTTTCCAACTCTGATTACCCCTCTCTTGGGGTATGATGTTGTCCATGAAGGCATAATACTGAGTGGTGGTAGAATCTTTGAGCACCACATCCATGCAAGTTATAACCAACGTAAAGTTTCCATTTCTCTCTACAGAATATCTCTCTACTCCCATGGGAGTGCTTTTCATTACGATCGCCTACTAATCTGAATACATTTTCCCTATTTCTTTCCTCTTGTTTCAGTCACTCTCCTTGGTAACAAAAACATTTTCTGTACTCTCTCTTCCTTTTTAGAGACTGTAAGGTTCATTTTCCCTTCACTATTTACAACTGACTTGTTTAGGGTATATCACACATTCCCTTGTGTTCTTCCTCCCCTTTCCTCTTTTACACACCCTGATATTCTGTAATTTATTCCCACAAAACATTGATTCATCTGCACTCTAGGTTTTGTGAGAGATAGACTATGTTATTTAGATTTATTCCTCCACCATCAATTCATCTATTAAAGTTGCATTTTTATATTTATCTCTTTCTACTTTTAGAAAGAAGTTTCTTAATGATCCCTCTGATGGAATTTTGTTGCCGTTGTTTAATCCTGTAAGTGTCTTCCTTGTTGTAGTTTTTTTTTTATCCTTTTTTTGAACTAATTTATTTAATTACTTTTGGATTCTTTGTTTACTTTTATTTAAAGTAAACTTTGTTCACCTTTCTTGTGTTTCTTTTATCCAGAATGTTTAAAAATAGAATGATTTATTCATTTTTCAGAGAATGCTTTACTGTCTGTATTTTATTCCATGTTCATCTTCATCCATTGATTATTAGGCTCAGGTATTCAGAGTATGTCACCTTGAGTTGTATCTTGAGTTGCTTTGTTCTTTAGAACATATTATACTCCCTTCTCTGTTTTCTGGTGATTACAAAATAGTCTGTGTTATTCAATTATTGCATTTATATTTGAAGGTATTTATCCTGGTTTATAGCAGATTTTTTTTTGGCATTGGAATTCTAAATTTAACTACAATATGCCTTGGAGATTTCAGGATAAACTTGTTTTCTTTTTTTATTCTGGGGATGACCTATGAATCTTTGACATGAATGACATGACCTATGAATCTTTGAATCTTTTTTTTTTTATTCTGGGGATGACCTGGAAATCTGTTTCCTCCTCTTTAAAAGGAAAGTAGTACTTTTATTACCTACCTTTCACCTTTGTTATAAGGAAAACACTTTATATAAATCTCATCATGGTTTTGGAACTAGGAAGATCTTCAAAGGTCTCAGACTACCCCCCCCATTTTATTTATGAGGAAAATTAGAACCAAAAATGTAAATGATTTGCCCATGGTCCCATGTTAATCCAGGATTTCACTGAAGTTCAATGATCTTTCTGTAGGGTATAACTATTTATCTTGTATTGCTGTTTAACTTTTAAGAGTTTAAGAAGAATATTGAGGAAGGAAATCAGAATGATCAGAGGGTTTAATTTATTTCCCCCAAAAGCAGGTGAATGAACTAAAATATTTGCCATTAAGAAAAGATTTAGGGGAGACATACTGAAAGTCTTTAAGTATTTGAAATGCTGTTATTTGAGCAGTAGATTATTAGATCTGATCTACTTGGTTCCAGATGGAAGAGTTAAGAGAAATGAGAAAGTTGAAAAGAAGCAGATTCATCATGTAAGGTGGGGGGATGGGAATGGGTGGGCCAATATTTATAATCATTCTAAAGTGCAATGGGATGGTTTGTAATGTAGAGAGTTCCTCCTTACATGAGGTTTGCAAAAGTTGTTTATGTTGTAGAAGAAATTCTTTGGAAGGCAGTAGTGCAACTAGACTGTCTCTGAGATGACTTTCAATTCTATGATAGTGATATTCTCTAATCTAGTGAAACTCTCTGTTTCCCTAACTTTATTGTGCTGTTTGAGATCAAAGAATATTCATTATATGTTTTGTACTCTTAATACACCTAGTATCATATACACATAGATATATACACACAAATGGATCTGAAATGCAATTTAAAGAAAATGAATGAATAAGATGCTATAATCAAATCCTCTCAATGTGTTCTTCTCACACTAATCCCTTAGAGTCAATCCTTTATACTTGTTTTGAATATAATTTTTCTAGCTGTCACTTTGAGAAATAATACACTCTTAAAAAAAAACAACCCTAAAGCTTAAATCCCCTGTCTTCACTTTTAAGATCTGTCTCTAATTTCTCTCTTTCATCCATATTAATCTCAGTACTATCTAAAAGGCAGGTAGATGACTAGTGAAGAGGATAGTGGACATGGAGTGAAGTTCTGAATTCAAGTTCTACTTTAGAAAATAACTTTCTGTAAATCTTCCACAGACGATCCAGCCAACACACAAAAGCGTTCTTCTGTTTATTTTAATATTTCATGGATACAAGTTCAACACTTGAACATTTCTCTTATCCCTCACCCTTGTTAGATAATTAAATGTCTCCCTTTTCTTTTCTTCTGCCCTTAATGGTATCTTTTTTACACAATGTATCATATAGAAATCACCATTGGCATTTCATGACATCAATGCAAGCTACTTACAATATACCCTCTATGAAGTTTTCCAATGTCTTTTAGGTTGCCTTCAATTTTAATTCTTATGAAAGCTGACTTCCATAATATAAAACTAAATAGCATCACTTCATTGAACAATCTTTTTTCCTGAGGGTTTTTGTTTGTCCGTTTGTCTGTTTTTGCGGATTCCATCTATTTTGGCTAATCCTCAGTTGCTGTTTGTATCTTCTTAAGTTACTTCATGCCTATTCTGTATGTTTCTTGGATATAGCTCTTTGTGTATCTGTTTTCTATTAGAATATAAAGTTCTTGAGGGCAGGGATTATTTTTCCTTTTCTAGCACACATACTTGGCTTAGTACATACCTGGTATTTAGCACAAACCTGAAGCACACAGCTGACACATATTTGATGATTAAAAGCAAACAATGTATTTCCTCAATTTGATCCAGTTTATAACCTGCTCCTGTATAGTTTGTCGCTTATCTCACTGCCTCCTTTCTGCTCTTGTCCAAGATGATATATACATATATTTATATATGAATGCATATGTATATTATTACATACATGCATAAATTTATGCATATGTGTGTATGTATGTATGCATGTATCATCTTGGACAAGAGCAGAAGGCAGGCAGTATATAGGGAATCTAGCCAAAAACATGTATTCACTCATTCCCCCACCCCCAGAACAGGTGTCACTGGAAAATTTTTTTATCTTATTTTTTCATTTAAAAAGCATTTATGTTCTCTCCCTCTCACCCACTCTCATTTTTAAGAAAGAAAAACAAAACCCTTGTAGAAATGCACATTGTTGAAGCTGTAAAAATTCCTGTATCCGTCATATCCAAAAATGCACCATCTATTCAGCATCTCAAATATATCCCCTCTCTGGCAGTAGGTAGGAAGGACAGTTCATCATCAGTCTTTGGAATTAGAGTTGGTCACAGTATCTGAGATCTTAAGTCTTTCAGAGTTGTCTTTATGATGTTGTTATAATATGTTGTTCTGTTGTTTTTTCTCACTTCACTCATCATTAGGTCATACAAGTTTTTCTAGGCTTTTCTGAATTTATCCCTTTTGTCATTTCTTACAGTACAACAGGTTTCATTACATTCAGATACATTTACTATAATTTATAATCGAGTGACAGTAAATTTTCCCAAGAAGGCTTCGGCATTCAGTAAAAGTAACAAAATATTATTTGTATATAGTAAAATTTGGAGAATCTCTTCTTCAATAAGAAATCCCTCTTCTCTTCAGTCTGAGAAGACTAGAGATGTCTTCCACAACAGCAGCAAGTATTAGCTTAGTATTTTTCCCTAACTTTAGCCTCAGTGTGGATATTCAACAGAAGTTTGATCAAAGTTGCCACTCTGTTTACATCTAATTTAAATTTTGAAAAATTTTCATGTATCCATGGGAGATACTTAAAAAAAGTTTTTAGAATTATTCAGGACTGTAGAACTTTATGACCCACAAAGTATAAAGATTTACTGGTAAAAGGGGATTACTCTAGGCATGCCCAGTTCTCCTAACAAGGAAGCAGTGCATCTTGTGTTTGCCGACTTCATGGGATGCTTGCTGCCTCCTTTGATTGACTGCGTAGCCAGTACAGGATTCATCTTTAGCCTTTAGAACTCTCCAGACAAAGAAAATTTCACTTTTTTTTCTGCTGCTCAGAAGGTGAAGATCATAGTTTACTACAACACAGGTTCCATGAAGTGAACAAGAAAAGGTACTACTTCCCTGTTCCTTTTACCCCAGCTTCAAAAAATTGGCCTGGGAGGGGGGCAATATTTGAAACTGTTAATCACTTTCTCCTTCTAGATACTCTTTATTCTCCAGGTTTCTGTATATTGCTCTGTCTTATTTCTCCTACTCTCTGTCTGGCAACTTTAAATCCTTTGTTGGTTCACCATCCATATCACTTTCCATAATGCTCAGAGTACCTTGAGACATTGTGCTATACTCTGTCTTCTCTCTTTCCTCTGTTTCTTTTGGTGATCTTCTCAATTCATATGAACTCAATTATTATGCAAATAGCTCTGAAACCTGTATTCAGCTCTAGTTTCATATCATCACCTGCCTGTTGGATATTTTAAACTGGATATACTGTAGCCATCTTCAAATCAACACATCCAAAGCAGAATTTATTGACTTTCACCTTAATGACCACTCCTCTTTCAAACTTCCCTGTTACTGCTAAAGACATCACGATCCTTTCAAGTAA
>NW_027187402.1:0-987 GCF_028583685.1 Petaurus breviceps papuanus
AAGCCACTGGGCAGTTGGTAGTCAGTCCTTCACTTCAGGAAGAAGGGAGATTGAGTAAATTCCATTCACTGTGGATGGAAAGGGAGCTGAGCACACGTGCATGATGCCAGCTCAGATGGTCACTTTTCCTGTCTGTTGTAAAATCAGTTCTACTAGTTACTAACTATCCAGTGTTGTTGGGCTCTAATGTAACTGCTGAGTATTCAAGGTCAGAAAGGTTCTCAGGGAGCTTCCAATCTTTCAGGTGAGACAGCATGTGCAGGTAGATGTTTGTGCACAATAAATACATACAGTATGAGCACAAAATAAATATATGCATGTGAGTATATGCACATTCATGTGAAAGAGAAGGCTCTAGCAATTGGGAAATCAGTAACAGCATTAAGCAGAACATAATGTTTGAGCAGCGTCTTAGGTGAATAGCAAACACTGTGGGGGCAAAGGTGAGGGAGGGAGGAGATTTTTCATAGATATAACAGAAAGTTCCAGCCATTGCATGCCTTTGCATTGTTGCAGTGGTATTCCATATAAATGTGCACATGCATATGCAGGCACACTTGGGTATATGTATACATACATATGGGAGTGTTTGTATATATACATGTGTATATGCTTATTCATGTTCATATACGTCATATACATACATAAGCACATATCACTAGAGTGGAAACCACCCTCAGTTTTTCATCTAATAATCTGGTGGCTTTAGCGAATGGAAAGCTTTAGATGTAAAACATGATATGAAACAGTAACCTCAAACACTTTTGAGATTATCAACTGCATTTAGAAAAGTATTGTTGAGACCTTAGGCTGGGATTGTGCTGTTGTCCTACAACGCCCAAGTCAAATCCCATTCTGAGAATTGTGTCTAATGGTGAATGTGATCCTGTAGGAAGAACATGAGTAAACTGGAGAAAATCCAGTGCAGGGTGATCTGACTGGATCCTAGTTCCATAGATCTCTGGTCAAGATGAGAGAGGACTTTAC
>NW_027187402.1:997-6273 GCF_028583685.1 Petaurus breviceps papuanus
ATATGCACACATATATAGGACATGTTTTGCTTAAGGATGTTACTCTAAATGCTGTGCTCTGTTGAACAATGTTTAGCTTATTGCTGAATAAAGAGTTCATTATATTATGAGATTAGACCCTTAAGATTCTTCACAGCAGCAGTCCTTAGATGTGCTGCTATGACTGATATCACACAAACCTAATCAGTACATAAGAGTCTAAAAATATGTGCTGTGTAACAGACTCATGGAATTTCCCTCTGTAGAGCAGTGCAGCACAGCTGTCTTCTCACCTTCTTTCCTTAAGTATTGTTTACTTCTGTAAATTATCCCTTTGATGATTTGATCAGATTGTATTAAAACATAAATTAAGTTTCATAATATCTAGATTTTTATTATACTGACATGTTCCCTCATATGAGCACTATATATTTTATAGCTATCTAAATACTTCATTATGGGTTTTTTTCCCCTTTTAAATTTTAAATGTGTTTATTTATTTTTAGTTCACAACATACAGTTCCACAATTCCATGGGCTCCACATTTTCCTTCCCTCCATCTCCTCCTTCCCCCCACCATGGCAGCATGCAATCCGATACTGATTTTCCAAATTCCTTCACATTAAGCATTAGTCAAGTTGTAAAGAAGAATTAAAACCAATGGAGTGAACAATGAGAAAGAAGGAACAAAAGAAAATAAAACAAAAAAGGGAGCAAGTGATTTGCTTCAATTAGCATTCAGACTGTAACTCTCTCTCTGGATGTGGACAGCTCTTCCATTATGAGTCTTTTGGAGTTGTCTTATAGCATCACTTCGCAGAGAGGAGCCCAGTCTATCAAAGTTAGTCATCACAGATGCTATGTGTCTGTAATTGTGCACAATGGTCCCCTGGTTCTGCTTTCCTCACTCAGCACCAGCTTATTTAAGTCTCTCCAGGTTATTATGAAGTCAGTCTGTTCCTAACTTCTTACAGCACAATAGTATTCCATTACATTCATACATCACAACTTGTTTCTCCTGTCCCCAATTGATGGGCATCCCCTTCATTTCCAATTCATTTCCACCACAAAAAGAGCTGCTATAAATATTTTTGTACATACCCATTCTTTTCTTACTTGTATTATGTCTTTGGGATACAGGCTTAGAAGTGGTATTGCTGGGTAAAAGGGTCGGCACATTTTTATAGTCCTTTGGGTAAAGTTCCACATTACCCTCCAGAATGGTTGTATCAATTCACAACTCCACCAACAATTCATTATTGTTAGAATTTTCCCACATCTTCCCATCATTTATCATTCTCCTCTTTTGTCATGACAGGAAATCTGATAGGTGAGAGGTGGTACCTCACAGTTGTTTCGCTTTGCATTTTTCTCATCAATAATGCCTTAGATGATTTTTCATATGCTTATAGACCTATTTAAATTCTTCCTCTCAAAACTGCCTATTTATATCCTTTGACCATTTATCAATTAGAGAATGACTTGTATTCTTATAAATTTGAATGTATTCTCTGGTTTTAAAAATGAAGCCTTAATCAGAGACACTGGTGGTAAAAACTCTTTCCCAGTTTCTAATTCCCTCCCAATCTTGTTTACATTGGCTTTGTTTGTACAAAAACTTTTCAATTTAGTGTAATCAAAATGTTAAATTTTGCATTTCATCATGCTCTCTTTATCTGCTTTGGTCATATATTCTTCGCTTCTCCATAAATCTGGCAGGGAAACTAGTCCTTACTCTCCCAGATTGCTGAGAGTATCAGCCTTTATATCTAGATCATGGACCCATTTAGAGTTTATTTTGGTATATGGTGTCACATGTTGGTATACGGCCAGTTTCTGCCATATGATTTTCCAGTATTCCCAGCAATTTTTGTCAGATAGTGAGTTCTTATCTCAGAAGCTGGAGTCCTTGGGTTTATCAAAAAGTAGGTTATTATAGTCATTGATGACTTTATCTTGTGCACTTAATCCATCCCACTGATCCACCACTCTGTTCCTCCACCAGTACCAAGTAGTTTTGATGACTGTTGCTTTATAATACAGTTTAAAATTATGGCTATGCCCCCTTCCCTAGAATTTGTTTTTATTAATTCCCTTCATACTCTAGACCTTTTGTTCTTCCAGATGAATTTTGTTCTTTTATTAGCTCTATAAAATAATTGCTGGTAGATTGATTGGTATGGCACTAAATAGATAAATTAATTTAAGTAAAATTGTCATTTTTATTATATTAGCTTGACCTAGCCACGAGCTACTGATGTTTTTCCAATTATTTAGATCTGACTTTATTTGTGTGAAAAGTGCGTTGTAATTGTGTTCATATAATTCCTGGTTTATTTTGGCAGGTAGACTCCCCAAAATTTTATATCTACAGTGACTTTAAATGGAACTTCTCTCTATTCCTTGCTGTTTTGTTTTGTTAGAAATATAGAGGAATGCTGAGGATTTATGTGGGTTTATTTCATATCCTGCAACTTTGCTCAATTTATTTATTATATTGAGTAGGTTTTTGCTTGATTCTCTAGACTTCTCTAACTATATCATCATATTATCTGCAAAGAGTGATAGCTTCATATCTTCTTTGGCTTTGCTAATCCCTTCAATTTATTTTTCTTCTCTTATTGCTACAGCTAACCCGTCTAGTAACAATTTGAATACCAGGGGTCATAGTGGACATCCTTGTTTCACTCCCGATCTTATTGGATATACTTCTAGCTTATCGCCATTATGCATACTACTTGCTGATGGCTTAAATTACATGCTGCTTATTATTTTAAGAAAGACACGATTCATTCCTATGCTTTTTAGTCTTTTTAATATGAATGGGTATTGTTTTTTATAAAAAAAATTTTCTGCATCTATTGAGATAATCATATGATTTATACTAGTTTTGTTGTTGATGTGATTGATTATGCTGACAATATTCCTAATATGGAAGCATTCTTGCTTTTCTGGAATAAATCCTACCTGATTAAGGAGTGTTATTCTCAAGATAAGTCACTGTAACCTTTTTGCCATTATTTTATTTAACATTTTTGCTTCTATATTCATGAGGGAAATTGGTCTATAATTTTCTTTCTATGTTTTGGCTCTTCTGATTTAAGTATCAGCACCACATTTGTGTCATAAAAAGAAATTGGTAAGACTCTTTCTTCTCCAAGTTTCCCAAATAGTCTGTGAAGTATTGGAATCAATTGTTCTTTAAATGTTGGAAAGAATTTGCTTTTAAATCCATCTGGGCAAGGAGATTTTTTCTAGTGGAGGTCATTAATGACTTGCTCATTTCTTTTTCTGAAATGGGGTTATTTAAGTATTTTACTTCTTCAATTAATCTGGGAAAATTTTATTTTTTTGTAATTATTAATCCATTTCCTTAAGGTTGTCAAATTTGTGGGTTTAAAATTGGGCAAAATTACTCCTAAGTATTTTTTTAATTTTACTCTTCTTTGGAGGTAATCTCACCCTTTTCATTTTTGAGACTTGTAATTTGGTTTTCTGCTATCTTTTTAAATCAAATTCATTAAAAGTTTATCAATTTTTTTTGTGTTTGTTCATAAAAATAGCTCAGTTTTATTTATTATTTCAACAGATTTCTTAATTTCAATTTTATTAATCTCTCCTTTGACTTTCAATATTTCTAATTTAGTGTTTAATTAGGGATTTTCAATTTGTTCTTTTTTTTAGTTTTTCAGTTGCAGGCCCAAAATATTCATCTATTTTTTTTCTCTATTTTATTAATGAAAGGATTCAGAGATATAAAGTTTCCACAAAGAACTGATTTTGCTTCATCCCTCATATTTTGGTATGTTGTCGCACTATATCATTCTCTTGAATAAAGTTATTGATTATTTCTATGACCTGTTGTTTCACCCACTCATTCTTTAGGATTAAATCATTTGGTTTCCAATCAATATTTAGTCTCTCTTTCCATGGCTTTTCATTACCTATAATTTTTATTGAAGTGAGTTCTGAAAAAAATGTATTTAATATGTCTACCTTTCTGCACTGGATTGTGATTTTTTTTATGCCCTAGCACATGGTTATTTTTACATATGTCTCATGTCCTGCTGAGAAAGAGGTATATTCCTTTTTGTTCCCATTTAGTTTCTCCATAGGTGTATCATATAAACCTTCTCTAAAATTCTATTCCCTTCCTCAACTTCTTTTTTGTTGATTTTGAAGTTAGATTTGTCAAGTTCAGTGGGGGGGAGATTTAAGTCCAACATTAATATAGTTTTTCTCCCTATTTCTTCTTCTAACTCCCTTAACCTCTCCTCTAGGGATCTGACTTCTATTCCACATGGTGCATGTATGTTCAGAAAAGATATTACTTCATTGTCAATGGTGTCTTTTAGCCAGATATAGTTTCCTTCCTTATCTTTTTTAAATAGCTCTATTTTTGCTTTTGCTTTTTCTGAGATAATGATTGCTACCCTTACTTTTTTTTTTTACTTTAGCTGAAGCATAATATATCTACTTCAGCCTTTTCCCTCTATCTTGTGTGTATGCCCCTGTTTCAAATGTGTTTCTTATAAACAGCATATAGTAGGATTATGGTTTTTAATCCATTTTGTTATCTCCCTCTGTTTTACAGGAGATTTCATCCCATTCACATTCAGAACTATGATTACTCTGTGTCTTTCTCTCCATCCTATTCTCTCCTGTTCATGCTTTTATTTTTCCCTTCCCCTCCTTAAATGTTTTCTTTTTCACCATTTACCTCAACATTCCTTCTCTAACAAGTCCCCTCCCTTTTCCTTCCCTTTCTCCTTATTAATTCTTCCCTACTTTTTAACCACCCATTCCTTTTTCTTTCCCCTTTATCCTCTTACTGCCTGTAGGGCACCTTAGATTTTTATACTTAACAAAGAATGTTATTCCCTTGATGAACCAAATCTGGTGAGAGTAAATCTCAAAAAAAAAGCTCCTCTTCCTCCTCTTTCCCTCTACTATAATAAAATTTTTTCTCTTCACGTTAGATTCCTATACTTAACTAATTATATTATTCCCTCCATGACCCAAAACCAGTGAGAGCAAAGCTCATACAATGTTGTAATGTAATACCAAGCAAAGGCAACTTCCCATTACTTGCCATTACTATCACAAATGTTTATCACCCTCCCTTGTTTTGCTCTTCTATGTTTTTAAGCCTCTTCTTGGGGTATCATTTACCCTTTTCTACTCCTCCTTTCTTCTTCTCCCATACAATCCCTTTGCACCCCTTTTATCATCACTTTCGTTAATTTATAAACACACCGTCTATGTATATCCCCTTTAAATGTCATGATAATTATACA
>NW_027187402.1:6283-31286 GCF_028583685.1 Petaurus breviceps papuanus
TAGAACTCAAGGATGTTCATGCACTCTACCCACCAACTCAATAAACTGTAGTATTTCTCAATAGCCTCCAGAATTAAGCATAAAATATTCTGTTGGGCATCCCAAGCCACTCACAATCTAGCCCCTCTTATCTTTCTAGACTTACTCCTCTGACATGTACTCTTTGATCCAAGGACACTGGCCTCCTGGCTGCTCCACAATCAAGACACTTCATCTTTCAGCTTTGGGCATTTTCCTTAAGCATTCCCCATGCCTTGAAAGCTCTTTCTTCTCCATGGGTGACTACTGACTACTGGGGGTTCTTCCCTCAGGATGAAAACAAGTTAATTACATTGAGACCCTTCCATTTTCTGATATCCAATTTTTTTTGTGCCTCTTTGAAGGGAGAAGGCAGGGCATTTGGGCTTAAGTGACCAAGGTCAAGTTAAGTGTTAAGTGTCTAAGGTAGGATTTGAACTCAAGTCCTCATGACTCCAGGGCTGGTGCTCTGGAGTGCTGGTGTAGTGTGCCACCTAACCACCCCAATGTTCATTTTCATGAATAAATCTGTCAGCCTTAATCCTCTGACTGTATCAAGCCATTACTAACAGAAACAACTGAAGTTAGGTAAACACACCTCCTTTGTTTATTTAGTAGTCAGTCAATGAAGTGTTTTTATCTTAGTACAAACATTCTGTATTTGATCAAATCCCCAATATTACTTATTAACTGAGATGTAATAAAGGTTCCTTCATGCATAGTTTTGTGAATCTCAGACATCTGGGGAAGCTTAATCCTGGGAAATAGAGGTCCATGAAGAAGTGCAGGGTCCCTGGGTGAGACTAAGCAGGACCTCACCTCACCAACAAGTTCAACAAAGCACACAGTCTGGGCCTGACCCAGAACTCATGTAAGAGAGATCAGCAAACCAAAAAAGGCACTGAAGAATATTATGTATACACTATATATATACACATATATATGTGTGTATATGTATATATATGTATGTGTGTTTGTGTATATGTACACACATGTACATATATACATATGTGTGTGTATGTATATATACAGATCTGAGTGTCTGTGTGTGTAATAGTAGTAGAGATCACCAAAGAAAATCTCTCTTTAACAACTATAAGCAAAGACTAAGAGGAAAATGTGGGCTTTTTAAAAGAATTATGCTAAAATATATAGAATAAGAATCAATGATTCCATGAGATATCAAGAAATTTTAAATAAAAAATAGAATATTTGGTATGAAAACAGTATATGTGGACAAAAGGTTGACAAGAGATGCTTTAAGGATCTTTGGACTTCTTGAAATCCATGAACAGAAAAATCCCCCTATAAACTGTATTTCAAGAAATCATAAAAATGATCCATTTCTATTTGAACCAGAGGGCAAAATGAATTTCAAAACAACACACCAATGCTTTCTGAAAGAGGCCCCCAAAAGGAAGTCAGAGGAATCCCATCCCCCAAACTCCAGATCTCTCACATTAAAGAATAACAATGCAACAAGTCTTGGAAAGGGGATCTTCAAACACCAAGGAATCACAGGCAGAATCACAAAAGACCTAGTATGTTTTCTCTAAGTGAGTGTGGATTTTTGAATAAAATATTATAAAATGCATGACCTCAAACCTCAGAATCACTTACATTGCAAAGACAAATATATGCCTATAAGGGAGAAATAATGGAGAAGTTGAACAGAAAAGAGAATTTTCAAACGTTTCTGATAAATTTAAAACAACAAAAGCAATAAGCCTGAGTAGCAACAAAAAAGTACCGAGAAAAATGGAAAGGCCAATTTCCTTGAATAATTGGAAGGAGCTGTATGATGGTGGAGTGCTAACATGTCATGCTTCCTGCACTGGCAAAAATGACTCATTGTGACTTTTTGTTTTGCTTCTCAGAATTTGGTTTGACACATTTTCTTGGTCATTGTGGAGAAGGTTTTGGGAGAGCTGAGGCAAACTTACTGACTCTCACTCTGCTGTCTTGATTCTGCCTTTGCTGACATTCAGATAGAGATGAAAGAAAGAAGCTTAATGTCTTCAAAGGATACATACAGAGGTTAATTTAAAAAAATCACAGAACTTGGAAGCAGATTATTTTAATCATTTTAAGAAGCAGAAAATAATGGAGGGTAGAAAGAACACATTATTATAGATGTGAGGAAGGGAGGGTAACTATCTTTCACTTTTGGGGTGCAACAGAAAAGAGTATAAAACAAGTCAGAAGAAGTGGGGGAGTGGGAATCAGATGAACTTTGCCTTTATGTAAAACGTACTGAAAAGGGTTACATATACACAGACATAAATAATTCAGTGTAGAAATGTATCAAGGAAAGAAGGAGGAATTGGGGTGGAATGGGTTAACTGCAAAGATAAGAGTATGAAGGGAATATTCATTAGTAAATCTACCTTTAGTAATATTGATGAAGGAATGACAAGGGGGGAAAGGAAAAGAAGGACCTAAGTGGGTGTCCTCCGTTGTGCTCTGGAAAATCGGGAATCAGCTGCAGCAGCAGGGAATGAGAAAGAACGAGGAATGTTGTACCCTGTGAAACTGCACAGGAGATAATTTCAGAGAATCTTGGCTAATATGAACTGATGCAGAGGAGCAGAAGCATAATTTACACGAGAACAAGGACAATAGTATTCTTGGGGGAAAGATTCAGAGAGACAAGAATTCTGAAAAATAAAAATGCCAACCATGCCTTCAGAGGAGCTCTGATGAAGCATGACTCCAGCTCCTGGGGGCTGAAAGTAATGCACAGAAGTGCAGAAACATATATTTCATAGGAAAACCATCTGGATTAATTTTACTTAACTTTTTTATTGGTTATAAGATTTTTTCTTTTTTTTTAATTTGGGATTGTCTTTATTCCAGGTAGAGTTAACAAAAGGGATGCTGAAAAGAGGAAGTGTTTATACATTTTTAGAAAAATACAAAGGAGAATAAAAGAAGATGTAAAAGGAAGTGCATGCAGCAGGATGGTTTTTAAAACAATGCATGGAAGTTATGTGTGTATGGGACTGCATGTGTGTGTGTGAGTGTGTATGTGTGTGTGAGTGTGTAAATTATTTTCTAAAAATAATAAGAAAAATAAAAAGGATCTTGCCTTGAAACCACAGTAATACATCCAGACAAAGTTACAAACACAACTACCTAGTGACCAGTAGGAAAGTATTTAAAGGATACGGGCAGCAGATATTGAAAGGGACTCTAGACAGTTCTCACCAATCTGCCTATCTCTTTACACAAACAGGGTCTTTTCCCCTCTCTGTTCCACATCATTCCTTGGTCCCTCCCTGACTTCTATATCCATCCTATATTCTGAGAGACTCCGATTTTTTTCTGAGTCTTTAACTCTTCATTGCAGGTGTTTCCAAATCACTCCACTGTCACTTAATCTGTGCAGACTAGAGGACATATACTAGCTCTTCCAGATCTCAAACCTTTTTTCATGGGCTGTCTGGGCCCAGCCTGACAAAACTTGGTCACAACAAAATACTACAAAAATCTGTTAAGTTGTTACTCTGTATAAGTCACTATGGGAGACACTGACAATATGAGGATGAGTTGAAAGGAAGAGAGGTGATAATGGGAATAGCCTCATGGATTTGATTGGCTTTGTTTGGAACTTTGATTGTCTGGACAACCAAGGGTGTGTGAGAGGTCATGAGGTGTAAGAAGACTTGAAAGGTCATGAGGAAGGTTATAAAGGGGCTTTGAATGAAAAAATGATGTTATTTTTAATCCCAGAGTTGATAGGGATCAAATAGAGTTTATGAACTAGGAGGCTAATATAGTCAGACCTGCCCTTTGGAAACATCACTTTGATGGCTGAGTGGACAATAGATTGGAGTGGGACAGCCTGGTCACAGGCAGACCCACCAGCAGGTGACTGTAATAAACCAGGTGTGAGGTCAGCTCCAAGGTGTAATTGGAGAGAAAGGGACTCATGCAAGAGATGGTATGAAGGTGGATAACACAAGGATTTGGCACCAGCCTGCATAGATGGGGGGAGTTGGAGAGATCAGAGAGGATGGCAGTGAGGGAGTGAACTTCAGTAGCTTCCTCCTTTTCCAGTATTCTTGTACTTGATTTCCCTTGATTCATTCCATAAGGTAGCTACACTGGAGAATGCTTTTTGTGCTTGCACACAATAGTCTCCTAACTCCAGGCTTCCATGGTGGCTGTCCCTCATGCCTGAATACTATCCTTCCTCCAGTCTGCCTCTAAGTTTGCCTGGTTTCCTTTAAAACTCGGTCCCAATTCCATCTAGTGCAGGAGATCTTTTCCTGTCGCTTTGACTTTGGTTGATTTCTCCTCTGAGATGATTTCCCCCCTTTTTCTCTATATTATCTCTATGTGTCTCATCATTATAGACTGATGCATTTGGTTTACCCACCTCTAGATGCCAGTAGCTTTCCCTAATAACCATTGTGTCCCCTCAGTGATGGGTATCTCGGGAAGATGTCCTAGAGAACAGAAAAAATGGGGCTGAGGGAGAGGAGCGGAGATGGAAGAAGAGAAATGAGGAAATTCTTTTGGGAAAGGTTAGCGAGCCATAAGTTCAAGGTCACACTGGCATAGAGGGTGGGCTCTCTGGGTGTCTCTTTGGGGTTGGCTTTCCTCTTATTCAAGGTTTTTATGTACAGCTGATGTAGGTCACTCCCTGTGAGCCTTCAGCCATGGGGACATGAGGGGAAATATAAGATTAAAAGAACAGTGAGTGACTTTGAAGCAAGGGTTCTTAATATATTGGTGTGTTATGAATGCTTTGATAGGCTGTCTCATCAAAACTATGAATGCCTTCTCAGAATCATGCCTTTAATTACATGAAATGAATTCCATAGAATTATAAAGGAAAATAATGATATTGAACTATATTCCCTGAAATATTAAAAGAAATGAATAATTTCTGGAAAACCCAACTCTGATGTACTCTAATGCAAAGGAGAAGAAAGAATAGGTAAGTAATTAAGAAGTGGTCCAATGCTGGGTGTAAAGCCTGTTGGGAAATTTAGGGTCAAGGATTAAACAGGCTTTTCCAGGGGGAGGACAGGATGGGGCTAACTCACCTCTGGGCCCCTTGGTCTCTCCTTGGCCCCTTCTGCATCTGAGGAGGACAGAAGCTTTTATCATTCTCCCAACTTCCAGCACCAGAAATCCCCTTCACCTGCCCTTACCCTGTCCCAGGATCATGCCCCCCTCCTCCCCAGATAACTTATACAGGATTCTCCCTCTGGGAGACTCAGGGTTACTTGGAAGGCAGGTACTCCAAGGAAGACAAGGGCAACAGAGGCACCTGATAGTGGAGAGAAAGGTAGGAAGAAGGACATAGGTACAGAGTCCATGCTGGGAGGTTCTGGGAGCATCCTCACCTCACCAGGGAGTCTGTCCAATGCAGCAGGTCCAGGGTTCCATGGGAAGGAAGGAACAGGGAACTCTGGGAAGAGGAGCTGAGTCTCCTTACCTCCTTGGCCTCTCTTCTTGTAAAGACCCTGGTGAGAGAGACATGGGAAGGGAAGAAACAAGGTCAGGGAAGGTCTCCAAGGAGGAAATCGAGTACCCAATCCTTACCATCTCTTTATTTTTCTAGACACCAAAGGGTTTCATTCTGTTTTTGCCCACACTCACCCCCATAGATGGATCCAAGGCAGAAGATTGCCAGCGAGAGAAGGCAGAGGAGGAGGAGGAGGAAGGAGACACAGCTGATGGTGATGAGGAAGTTTTTACTGGGCTCTGAATCTGGGGTGGGAGAGAGAGAAAAAAAATTATACTTCACTGTTAAGAGTTCTTGGCAATAAAGAAAAACTAGAAGTTTATTCAATTAGGAGCTTATTCAATTCTCTCACACTTTTCACATAAAATTTCTTGCCAAGTTCTTTCGATTCTACTTTTTGAGATTAAAATAGATACTCTATCATTTTGTTATTGATAATATTTAAAATTAATTGAGTTTTCCCTATAAGTGCTTTTGCCCTGTAATTGCTTAAGTTGTTATTTTCTGTCTCTGAACTTATTAAGAAGTCATCTGGTCTATTGTGAATTAAATTTAAAAATCCAACTCTCCTGGTAATCACTGTTCTATTATTGCTTCAAAGAATTAGCTAATGTTGGGTTGTGCATGTGAACACAGGGAAGTTGAGTCTAATATCTTTATACCACCCAACTATTCTTCAAGGCAGTCTGGTTTGTTGTCCAAAAAGTCTGGGCCTCTATTTTGCAGGTGAACCATACAATGAAAACTTCTTAGTCACAAGGAAGAAAGGTTGGGGCTGGGGTGGGCGTTGAAATTGTTAATGTGTCATTACCGAATTTCCAACCATATTCCCTGTGCTTCAGTTCTGTCATCAATCATGTTGCAACCAACCATATGATGTCACCTACTCTTGTCTGCTCATTATTTTGTATCCCCTGAAACTCGTAAAAGGGAGCTGTCCTTTTGCTTAGCGATTATGGTCAGAGGCAGAGTCATTAATGCTTTTAGTCACTGGTAGGATACCCCTGTTAATTAAATGTTATCTTGCTTAAAGAACTGCCTCTTTCCCTTCTTGTTCAAATTTCATCTGCAGCACTTTGTAATACCTTTCATATATGGCCACTTCTCTCAACTGGCAGTTGAATCACCCTGGAATATGGCTTTATTATCTCGTAACTGGATTACTACACTACCCTTTTGCACTACTCCACTCTGATTGACAATTCTGGTTGACTGCTCTTTCCCTGTTCATCCATCCTTCACTTATCTAGCAATGTAATCATTCTGAATTTCAGGTCTGATCACGTCACTCTCCTATTAAATAACCTCCAATAGCTTCCAATTCCTCATGGATCAAATATTACATCCTTTTGACTTATAAAGCTCTTCCAAATCTGTTCTTTTCCTATCTCCACAGTCTTCTTAAACCTCATTCAACCTCATGTACCTAAAGATTCAATGACAATGTGCTCCTAGTGTTTCTTGCTGCAGACACCCTGTCTCCGGACTGTTCATTTCTACTGACTCTTCCCATGCCTGGAATGTCCCCCACCTCCTGGATTCCCTGACTTCCTTCAATCACTTTCTGCAAGTCTTTTCCAAGGTCTTCTTACTGTCACCACCTTCCCTCTGAGATTATTTTTAATTAATCCTGAATTTATCTGATTTGTATATACTTGTTAATATATTGTGTCCCCCATTACACTGTGATCTCCTTAAGGGGGGAGGCACTTTCTCTTGTCTTTCTTTATATTTGCAAAACTTGGCACATTGCCTGACACACAGTAGGTGCTAAATAAATGCTTATTAATGTTTTCACCTCCATGATGTTGCATAGTTCTAGAAGTGATAGTATCACAATGAGAAGGGGAAAAATTGAGGCAATCGACATGGGCAAAGAATTGTCAAAAGGACTACTTTTTTTTTGGCAAACTATGGTTTAGTTGGTAAACCACAGAAATTTAAACTTTTAAAAAAATAATAGATACAGTAACTTTAAGTTGCAGGATACAAAATTAAACCAAGAAAGCCTGAGACTTTATTTATTTATTTATTTACTTTATTGTTTAATTTTATTTTTATAATATTTTGATATAATAATTTTATAATTATTTATTTTGCCAACAAAATTGTTAGAGATTGAAAAGGATATTTTATTCCAAACTACTAGAGAATATATAAATAATCTGATAGTCTCTATACCAAGGCACTCATGGGAACTATGAGAATTCAAGTCTAATTAAAGATAGCCTTTAGGCATTGGGATGATGGTTGTGTCTGTGATTTCATTAGCAAATAACAGGGAAGACCCAGATGAGGAAATCGCATCTTTCAAATACACCTGCCAATCTCTTGTGGAACTTAGTGTCTTAAAAAATTGCCTAGAATATTGAAATGTTAAATGGATTGCCTGATGTGATAGAGCTAATATATGGTAGAATGGAATTTGAGTGCTGGCTTTCCTGGCATTGCTTGCTTTCTATCAATTACTATCCATTGCCTATAAATGGCTCATACTTGAACCTTGCTAATAGAATAAAAAATTCAGGGTGGCTAGGTGGTGCAGTGAATAGAACACCAGCCCTGGAGTCAGGAGAACCTGAGTTCAAATCCAGCCTCAGACACTTAACACAAAAACTAGTCATGTGACCTTGGGCAAGTCACTTAACCCCAATAGCCCTCCAAAAAGTAAAAAAAAAAAATCAATAGTGAAGCCAATTATTTTATATGCCATTTCCATTGCAATAAAATCACCAAGGACTTCTTGATAGAATTAGACAAAGTATAACAAAATTGTCCAAGAGTTACAAAACATACTGAAGAATATCAAGGGAAATAATGGGGAGAGAGGTGTTTAGGGAGGAGACCTCACAATGCCAGATTTGAAATTATTCAAAAAAGCAGAATTCATCAAAGTGACTTGGAGCTAGTTTAGAAATAAAAGATGGTCACTGATATTATTATATGTAGCAATTAAACACAGTAGTAGAGTGTTTGATAAACCAACTGAGTCCTATGCTGTTTTTCAAAACCCTTAGTAAAATTAGAAAATATTCTGGTAGAAATTGTCTTGCTCGGGGCGGCCAGGTAGCACAGCGAGTAAGAGCACCAGCTCCAGCGTCAGAGCGACCTGGAGATCGAATCCCGGGCTCAGACACTTAGCACCTACCCAGAAACACCTGGCCGTGTAACCTTGAGCAAGTTACTTAACCCCGATTGCTTAAAAAAAAAAATTGTCTTGCTCAATAGTTGATACCACATACTGGAAAGAGCCCCAAATGATATATGGGGAGGTGGAGTCAGCATGGCAGAGTAGTAGGAAGAAGCATAGTCCAGACAACTTGCCCTCTAAGCTCTTTCAAAGAAAAGATAGATCAGTCCAAATCTTGGTGAAGAAATCCAAGGGAAAAAGCACAGCAAGTAATTTCATCCAACTTATGTCAGAATAGGGAGACAGACAGTGAGATGAGTTGATACTGTGTGAGGTATCTGGACAGGAACACTCCAGCACAAGAGGAGATTGTTGACCATGGCATTTGAAAAAGCTTTGGACAGACCAAATCCATTCTGTTAGAATCAGAAGGGAACCACTTTACCATAAAAAATTTAGAGAAATTTACTGTGATAAGCAGCAGTTGACAGAAATATGAAATAATAAGAGCCATGGCTTAAAAGAAAAATGATGAAAGGGTATGAGTGTGAAGTTCTTAAAGAAAGCTAAGCCATCAACAATCTTGTAAAACATAGCTCCAAATCAGTGTGGTCTGAGCTAGATTCATATATAACTAGGAAAAGTTTGACAACTCAAGATTTGTTTCTGTTGGAGAATGGAACCATTATTTTCTACCTCTTTTTAAAGAAAATATCAAGGTTTTCAAGGCAAGTGACAGTCAGAGATTTTCCCAAGCATATGGAGCTTAAGAGACTTAGAGTTCCTGGATGGGACTACTCCCATTCTTTCTTCCAAGGTGTTTTCTGTCTCTTCACTGTCCTCTGCAGACAGTATTTCTTTGGTGAGAGAGGATCACCCAGGTTTGTTACTGTCCTGTTGTATTTGCCTGTGCAGATCATTAACGCTGCCCTTGTAATTCTCATTCTGTTTCCAGCCTCTCAGGAACATTGTATTATGGTCATATTTTCCTCACATTCTCCATGCTCCTCTTTCAAATCAAGTGTTAGATTCTTTCCCTTTGTTTGGTAGCATTTATGCCTAGATACCTGCATTTGTTTACTAGATCTGGAGGTCCTATTTACGTCTGCTATTAATGGGTACCTGTTGGCTTATTTGTTTTTCTTCAAGGTCTTTGAGTTTTCTTCTTTCCTGCTGCTTTGTTGTTTAATTCTAGATCTGGTTGTGTGAAATCTCCTTTCTTACCACATTTTTTCCAATTATTTCCCTTGAGATTCTTTACCGTTGGAAAACCTGGCAATTTCAGGTTTGATTTTTTCAATTATTTTCTGTTTTCCTTCATTGTCTGACTCTTTCCCATCTGATTGTGGTTTTCTGGAGGGCTGGATGTCCAAGCATCTCAGACTTCTCCCATACTGGGCAATTCATGGATCACCAGCATTGGTTTTTGCCTAAAGTGACTTTTTGGGTGGACAAAAAAACCGTCCTCAGCTTGATCCTGAACTTTTTTACCTCAGTGTTACTGGAAAGTCACTCATCTTCCCAAATGCCCCGCCATGTATAGTGGATGGTTCCAGTGTCTTATGCCACTAGCCCTGTTTTTCAGTTCTCTGTCCCAGTGCCAGCAGTCGGAGAGCTGCAGCAGTGGTGCTGACTCCTGCAATTTGGTTTCTGTCTGGCTCTGCTTCAAAGGTATAGCAGAAAAAGCTGCCTACTAGCAAGCCTCTCCTGGAATGGTGCTGTGGTCGTGACTTTGTAGCCCCAAGCATCCGCTTCTGGAGCACAAAGCAGTCTGAAGACATTTCTATACCTGGAGCTGACATATTCCCAATGTTGTGGATAGGGATAGGCAATGGGGGGGGTGCGGCTGGGTCTTGGTGTAAACCTGTATTCGGGCTTTGGATCAGATCCTTGGGCTGGCTGAGTGCAATGGTGCCTTCGTATTGGAGATGAGGCAGGGTACTGAGCTAGCTTCAGTTAGAAGTCAGTCAATAGTTTGTTTGGCTTCTTTAGCCTTGAGGATTCCAGTTGTCCCCAATCACAGAGACAGCTGAAGCTGCTTTATCTTTGGCCCATAATTTCTGTTTTGGAGCAATTGGGGGGGGGTAGAATTAGAGAAAATGCTGAGTCCTCCATCTTGTTGACCATGTGAACCACACCATTATGTTTCCATTATTCTTCCTCTTTTCTTCCAGTTACTAAAGGTTATGGTTATTCCAGCTTTTGCTTAGGTTATTGAGGAAATGTTTCATGTTAAGGAGTCCATGTGTGTCAGCAGCACTTTTCAGAGTAGCAAAGAATTGAAAACAAAGTGGGCACCTACCATCTCAGGAATGGCTAGACAGATCATGGACAGGAAAGTAATGGAATTTTACTGTGCTGTAAGTAAAAAGTGGGTATAATGAATATGGAGAAGGGAAAGACTTACACAAACTAACACAGAATGAAGTAACCCAAGGCAAGAAAATAATATATAAACTAAATAAAACAATGTAAATGGAAAGAACACAGATAAAATTCTCAAAAGGGAATGATGAAAAATTACAAAAACAAAGTACGATTCTGAAGAAAAGAGATGATTCAAGCCCCAATCCCCATTCCTTTAAAGGGGCTTCCTTGGGGACATTGCAAAAAATTTCAGACAGTTTTAATTTAATAATAATTTTTGCTATTTTGGAAAAAATATTTGATTACATTAGATGAATCTAGAGCTGAGAAAATGGGAGGAATGCTGGGAAGAACTTTGGTGATGAAAAAAAATTCCATAACATTTATTTTTTTTATTTAATATTTTTCTTTCCCCAAATTATATGCAAAAATAATTTTAATATTCATGTAAAAATGTTTGCATTCCAAATTCACTCCCTTCCTCCCCTCAGCCCCCTTATTTATAAGGCAAGAAATGTTATATAGTTTAAACATGTGCAGTCATGCTATTTCCATGGGCTCAACAAAAACACGGACAAAAAATGCCAAGAAAAATAAAGAAAAAGTTTGCATCAGTCTGTCTTCAGACTCCATCATTTCTTACTCTGAGGATAGAGAGCATTTTCCATCATAACTCTTTCAGAACTGTCTAAAATCATTGTATTGCTGCAAACAGCTAAATCATTCATAATTGATCATCATACAATATTCCTGTTACTGTGTACAAAGTGATCTATTCCTTCTTGGAGGAGAGAGACAGAGAGACAGAGGGAGGGAGGGAGGGAGCAAGAGAGGGAGAGAGCAAAGGCATGGAGGGAGATGGATGCAGAGACCTGAGAAGAAGAGAGAAAGCTTGGAGAAGATTGGGAATAATTGACATTCTGGGTACCATATTTTCAGGTTACACTTTGGAGGGGAGGGTACATGCCCTGCCGGTGCTACAGATCAAAAGAAAGAATTGGAGATGTTTAGCCTAAAGAGGAAAAGACTTGGGCAAGTCACAACCCCAATTTCCCTACCTTCTCCCCCTCCAAAAAAAAAAGAAAAAAAAAGAGGAAAAGACTTCAAGGAGATATGTAATACTTGTATTGGTACAGTGATGAGAGACTCAAATTAATTCTCGCCCAGATCTCACCAGGTGATCATGTATTTTGAACTTTGGTTCTTAGGACAGTGTTTTCTAAGGGCTTCAGTCAGGAAGAAGTACATGCAACTATGTCTGTTATTCACCCTGTGAAGAAGATGGCAGAAGGGCTGTCCTGACCTCTGACTGCCAGCTCTCCTCCTCCTCACTCTTGGTACCTGAAGCACAGACTAGGGGTGTTGTCATAGCTGAGAAAATAAAGTCATTTTTCCAACTTAAAAATAAATTAATTGGGGTGGCTAGGTGGTGCAGTGAATAGAGCACCAGCTCTGGAGTCAGGAGGACCTGAGTTCAAATCTGGTCTCAGACACTTAACACACACCAAAAAACTAGCTGTGTGACCTTGGGCAAGTCACTTAACCTTAATTGCCCTACCTTCCCCCTCCAAAAAGCAAAAGAAAAAAGAAAAGAAATGCTTTTACATAGTGATCCCTCAGAGTAGCTCAAGGAAACAGCATTTCCTGCCTTTTACCTGTTGAAGGGAATCTGACTCAATGTTCCTATCTCCATTAAGCTGGGGAACAATTGCCTTTCCCTTTGGGAGAAAATCGATCTTAGATGAAGACGGTGAATTGGAGGAATGTCCGAATGAGTTGTGGCACATGGATGTGATGGGGACTATTGTCCCTTATAATATGAGGAAATAGAAGTTTCAAAAAACCCATGGAATGACTTGTATAAATGGATTTGGAATGAAGAGGGCATAAGCAGAATAGTTTAAACTCTGGATAAAACATTACAAAACTAAACAATTTTGAGGACTTGCATAAACTGATGAAGAATCAAAGGAATAGAGAAGGAAACCGATCAAAATCACTATAAAAAATCAAAACATCTCTGATTGACGCAGTGAGCCCCCACAATTCATGAGGACTGATAATGAAACCTACTACTCCTATCCATGAGCTGAGAGAGAGGAGATAGATTTAAGGGCAGTATGTATTCATACATACACAAACATTTACACACATAGATATATGCATGTATACATGTAAGTAAACACATACACATAGATGTTTATAGATAAGTATTAATATACATGCATAGAAACACGTATTAATGAATACATACATACTTATATACATATAATATGAAGTCAGTGAGGGACTTTTGTATTCAGTTCATAACAAGGAATTTGCTTTTTTTTTTCATTTTTTCCTTTTAAAAATAGAGTGGGGATGAGAATAGATTGCTGCTCTTTTTATTACATAGTAGGACGCTGTAGATTATGGAATGCCATGTGCACTTCCAGATGAGGTCACTATATTGTGAGCTTTGTTTAATAATTTTATTTCATTACAAGAGAGCAGTCACAGTGACAGTAGTCAGTCAGTAATATTTATTAAGTTTCTATTATGGTATGAAGCAAGTGCCATAATGTATTGCTGGACCCCCCCACAACAAACATATGGGAGGTTATCCTGAGAAGCCATTTTTTAGAATGTGTAAGATTATGGCCCCAGGTTCACCACAGGTATAATCCACCACTAAACACGTGACTCTGACATGAGGAGGAGCATGATGGGTAAGAAGCCCTGGCTAAGAGTTTTGTCCTCACTATGACTAGAAGAGGACGCTGCTTCCATCTCACCTCTGGTGTAATCAGGGCTGAGAACCAAACCACAGCCCCCATTGGCAGGGGCTTGAGCTGCTCCCTTCTGATGTGGATGCACTTCTCTTCCTGTCCTGATTTCAGCACAGTTTTGTTTATTTTGCTTATGTTTTCACATGCTGTATAATGTAACTGAAACTGATAATGCTCGAGTGTCTCTGACTTTACCATGCAGATGAGCCTGCACTCTTAGGAAAAATAAACTCTGCAGAAAATTCTCTCTGCATCATTGATTCAGTGTGTGGCAGGACTAGCTAATCAAGGGACCCTTGGATGAGTCTGGAGGTCTACCAGCATCAGAGGAGTGAATAGCCTTGGCCCCATGCACTCTCCACATGGATGCCCCATACCACTCAACTCTAACTCTGTGCCCCCTTCTCTCATGGACCAGGCATGTGTTTGTGGGAAAGTGTTCTTTGAGGATATGAGGTAAATGATCTATTATTACTGTCCCTGGTAAATCATCTGAGAAAATCCCTTTTCTTTGAGTTTATTTTTCTACAAGATAATTGTTAAAGGGGAGGCATACCGGTAGGGGCTTATGAGTCACAGAAGCAGGGAGTACAGACCCATAAAGAAAGTCTTTCCCCTAGAAGTGGTAGCATCCCTCTGGGGAAGAAACCCAAAGTTTGGTTTACATTGACACTTACTCTTGCATTCTGACAGGAACTGAAATATGCCTGTGAGTGGGGTGGCCAGCATTGCCAAATCCCCCAAAGCAGGAGCAGTCGTGTGTTCATTTCATTTTTGAAGCTGATCTTCATTTTGTTTGGTTTTGTTTTTGCTGTTCCCACTGGGAACAGTGATCATATAGCATCTGCTGGATAGACCTGTTCCCCAGGGCCTCATGGTCTAAGGCAAACTCCTCTGTTGCCCACATTGATCCTCCCAAGATGAGCTTGGTATGATCCAACTCTGTTTTACACTTTGCTGCCTCCAATGTCTGGCTCAGCTGAAATTCATGGCTGGCTCTCCATCTAGGTAGTTTCCTTTGCCAGATCATCATTTTACCTTCCCAGGGCTTTGACCTGGACCTTTTTCTCTTTTCTGTCTAAACTCCCTCCTTCTTGGGGTCCACATCAGCTCTCATGGGTCCAATGACCATTTCTATGCAGATAACTTAATTGGGTAATAAGCAAGGATTGAGGGGGATTTGAGTTAAGAGGAAGGGTAATGCTAAAGGGGAAATGCTGAATACTAAGCCTAACTTCTTAATCCTGAAGAGGGGATTAAAAGAGAAAGAAAAGAAAAGAGAAAGAATCCAAGGAGGTTTCCTAGATTGTGCTTTAACCAATTAGGGAATGACTGCAGGGACTGTGGCAAACAAAAGTGATGGAATGATATTGCACTGTGTGGAAATGCAAATGAGAATGCTGGGTAAGATGAACTGATGCAGAGTGAAGGAACAGAACCAGAAACATAGGGGTGGCTAGGTGGTGCAGTGAATAGAGCACCGGCCCTGGAATCAGGAGGACGTGAGTTCAAATCCAACCTCAGACACTTAACACAAAAACCAGCCATGTGACCTTGGGCAAGTCACTTAGCTCCAATTGCCCTACCTTCCCCCCTTCAAAAAAGCAAAAAATAACTGATGCAGAGTTAAGGAAGAGAACCAGAAACATAACTCATGCAAGGGAAACAACATTCAGAACAAAAACAACTTTGAAAATCTCAAGGACCTAAACAGAGCGATGACTAACCAAGCCTTCAGCAGACGTCTGATGAAGTGTGGTACCCAAGTCTTGACTGAGAGACAAAAAAGAGACATCTTTGGACGTGACCGCCATCTTGATTCATTTTCCTTAACTTTATTTGGTACAAGGTCTCTTCTTTAATTTGAGAGGTGGTTGGGGTAGAGGCAAGGTTAACAATAATAGTAATGGTAAATATGGAGGGCACGAATATAGTCTATTTAAATGCAGAGGAGAGAAGGAAGAACATATAGCAGGGCAGATCTGAAAGTAATACATGGCGTATATGGATATAGATAGATATATGGAGATAGAGATAGAGAGTTTGCCTGTGCGTGGGTGCATATATATGCATGGATGTGAACGGATGTGTATGTATATATAGATAAATACATATACAAACAGATTTAAAGAAACAAAAGGTAAGAAAGGAAAATTCACAGACTGATGCACAATCCCCTTTTTGTGTTCTGTTGTGCGTATGGAAATGCTCCCATTTTGATGTGTAGCCTGTGTGTCTACATTCAAATAATTAGAAAAATACAAAGAATTTTGCTTTGAGTCCATAGTCCAAAGCAAACAAGCAAACATAACTACACAATAAAATCTCTGCAGTGACCAGTAGGAAAGTATTTACAAGGATAACAGCAACAGATCTTCCCAGGGATGTGAGACACTTCTCACCAACCCACCCATCTCTTCACAAGACCAGGGGCAGACTCACAGGCTGTTTTCCTCATCTGCATCCCATTCATCCTTGGCCCCTCCCTGATTCCTCCATTCCATTTACATTGCAAGAGACTCCTGCTTCGGAGTGAGCCATGACTCAACCTAACTCCTCTCCTCATGTCTCTTGATATTTTCACTCTTGGTAATAGCTGTTTTTTTTTTCATTTTTTTTATCTCTTTCATTTTAACTTTTAATTTAAGGTCATGGGGGAGGTTATGAAGGACTTTGGATGACAGAGGATTCATATTTAATCCTACACTTTATAGGGAGCAGGTGGTATTTATTGGCCAGGGGCTGACAGTCACACCTGCACTTTAGAATCATCATTTGATGTCTGAGTGGGTGATGGACTGGAGTGGGAGAGACTAGTGGCAGGCAGCCTCACCATCAGCTGACTGCAATAGGTCAGATGTGAGGGGGGCCCCAGGGTAGTGGCTGTGTGACTGGACAGACGGGGGCTTCTACAATAGATGGCATGAAGGCAGAAAACTCAGGACTAGAGACTAGACTGGATGCATGGGGTGAGTTTGAGAGATGAGTGGAGGATGGCAGTGAGGGGTGAGCCTCAGTGGCTTCCTCCTTTTCCTTCTCACACTCCATTTCCCTTCATTCACAATAGGAGTCACCTACACTGGCTGAGTTTTTGTGCTTGCACACAAAAGTCTTCTAACTCCATGCCTCTGAGGCAGCTGTCTCCCATACCAGGAATGTTATTGTTCTCCCAATCTGCCTCTTAGTTTGCCTGGTTTTCTTTAAAACTCTCTCCACTCCAGTCTAGGAGAGAAGGCCTTTCCTAGTCCCCACAACTGCCAGTGATGTCCCCATTGAGATTATTACTCCCCTTCTACTCAGTGTGTATCTTATAAGTTTCTCACCATTACAGATGGATGCACTTGGTTTACACAACTCTAGACCCCAGTGGAAAACCCCAATAATCATCATGACTCCTGAATGATAGGAAGGTGGGAAAGATGTACTAGAGGGCAAGTGAACTAGGGAGGGAGGGGGGAAGAGAACATGGGAGAAGGGAGAGAGAGAGAGAATCCTTTGGGAAAGGTGGCCTCAGTTCCCAGACACAGTGGCATAGAGTGTGGGCTCTGTGGGTTTCTCCACAGGGTTGGATTTCCTCTTATTCAAGGCTCTTACATTCAGCTGAGCATAGGTCATCCCCTGGGGGTCTTCAGCCATGGGGACCTGAAGGAGAAACACCCAAGTGAGGGAACAGTGAGGGACTTTAGAGGAGTTCAGAATATATTGGTGTGTCAGGAAAGCTTTGACAGCCTGTCTGGTGCCACCTATGGGTGCCTTCTCAGTCCCATGAATTTAGTTGCATGAAATGAACTCTACAGGATTATAAAGGAAATGAATGATATTGAGATACAGATACTGGAATATTTAGCAAATTACCCCAATCAGTGAAGGGATCCCCAGTTTAGAGGGTGAGCATTGGGTGACTAGGAGAAAAAAAAATAGTAATAAATTAAAAAAGGGTCCAACTCTGGGCCCAGAGACTGTCGGGAAAGCTTGGGGTCACTGATGAAACAGGCTCCTCCATGTGGAGGAAGGGATGGGCTCACTCACCAAACATTCCCTTGGCCTCTCCTTGGCCCCTTCTGTATCTGAAGTGGGGAGACGTTTCCATCATTCCCACAGCTCCCAGGACCAGTATTCCCCTTCACAATACCCTCCCCCTGACCCATTATAATATTATAATAATATTATAATAACCCCTTCCTGCCCAGGGAACCTACACAGGGTCTCCTCTCTGGCAGTCTCAGGTTGATAGGGGAGGCAGATCCTCCAAGAGAGACAAGGGCAGCAAAGACACCTGCAGCAGGGAGAGAGAGAGGAGATAGACCCAGGGGACAGAGCTCACCCTGGAAGGCTCTGTGATCTGTGAAGGGGAGGAGAAAGGAGGGGAGGGGAGGGGATGCAACATAGGATTATAAAGGAAATGAATACAATTGAGTTAAAGCCTCTGCTCACCAGGGACTCTGCCCGTGGCAAGGAAGGAGCAGGGGACTCTGGGAAGAGGAACTGAGTTTCCTTACCTCCTTGGGCTCCCTCCTTGTAATGACCCTGGTGAGAGAGACATGGGAAGGGAAGAAGCAAGGTCAGGGAAGGTCTCAAAGGAGGAAAAAAAGAGATCCCAGTCTTTACCCATCTCTATCATTTAAGACAGTAAGATGTACAATTCTGTCTCACCCATGGGGATGGATCCTTTACATAGGATTGCCAGCAACAGAAGGCAGAGAAGGAAGAGGAGGAGGGAAACGCAGCTGAGGGTGATGAGGAGGGTTTTGCAGGACTCTGAACCTGGGGTGGGGGAGAAAGAGGAATCTTCATAAACCACCGTTCTTAGGGGACCCATCCCTTGCCCCAGAAATTGCCCCTGTATTGTTTCCTCTTATCTCCCTCCAGAGATGTGCCTCACCACCAGCATCCAAAAGTTTGGCACAAATGTGCTCAGAGAGGGCTTATCCCTCAAAACTAGGTTGAGAAAACCAAAAAGGAGGGTAGATATGTGTATGGGAAGCATGGGGGGTGCCTCATGTGCCAGCTCACAGTGCTGGTCTCTATGGGACTGAAACTAAGGAAAATATCTAAGTCTCTCTTATCTCTTATGCTGTAGATCTGGGCCAGAGCCAAGGCCTTGGTTTTGTTTCCTTGTAAAGGCTGAGGGAGGGAGGGCTCACCAGTGCCCTCCACTGGGTCCTGGGAGATTCTCCCTCTCACCTGTCACTATGAGCTGCACGGGGTCACTGTGTTGTGTCCAGAGGCTTCCATTGGTGACACGATGGCATCTGCAGCTGTAATTGCCAGAGTGCTTGGGTGTCACATGAGTCAGGAAGAACTTGGCCCCATCTTGAGTGTTATCCGTGCTGGGCAGGATTTTTTCATCTTCGTCCTTGCGGAGAACAAAGCTACTACTCCAGGAGGGCCCCTGGCACAGGAGGGTCACGGCAGCTCCTGAGGTTACCTCTAGGTGAGGCTGGCCTGACAGGGAAGGCTTGGGGAGGGCATCTGGAAATGCAAAGAGAAGCCGGAGATACTCAAGGGCCCTGCACAGGTGTGATGGGAGTGGGGGAGAAACAGTAGCTGGGAGACCATCAGTTCTCACTTCCTTTGGCTCTTTCGTTATTCCAAAGTCTCCTCCCCTGGAGAGTCATGGGTGCTAAACCTGATGTTCTCTGGGCCCGCCTAGAAACAGGCAGGCATTATTCCTTACACCTTTGTGGCCTGAGCTTGGAGCAGTACCTTGGCGTGTCCATCATTCCACCTTTGCCCACCCCTTCCTTAGGGACCCAGTCCTTGTCCCTGCCTCTACGTCATGATGTCAAAAGGGTCCAGAACAATAAGACTTCTCTGGATTACTGGCCTGCTCTCGGGCTTGAGTGCCAAACTTCTACATTATGCCTTGGGGAACTGGACACCCCCTCACCTGTCACCCAGAGCTCCAGGACCTCACTGGGCTCAGACACCTGGTATGGAGCCATCCTTCTGTAGTAGACACAGCTGTAGTTACCAGCATCCTGGGCCCTCACAGAGAGGAGGGGAAAGGCAGCTGAGGCCCCAGCTGGGCTCTGGCTCTGCAAGGCCTGAGGGGTCCCCACCTTCAGCAGAGTGAATGTTGGGCCCCTGAGGAATGTCTGAGGGGGCGGCCAGCACTGGAGAGTCACATGCATCCCAGGCTCCACCACCAGGCCTGGAAGGGCTGAGAGGGAAGGCTTGGGAAGAGATCCTGGGAGAGGAAGAACACGGGCTGGGAGTCAGGACACCTGGGTCTGATCCCTGCTCTGCCTGTGAGTCCCTGTGTGACATTGGGTCAGTCACATGCCCTGTCTGAGTCTCAGTTTAGTTCTTCAGTCTTTTCTCAGCCATAGTCAACTACTCATTAATCTATTTGGGGATTTCTTGGCAAAGATATTGAAGAGTTTTGCCATTGCCTTCTCCAGTCATTTTACAGATGAGGAAACTGAGACAAACAGGGTTAAGTGACTTGCCCAGAGTCACAGCATGAAGTGTCTGAGGCCAGATTTAAACTCAGAAAGATCCATCTTCCTAACTCCAAGCCCCATATTCTGTCCATTGAGCCCCTTTTCTGCCCCCAAGCCTCAGTTATCACACCCATAAATGAGGGGTTTCCCCAGAAGATCACTCACACATTTCTAGCTGTAGCCAGCTGGGAAGCTAAGGGACTCTAACATTTGGGGAAACTCACCCAGGCTGTGGTCTCAGGACTCACTATTCATCTGGGCTGTCCCTCACAGGCCCAGGGCTCAGCCTAAAACCGGGGCTCAGGTCACGTCCAGGAGTGGGAAGGCTCAGGCTCATTTTCAGGCTCTGTCCCTTGTCGTGTGACCCTGGACAAGTCCTTTCTCTCTGGGCCTCACTTTGCTCATTGGTAAGGGGAGGGTTTGCTCTCAAGAACTTCAAGCCCCTTTCTGCTCTGGGTCACTTTGTCTCTTCCCCTAACACCAAGCTCAGTCCCCACCATGACCTTTCTTCCCCAGATTCTAGATCACAAGATAAATGCCTCCTGTCTTCCAAGACCTCGGAGTCCTGCCAGGCCCCAGGGCAGAGCTGGCTGTGTAGACACCAGGCCTTGTCTCTGTGAGGCCCCTGTCTGGGCAGAGAGCAGAGGGGTCATTCTCAGAGTTATTCTGGGCCCCCACATCCCCCTCACCTGGCACCACCAGCTCCAGGTCCTCACTGAGCTCTGATTCTCTAGCAGACACTGTCTGGTCCATGTAAGCACAGCTGTAGATTCCAGTGTCCTCAGATCTCACAGATGGGAGGGAGAAGCTAGTCCAGAGGTCTGCTGAGGTCTGCTGCTGTAAGGGCTTCTGGGTCCCAGTTTTTGACAGAGTGAAAGTCGCTTCTCCAAGGAAAGACATCTTGGGCCTTGAGCACCAGAGAGTGATGTTGGCCCCTGGGGTCACCATAAGTCCAGGTTGGGCCGACAAAGTGGGCTTGGGGAGATGTCCTGAGGGAAAGGGGAACCTGAGGTCAACTTCAGATGACATTTCTAGGCCTCACTCTCGTCAACCCTTTAGTGAGAGGGGAAATAGCAATGTTCTGTCCCTTCTCACTTGGTTTGCTGAGGCCTACCTTGAGCTGGAAACACCCCCCACTATTCTGGGGCCCGAAGCTGAGTTCATATAGAGCAGGAGAGGGTCCCAGGGTCTCCTCCAGCCTCCCCCCAAACCCTCCCTTCAGAATTCCCTGGATTTTGTGCTGTCCCCATAGATCTGTGGGCCCCTATGTGGGAGTAGAACTGGGGATTTGGGAGGCTTTCATCTCTAGTCACCAGGCACAGTCAGCTCCAGGGTCTGGCTGGGATGTGAACCCTTGTGGGGGGCTGTCCTCCTGTAGTAAATACAGCTGTAGCTCCCAGTGTCCTCAGGCCTCACAGATGAAAGTAAGAAAACAGCCCGGCTCCCTGCAGGGCTCTGTGTCTGCAAGGGCTCCAGGCTCTTTGCCTCCAGCAGGGCAAAGCTGTATTCCTGGGGGGGTGCCTGTGGTGACATTTGGCACAAGATGGTCATTGTTCTTCCTGGGGACATTGTGGAGCCAGGTGAGACTGAAATGGAGGGTTGTAAGAAGGCTCCTGTGAAAGGAGGAAAGAAGAAAGTTAAGGAGTGATCTCTCCCCCTAACTGCCTGAAATCATTTCCTGGGATAGAGCTCAGAAGGGGAGGACACCCAGGGGAGGGGCAGGCACCACGCCGGGAGGCCAAAGGGGAGGGCAGTGCCATTGGACCGAATCAGGGACAGCACCGTGGAGGAGCCTGGATCTGAGCTGGACTTTAAGAACGGGGAGGAAAGTGATGGATGACGGTGGGAGGGGGAACTGTGTGAGCAAAGGAAGAAGAGGGGGACATGAAAGGAGGTGATGTTGTCATCTGTCCAGACTGATGGGAAAGTGATGAAGGCTGAAGGAAACAAGGGGAGACAGAACTGGGCAGGCTGGATGTTACTAGTTTGGGCCTTAGAGGACACAGGGAAAGTTTCTTTAGATAAGGTTTGCTCTGGTAAAGCTGTGCCCCGTGTCCCAAAGGCTGCTGTGTACCCTCTGAGGGAGTAGCAGCCCGGCTCCCCTGGCCAGGTCACCAGGGACACTGACAAGGTGGGGAAAGATACTGGGGTAGGGGTTGGGAGATGGGGAGATGTGGGTTCAAATCCTGCCCCTACTACTAAGAACCAATTGACCTGCTTGTCACCTTTTCTGTCCTTCAAGCCTCGTTACACGTGTTCTCCTCCTCACAGGATTATTAAGGGGAAAGATTGCACAACCTTATTTATGCCCCCAACACATGACCTGGAAGCCAGGCATTCCAAGAGCCTGGGAAGGTGCAAGTGTTAAAGGGAGGCAGGAAGTAAAGCCTGAGGGTTTGTCCCACTTATAGGTGACCCTTTAGAGAGGGCTCTGGGCTCCCCTCTCAGGACTAGCCCCTCCCCATCAGGGATGACTGCAGACCAGTACCCCCTTACCTGTCACCACCAGGGCCAGGGGCTCACTGAGCTCTGACCACAAGGGCCCCTGCCCAGAGCGGCAGCTGTAGCTTCTCCCATCTCTCCAGGCATCCACACTCCTGAGCACGAACTCTGCCTGCTGCCAGGAGGCATTTCTCTCCTCTCTGAGCTCTCCATCCTTCCAGAGCTGGAAGCAGTCACTCCCAAGGTGGCCCTGGCACCTGAGGGTCACATCTGCTCCCCCAGGAACCACAGGACTGGGGACAGCCCAGAGGGTGGGCCTGGGAAGGGTTTCTGAGAAGGAAACAGATTGGATTTTGAGATACTTGCTGGCCACAGTATTTCTTTCATCTCTGGATTCAGAAGCCCCTCTCTCAGTCACCCCCTTCATTCATCCCAATGTCCTTTGTTTCCCTCCCTGCTTGTCCTCCGAGAGGCTGTCAGAGTTGTTCTGGGTCAAGAAGGGGAAAAGAACAGTGGGATGTTGGGGCCAGGACTTACCCATCTGTGCCCATACTGCCCAGCCCAGACACAGCCCTGAAAGAAAAGCTCAGGTTTTTCGCTGATCGCTGCCTCCCCTCCAGCCCACACTGACCCATCCCCAGCTCTCCCCAAAGCCCCTGAGCCTCTAATTCTGCTTTGGCCAGAATGTGAAGGAAGAGCCCTTTGAGCAGACACTGGGCTCCTGCTCTGCCCCAAATAATTCTGTCTCCTCCTTAGGCTCCTCCTTGTCCTTCAGGGCCAGGAGCCAAGGACCTCTTCACAATGTCCCTCCCTCCCCAGGACTGATCCTGGACACTCACCAGTGGAGATCAGGAAAGAGACTGTTGGACCCATGTTGGGTCTTCACCTCTTTCCATAGATGTCTAATCTCGACAGTACAGAGGGACAAAGGTAGGCAGATAAGAGGCTGGCCCAGGATGTGGTGGCCAGCCCTGCTGCCTTTCACCCCTAAACCCAGGCCCTACCATTTCCGCTCTTATACTGACGAGTGAGGGACCAGGGTCCTTCACAGCTTAACTCTCAAGAGATCATGGTGTCTTAAAGCTGCCACAGCTGGGCAAGAACCAGGGAATCTTGGGTAACTTGTACTGAAGAGCACTGAAGAGGACCAGGTAGAGACGTGATGGTAGTGCCTGAGACACCCCATAGGAGCCTCACCCTGAGAAGGCCAAGGTTGGGCACAAAGGCCAATGCCACGGCCCTAGAGGGCTCTGACACAGATGCTGGGCTCAGCTGGTTGCCGGCCACATGGTGCATGTTTGGTAAAACCGCTGGGTCAGTCACATCTGCTCTTGAGATGATTGAGGTCAACATCCTCGACAAGAAGAGGAAAATGGACAACAGCAATGATTATGATTTATCCAGCAATTTCAAACTCATAAAGTATTTGACATTTTTTCTTCCTTTGATTCTGAAACCAACCTGATAGGTCCATTCTATGTTATGTCCATTTTATAGATGAGAAAACAGTGGTAGACAGGGGTTAAGTTACTTGCTCAGGTTCTCACTGCTAATTAGAGTCAAAGGCAGGATTTGAACTGAGGTCTTGCTGACTCCAGTTCAATTGAAGTGATGACTCTAGTACCAGGTGCTGTAGGAACTTGGTGCAGTCTGGGTGCACCTGGCCCCCAGGGATTTAAACACCTTAGTTACTAACTCTTCTATAGGACACTACACTGGCAGCCCTGTTCAGTCCAGTAATGGTCACCCATGGTGTTGGCTGCTCTACCTGCTGTTTGCTTTCACCTTGTACCTCCCCATAAAATTGTTTCTTGACTAGGAAGTCTCAGGAGGCCTTCATGGCAACAGCTGCCAGTTCTGGGCTGCCTTGCCTTACCCATGATCACTCAGTATTTTCCTGTCTCAGAGCCCACAGACTCCCACCTAGACAAGACTCAGCTCAAACTCCATGACCATTTATTAAGTTTCTGCTATATATCCTGTCCTGCTCTATGTGCTGGGAATGCAAAGACAGAATAAATAGGACTTCCCCCATGGAGCTTACACTCTGTTGGTGAGGACAAAAATATACTTAAGTATGCCCAATATTTATGCATAATGATTTGGGTTTGAAGGGGAGTTCTTTCTTCAATGGAAGATTGTTAATAACAGTTAAGGGCTTCCAGAAGGCACAAAAGGAGAGCAGGGGAGAGTGGACTGGGACACATGGGTAAATTCAGTTGCAATAAATGAGCCAGGCAGAAGAGAGTCTGGCAACCAGAAAGATAGCTCTCACCTGGGGAGAGCACAGCTCAGATTCCTGATTGAAGCCACTGGGCAGTTGGTAGTCAGTCCTTCACTTCAGGAAGAAGGG
>NW_027187403.1:0-12089 GCF_028583685.1 Petaurus breviceps papuanus
AAAAAAAAATCACTCCTAAAGAATCCCACCTTTTTAACTATCTTGTGGCAATGATAGACATTTACTGGGGAGTCCCACCCTCTTGGGCAGTGGTTCTCAAAAGTGTGGCCTGGGTAGGGATACAAGGAACCTCCATGAGGTCAAAATTATTTTCATAAAAATATTAAGACATTTTAATTTCTAATACAGTAAACATTGATGTAAGCCACATAAAGGCAAATTCTTTGGGGCCCTCAACAATTTTTAAGAGTGTAAAACAGGTCTTGAGACCAAAAAGTTTGAGAGCTCATTGTGTTAGCTGGGGTGGAAAGGTCCATGTTCCCAACGATTGCCAGTCAGCAACTGTCTACTCCTGGGTTCCGTCTCTCCATTGGAGCACTGCTGACTTGTTGTCAAGAATTATGTAAACTTGTGGATCTATCCAATCAAAAGGATCTCTGAATCCCAACCCTCTAGCTAGCCTCGCTCTGATGAGTATTGTTTTTTAAAAGTATCTGTTCCACTTGAATCAAACTAAGTGATATGAAACTATATGCTTACAACTCAGTCTCTAACTATATAGACTTCATTATCTCAAGATTCATTGATGCTCTAGCACGGGGTGGGGAACCTGCAACTTCGAGGCCACATGTGGTCCTCTAGGTCCTCAAGGATAGCCCTTTGACTGAATCCAGGAAGTTTTCAGTCAAAGGGCTGCCTGCACTTGAGGACCTAGAGGGCTACATGTGGCCTTGAGGCTGAAAGTTCCTGACCCCTGCTATGAATTGTGTTGAGGCAAATTGGTAGACGAGGGATAGAGCTCTGAACACATTGTCAGGGAAACCTGTATTCAGATCCTGTCTTGGATACTTACTGGCTGTGTGACACTGAGAAAATCATTTGACCTCTGCCTACTCCAGTTTCCTTCTAATATAGGGATAATAATAGCACCCACCTCCCAGGGTTGCGGTGAAGATAAAATAAGATAATGTTTGTAAAGCTCTTTGTGACACTTTAAGCACTCGATAAATGCTAGTTATTATTATGAACTATTATTACTCAGATGGGCTCTTGGATGTGCAGTACTGTGGGTGGTTTTGATGGGAGAAGGGTGTGACCAAGATTCCAAGGGATCACAGAAAGAGAGAGTATTTATAAGACAAATACACCTTGTCTGAAGCTATAGGAAGAAAGCTCCATCACTCAGCAGCAGTGGGAGCCCATGGGAACTTTCTGTGTCCTGTCCTGGTGATGCCCCATTTTTTCAGGGCGCCAGATTCCAGGAGATAGTTTCACTTTTGTTTTAGCATCTTGCCTGGAAGGTGTCAAAGAGCACCTTATGGATTGGTTACTTGTTTAATAGGGTATTGAAGGAAAATAATGAGATATTAATATTCTACTAATGAGGCAGATACTGTTCATCATATGACCATTAAGTGAATCATTCATTGAATATTAAGGGACTTTTTTTTTTGTCACTTATACAGGAATAGATTGATAAGGACTGGGAAGATTCAGAACCCTGAAGATGTGTCAATAGAAGTAGGTTTATTTAGTATTTCTCATGTGCTTTTCTTTGATTTTATTTTGGTCAACATAAGTATAATACTAATGTAGATGATGGTGATAATCATATTTTATGTTTATATTATATCTTACAGTTTCCATTAGGCAGGAGGGATCTCCATTTTATCCAAGAGGAAGTTGAAACTCAGGTTGTCCTTTGCCCAGAGTAATTTACAGACCAAGTGACAGAGACAGGACTTTTGATTAGTGTCAAAGGCTCTTTCACTATATCATTTGATAATAGATTAAAGGAAGGAAGGAAGAAATGAGCATTAAGTGTCTACTATGTTCCAGACACTGTACTAAGTACTTTGAAAGTATTATCTCATTTGATTCTCACAGCAACCCTGGGAAGTAGGTGCTCTTATCATCCCCATTTAACAGTTGAAGAAATGGAGAAAGACAGAATTCCAGTGACTTGCTCAGGAACACACGAGTAAGTGTCTGAGGCCAAATTTGAGTTCAGGTCTTCCAGACTCCAGACCTGATGCTCTAAGCACCACTTATCTATCCCTAGGTTAAAGAATTGTACTTCACATGTAGTAGATAATTTATACTTGTTTGAATTGAATTGCATAATATCCAGATAGAAAAAAGCTGTAACTTTTTTCATAAGGAATAATGAAAAAAAAGTACTTCATGTTGCACAATAGAGGTCTTTCTAAAATTTAGGCATCAGGTTTTTTTTTGTAAGTTGAAATTTTTTTCTATTAACTTGAATTTTAATTTGTCAAAGATGCTTTTTCATATGGAAAAGTTTGGGGAGTTTTAGTGTATATCAATTTTATTATAAGTGTGTCAATAGGGTGACCTGGAAGTAAAAACAATATCCTCTTAGGTTGCATTGAGAGAAGCCAAACATAAGAACACAGGTGATGATATTCCTGCTATGCTATGTCCTTCTTAGAGCACACCTGGAGAATTGTGTTAAATCCTATACACTGTTATTTTAGGATTCGTGTTGACAAGCTGAGCAAGCATGATGTAGTGGACAGAGAGCTGACCTCAAAGCTCACCCCTGGTTCATACTGGCAGTGTGATCCTGGGCAAGGTACCTAATCCCTTAGGGCTGTAGGAAACGCTTAAAGAGTCTAAATTGTAGAGAAGATGCTATGCTGTGTTAGGCAGAGGGCATTTCCTTACCTGGGAGTTCTGTAGATCAATTAAAACAAAGGTCCATTCTCCATCCTGACTCTATGGATAAGCTAAAGGACAATCAGGATAGCAAGAGGTCTTGAAACCACATAATTTGAGGATCAATTGAAAGAATAAGGGAAATGTAGCCCAAGGAAGACTGAGTGAAAATGTAACTAACTGCCTTCACATATGTGAAGGGCCTTCATGTGAAAGGAGGATAAGAATTGCTCAGCTTAGCCTCAAGGTACAGAATGAGGAGCCATGAGGGGAAGTTAAGTAGGGGTAGGTTTCAGCTTGATATAAGGAAAAACATCCTAGAAATTAGAGCTATCTAAAATCCTGCATTTCCATCATTCTGAAACGTGGGATGGGCCCCCTTGAGTGGTAGTGGATTCCTTCAAGGGAGGCCAAATGACAACATGTTAGGGCTCTTGTTTTGGAGGGAATGTTTCTTCAGGTGCTAGTTCTACCAGGTCAGCTCTCCATGAATGCCAAACATCTGAGCTGCAAATTACCTTCCTTTTAGTACCTTTATCAAAACATTTAAAAGTTACAGTAAATCTTTCTTGTAAGGGCAGAGAGTATAAGGATGGGGTTGAATCCCAAGTAGTCCATTTAAAATATTATGTCTGTAAATTAAACTGTGAGATATGTGAGTTAGGCCCTTAACCTCTCAGGCTTTCCAGCAAAGCTTGAAAATAATGAATTACAGGCAAATTGCTTATCATGTCAGGCCACATTAGTGGAGGGAATTTCTACAATGGGAGCTACCTGTACTTGGTGAAATCACAAGTCTGGACCAAACTGCCCATTTCTCCATACCCACCCCCCCCCCCAAGAAAAAAAAAGAAAAAGAAACCCAAACCTATAGATAAATTTTAAAAGGTTAGAAAAGTTGGACAAAGAAAGACATCTGTTGCAAAAAATTAAAGACATCCTTTCACAAAGTGAAGAATCTAGGTATTGATGTGAATAATTGCCCATGGATTTCAGGAGGTCCATGAACCTGGAAAGGAAAAAATGATGTCTTTATTTTTAATAACCTCTAATTTAGCATTTTCTTCACTTATTTTAAAACATGATTCTGAGGGGGTGGGGCAGGGCATCATCTTCACCAGATTGATTGCCAGAGGGATCCATGACATACAAAAGGTTAAGAATCCCTGCTCCAAAGGAGCTGTTAGAATTTTCATCATTATCTTGGGTTTCCCCAAAGTAGACAGCCTGTGTTAAGAAGTTGTTTTTTCAGGTTGATAACTGCCTCACATAACTTAATCAATAGTTAAGATATAAATCCTGTATAAGCCAATAAGTGAAATCTTCCAAATGTGTTGATATATTCTAAAATGCATAATGCAGGTAGTATTTAAAGAAGGCCTGTGTGGAATGACTTGCAGTGAAGTTTCCCCACTCTGAATATCATATATACATTCTTATTACTTCCTTGTATTTTGTAACTAAGTTCAGTATTGTTTTCCCATATATATGTAAGTCATTGTATATTTCAAGGTAATGTAAGAGGTATTGAGTATTAACACAATTGATTGGATTAAGTATTGAGACCAAATTAGGGGTGTTTTTAGTTTGGGGAAAGGAATGATAATGTGAGAGGTAGCAAAGGGTTAAGTTTCTATGGAACTGCAAGAATTGCTGAAAGAAGACTATTGATAAAAGTAACAGACAGTAGCCTTGGGGGAGTTGAGGCAGTAGCCTTGGGAGGAAGTTGAGTTCCCAGTTTCCAGAGAACTCCTAGATAATACTGAAATGAAATAATGTAGAATGGAAGGAGCTGGCAGCAGCAGGTGGATTTGACCAGTTAGGAAACAGATAGTGGCCTTGGGGCACTCAGGCCCAGATAAGCATGTATCTAGGTTAGACTGAAGGGCTTTCAGTATTCTGAGGTTGTACTGGGCTTGCTCAATGGACCTAATGTATTATGTGTATTATCTAACAAGATTAGAGCCTCATTAGTAATAATTAGGTTAATGTTTGGGAGGTGCCTGTAACCCTGGCTTATTTAACCCAGCTTTAGCTTCTGTAAGGTGGGCTCCTCTCTCTTGGTGCTGTCCCAGAGACTGGACCACCCGCTTCTTTCGAGATTCTAATAAAACTTTCTACCTTCACTTTGAGAGGTCTCCAAGTAGTCAATTTGGGTAAGGTTCTCCATATCCCACACAGGCCTTTTTGGTAAGTCTAGCTTATATCTTGAATAATCACCTAATTTATGTTAGAATTTTCACATCCATCTTCAATTTCATTATTGTGGGCATATCTATGCTAGGGAATTGTTTTTGTTCAAGTTGATTGACAATGTGACTCCATGGTTATCTCCCCAGGATATCCTATTTTATGCATACAAAGAACCATACATTGTTAATCATCCATGTGAATCTGAAGTAGCTCTATATATGGGGTAAGAAACCATTATAGATCAATACTTTGGTGGGGGGGGTATTAAAATGTTACATTCAAGTTAAGTACTTAAAGATAATAGCAAATATTAAGTAAGTAAGCAAATAATAAGTATGACAGGGGCAAAGATGATATATACACATATGGAATAAATATTGGTGATGTGGCATTCACTTAGAATATTAGATTGTTTATGTAGATCCATAAAAATGCTGCTCAGAGGCTTGAATTAACTCAGTGTGCATTGAAATTAAGCACCACTTGGTGCTCTGTGAATTACAGAGCCCAAGTGGTCACTTAAAATAACAAACAAGCACAAATAAAAAACCAAGCATGAATCTCACCAGACTGGGCTCAAGACTGCAAATGGAGGAATTTCCATTTACTTTCCTATAATGGTACCATTGCTTTTCTTGATCTCAGAAGCAGTTTTTAACCCTTTGTCCTGAGTTTAGTTGGAGAGAGGAAATATTGATAAAATGTTAAAATGTGACATTTTCTATTTATAGTTTCAGCTCAGCCCCCACTCTCTGAAAGAGTTCACTTGCTCAAGCCTTTCCTCTTTGTACCTGTACTTTAACATATACTTTGCATGTGTTAAAAATGGATTGTTAATAATTAAGTAGACTATCATAACTAACTCCATCTTTGTGCTGAGTTACCTTTAGTTTTGTGTGACTTCTATAAAAATTGCAGGATCAGCTTACAATGGCTGGTTTCCTTCAGTGTCTCCTTTCTACTTTTGGCTGTTCAGGGACCTTCCCTCTTCTCTTCTTTATCATAACCATATCACAAACAATGTAACCCTCTTTTTAATCTCTTTAGCAAGTACACATTCCTTCTTTATTCCTTGTAGATAGTAGTATATGTCTTCTTTAACAAGTTTGCCTTTCTTTTTTTATGCAGCTAGCTAGCCCCCTTGTCTCATATAATTCGTGGTATACATAATACTAGCTAAACTGTAAGGCACACATTATTACCTATTTGATGCTAAAGTGTGTGTCACTTGGAATGAATAAAGCCGCAGTGCCCTTGTCTCTGTCTCATGAGAGTCAACTGGCCATGACTAGTCAATGAACTTTGTGGGAAGCCAAGCCCACCCAGGGACCCCTGCCCTTCTGTGGCAGTGTCTGAGAGAGTGGTAGAGAGGAGCCCTGCTGGCCAGCAGCAGAGTTGAGAAGGAAAAGTTAGGTATAAAGGACAGACTTAAAAAGAGTTACTTACCCAGAGACGTATAATCGTAAATGAGATGGGACTCTAGTGCAGTAGATAAGAGTCGACTTTATTCAGCTAAGAATCCAGTATATAGTGTGAAACTGTATGGTCATCATAAGCCACTACCTTTGGGATTATACCATTGCCCTAGTTCCCATTTGTGTCATACGTGATGGCCTTGCACTCTATCCTTGTTATCAGGGTACGAGTACCCGGCAAGATGTTCCAAACCTCCCTAAGCTTCCCTAGAACAGCATGGAGTTGTCCCAAGGCTTCTAGTTAATACTATGTTGCAACATTATGCTAGTTTCCCCTGAGAACACATCCTTGTTTCCAGGCCGGGAGCAAGTACCACACTTCTCACCAGGATGTGAAGCCCATACCTGTGAGCCTTCCTGGGGGATGGGGAACTGATCTGGGCCTGGTTAGCAGGGTCTTATGCTGAGAGGGCTTATTTAGCCATCAGGGTCAGAGCCCCACTGGCCATGTTCCTCAGCATCTCCCCGTTTCTGTTGATGAAGGTGCAGGTAATGCAATTTGGTGGCAACCTCATGCAGAGTGCGAGTCCAGCACCAGCAACATACAGGAACGATGCAAATCGCTAGGAGACACAATATAATCAGGGGAATAAGGGTTGAAAGCAATGTATATAGCCAATGCAAAGGACTTAGCTCCTTAAACGAATCCCAAATTTGTTGTGCCCAATTGTCCACCTTAATTTCATTCAGGGAGGCCTCATTGATGTGGGAAATCAATTTATCGACTTGTGCCAAATCCACTCCTATGGAGGTATTTCTAAAAATCCCTAACAAACGATTTTTATCTTTTTGCCAATCATAATCAAACTTATATATATATATATTTTTTAAGCAATTGGGGTTAAGTAACTTGCTCAAGGTTACACGGCCAGTTATTTCTGGGTGTGGTGCTGAGTGTCTGAGCCCGGGATTCGATTTCCAGGTTGTCCCAACACTGGAGCCGGTACTCTTACTCACTGAGCCACCTGGCCGCCCCTAAGCAATTGGGGTTAAGTAACTTGCTCAAGGTTACACGGCTAGGTGTTTCTGGGTGGGTGCTAAGCGTCTGAGCCCGGGATTCGATCTCCAGGTCTTCTCAACACTGGAGCTGGTGCTCTTACTTGCTGTGCTACCTGGCCGCCCCCAAACTTATTATATTTCACTGGTGTAACACAAATAAGATGAAATCCACAATCACACTTCAACAAAACTCAGTTTTTGTAAGCTTGTCTTTCACAAATTCTACTGTTTCCTTTAAAGCATCTAATTTTTGCTGAAAGTCTCTACTTTGACTCATTGCATAAATACAAAGACACAGTGGTTGAAATTATCAATGATAGTAGACAAAATAATAGTACAAATCCCTACGAGATATACATTGAGCAAGAGTACAATGAATGCAAACAATACTCCATACAGAGGAGTCATACATAGACGGTGTATCCATAAGTACATTGGAGAAGGAGAATAGAAGACACAGTTGCATTTAGTCCCATAAGTAAAAGTCCAGAGATCGCTTTTATGCAGGCTCCCCTGAAGTCTGAAACCAAAAGAGGGTGGTTCTACAAACAGTATAATGATATCATAACCACTAATACATTGTTTGAGAGTACAGTTAAAGCAGGGTATATTCCAATAAAATGTGGTATGGACTTATATCGTCTGTAAGTGACTTACATTAGTAGAAGAAAGGAAGGCTTGAGGGGGTCACATACATGTAGTTGAGTTACAGTTATATATGAAACAAGTGACATGACAGGGGTAGGTGTCTCAAAACTTAAATCAGGATGGAACCAGTTCAGTTTGTCTAGAAAGAGTGATCACAGCAAGAAACACAAATCCTGGGGTAACAGGTTTCAGTTCTTTGGGTGGATATAAAAAATGTTCGATCTGCCCCCATGGGGGCACAGCTTTTTTATTTTGTGTAGTGGCTACATTAGGAGACCACTTCTTCTTTATTCCTATGTTCTGTCTCTGAGTTCTTTTGCTGCTGTTGGAGCTTTTTCACCTTTCTAGGTGAATCAGAGTACACGCCCTGACATATCTGTTCTGGCACCCTCACTGGGTTGTTCCCCAGCTTCTGGAAAATATATAAGCACAGCCTCACCCCCACAGTAATAAACCCCCACATTACCTTCATTTTGGGGAGTATGCACCTTTCATTTTGTTTTACTGCCAGTGTATACTCATTTTTAGTGATGTTTTTATTTAGCTAATATATTTTGAGTTTATAAAGCCGTAGCTAATTTAAAGTAGCTAATTGCCCCCCTTTTTATTTTAGTAACTAGGTTGTAACATCTTTATTATAAGGGGTATGCCTGTAATTAATATTTAAAAATTGAGCATAGAAAGATTGAAATAAATTGTTAGTGGCAGCAACATTATCAGCATTCAGTTGTGTTAGAATCTATTATAATATGCATATATGATAATTTACAAAAGGGAGGATAATGAGTTACATCCATCTCATGTGAATCAACGCCGAGTATTGGAGGAGTAATAAAGGCAACACATTGAGTGCAGTTTTTAATGAATCTGTCTAGCTTGTTCGCTAGTAACATGGAATTATTGACATAAAGTATATGCATTTTGATAAAAATAAGAGTAAGCTAATGTAGTACTAAGAATATTTGGGGAAAAAAGTTGGAAAAACTTGGACTTAGATAAAGAAGCCTAGGAAGTGAAGAATGAACTGCAAGATAGGTAGTGGCCTCTATCTTGTAAGAGCTTGTAACTTTTGAAAAAGGTTAAAAAAATCTGTATTCTAGGGTGGCCAGGTAGCACAGCGAGTAAGAACACCGGCTCCAGTGTCGGGATGATCTGGGGATCGAATCCTGGCTCAGACCCTTAGCACCCACCCAGAAACACCTGGCTGTGTAACCTTGAGCAAGTTACTTAACCCTGATTGCTTTAAAAAAAAAAAAAGATCTGTATTCTGAATGTGTTTAACAGTATCAAATATGTTGGTGTATGTACACAGAATATTTGCTGACTCAATATTAAAGGGAAAAGAAAAAAATCATATAACAGTAATACCATAGCTAAAAGTTTTGTATTATAAACAGGAGTAAAGAGAGTAATAGTAACTTTATAAGTAGAATCAATGTAGTAAGCTATATTTCTAGAATTAAGATTTATAAATGATCACCAAACTTTTGTGAGAGAAAAGAAAAAAAAATTAGTTAAAATTTTATAACCTAATAGCTCTGTGTATGCTTTAGAGCAAAACAAACTTTTAAAATCAAGATTATTAAGACTAAGTTGGTATAAAAATTTTCTCAAGTAACAAATTCCTGAAGTATAATTAAAAAAAACTGAATTCCTAGATAATTGTGGAATCCTTTAGATATCAAAAAGTGTTTTAGTCAAAAAAGTATAGTAAAATGTCTTTAAGTAACATAAATCCCCAAAGTATTATTAACATACTAATTTTCTAGTTGATTGCAGATTTCTTTAGATATTAAAAGGTGTTTTAGCCAGAAAAGGTATAGTAAATGAATCTGATCACAGTACTTTAAAAGCTATTGATATTAGAATCTTCTTTAGGTGAGCCTTAAGTAGTTAAAAAATTTCTTTCACCAAATCATGGATCATAGCCTATTACAATTAAAAATTTTTATTCCCATGGAGCTGTAATAAACAATAAAGATTTACTAGGTTTCTCCTACATAAAGAATTTCATTTAACATTTTTCTTTCTCAAATTTGACTTGTCCTAATGTAAAAGCCAAATTGTCTGAAAACCAGTGTATCTTCTACTTTTCTTTCTTCTGAGAAGGCCTTTTCCTGTATATTATATCAAAAGAACTGCCAGGCCAGATCTCATTCACAAAGAATGAGAATGAGGTCCATTAACTCAGAGTTGGGGTTGGGGAATCTTAGATAATAGGATTTTTATCAATGATATCCTGGGTTCCAAATCTTCAAACTCACACTTCTGTCAATTCTCTTAGCCATTGAGGAAAATCCTTTCTTATGCTATCTGATGTAGACAAGTATAAAGAAAAAAAAAGATGAGGAGAAAGGGGGGGGAGGTGGAATTGAAATGAGAAGATGTAATCAAGGGGTGGGGTTTAGTGAACCCTGGACTATGCTGACCAATGGAATTCAAGGTGAGAAATTCGAATATGGATGAATTATAAAAGGGCTTTTGTAACTATCTTAACATGTGCTTGAGCCTAATTCTAGAGCTACAGAAGCAACAAAATGACAGAGTGAAACCCACGTCCAGTCCAAGACAGAATGGATCTATCGGACCAGGCAGGGAGTAGTCCACAGTCCAACATGGCCCGCACTGACAAAGATTGGGCCAGAGTAGGCCTCAGGGGACCAAATCACTGGCAGCTATGGCAGTTTCAAGATTTCTCCACTCACAAATGCCAAAGACAAAGTAGAAGGTCAGTGGGAAAACTCTGTCTGACCTGGGTGAGAAAAAAGTGTGGTCCAGCCTCAGCCGGGGGCTGACGGAGGTGTCAGTAGTGGCAACAACAGCAATGACTACTTCTGGAGCTCCAGGCCCACAGATGGTGGGGGGATCAAGCAGATGATCAGAGAGCAATTGCAGGTATGTCTTTGCTGGCACTGAGGCAGGATCTTTTACTTTACCCTGCTTGGATCTGGGTTACAGAGTTGGGTGGCAGTCCTGGGGTGAAGAGGAGTGCTGGTGTGGCAGAACTTCTGGCGACTGTGGAGAGGGGGTCCTTCTCACAGTTCCAAGGTAGAAAAGAGTGCTTATAGTCAGTCACAGACCAGAGCACAGGCCAGGAGAGGAGTACACACCTCTCCTTTGATCATACAACCTTGGAAGAGCTGAAAATTTACAGGTGCTTAGAAGTATCTCTGATAATAGCTGCACAAAACCCCTGAAAATTGGGACAGAGCACTCTCCTCTCCAAAAGCAGAGTCCCGCCTTGACAAAGAGCTCAAAAGTCAAGTAATTGACTGGGAATATGAGCAAACAGTGTAAAAAAATCAGCCTATAGAATCTTACTTTGGTGACAAAGAAGATCAAAGCATACAACGAGAAGACAACAAAGTTAAAGCTCCTGCATCCAAAGCCTCCAAGAAAAATATGAATTTGTTGCAAGCCATGGAGGAGCTCACAAAGGATTTTGAAAATCAGATAAGAGAAGTAGAGGAAAAATTGGGAAGAGAAATGAGAGAGATGCAAGAAAATCATGAAAAAGGAGTCAACAGCTTGCTAAAGGAGACCCCCCAAAATACTGAAGAACATAACCTTAAAAAATAGAATAACCAATTATTTAGATCTGACTTAATTTGTGTGAAAAGTGTTTTGTAATTGTATTCATATAGTTAATGAGTTTGTTTTCACAGGTAGATTCCCAAATATTTTATAATGTCTGCAATAACCTAAGTAGAATTTCTCTTTCTGTCTCTTGCTTTGGGGCTTGCTAAGGATTTATGTTGGTTTATTTTATATCCTGCAACTTTACTAAAGTTATTTATTATTTCAAGTAGTTTTTTACTTGATTTTCCAGGATTCTCTAAGCATGTCATCATATCATCAGCAAAGAGTGATACTTTGTTTCTTCTTTGCCTATTCTAATTCCTTTGACTTCTTTTTCTTCTCTTATTGCTATAGTGTAATGTAATGCCAAGCAAAGGCAACTTCCCAAGGTTCAAAATACCAGCATAGGTGCTTTCCATTTTATTCAGTGACAAATTAAGAACAGAGAAGATCAAAATATGACATCATTCAAAATACAGCATTTACCAAGTGTGATTAAATAATCTCCAAGTACTA
>NW_027187404.1:0-21505 GCF_028583685.1 Petaurus breviceps papuanus
CTCATACATATGCACACTCACACACATACACACTCACACACACATACACACACTCATACATACACACTCACACATAGTCACACACACACATTCCTTAAATCCTAGCACTTGCATCCTCACCCCACAGAGACTGACAAAAATGTACTTTTCCTAGCAAGATGTTTTCTACTCAGTTGAACTAAGATCTTTTTCTCTTCCTTGGGAGTTAAAGAACTTATTCACTCTTCTATTTTCTACCATCTACTCTAATCTGTGGACATCTCCCATTCCTGTGTACTGTTTTCTGGGATAAGCATGTTTGCTTTCTTAGGGAGATTATATCTTTGTGTAACCATCATTTGGTGAGAGGGAATTAAACTTGGTTAAAGTAAGCAATAGAATGGCCAGGGAAAACTTCCCTTTTGGAGACATTCTAAAAAGACTCTAAACAAGAGAACCATGACCATAGGCTATGAATATTTGAGGGATGGTAGATAGATTTAATGTAATATCTAATATTCTATGACTAGAATATATATGATAAGAGAATAATTCTATAGATACAATATTATATCCAATTTTTATAAATAGAATATATGATATTATATAATTAACAGACTATAATTCACCCACAAGACCCTGTATGGAGAGAGGAGAGTGAAGGATTCCAGCTATGATCCCCCTCTTGCCCTCTACAAAGGTGGAGATCAGTCTCCCTTGGAGACAGAGTTGGCCAAATCTCAATTATCTATCCATCCATCCACGCCACACACTACACGTGAGCTAATCATTCTCTGTTAGATGGTGTATGTGTGTGTAGATAATCAAGCAAGCAAGGAACTTTCAAAGCTGTCTTGTTTATCCATAATTCCTTCTAACCCTCCCTATGTTGTCTCCTATGTATTTAAAAATTGCTTCTCAAGGACCCTCTTTTCTTTTTTTTTTTTTTGGTAACTCTATCCCTAGGTTCCCTCTCACTCCTACTCCTCCCCTCTTGCTTAAGGTTCTTGAAAAAAGTTATTTACTAGATTCTTCCTCTTCCCCTCCTCCCCCTTTCTTCTCAATCCTCTGCAATCTCCCTCAGACCTCATCATTTAGCTGAAACTGCTCTCTCCAAAGTTACCTCCAATTTCTTAATTGCCAAATTGAATGGTTCTTTCTCAACCTTCATGCTCCTTGAGCAGCAGCCTTTGACACTGTTCTCCATTCTCTGGCACTCTCTGACCCCAGGCTCCCTCCTGGTGTCACTGCTTCCCTGGCCACACTGTCCAGTAAAGGCAGCCCACTTACTGACAACCCCCAACACCATGGTCATGGTGAGGTCATGGTGAGGGAGTTGGAATATGCTTTGCTCCCCATGAATGTTTCAAGGCTTTCTCTCTACCACCATCACTCAGCAACTTTCCTCCTGCAAGGTTCATTCAATCCAAGTTTACCACCCAACCCATGTCCTGGTGACTGTCCCCAAAACATTCTCTTTCATTCCTCAATGAATTCCCAGCCTTTATTTCTTCCTCAACTCATGTCCTTTTTACACTTCAATATAAATACAGATGCTCCCTCAAAATCTAACTCCCCCATTACTTATCCTATGCAGTCCCCATGACCGATAGCCACCCCAATTCAGCTACACACAGAGATGACTTCACTTGACCTCACCATCACTCCCAACTCTTCCGTTTCCATATTTAGGAACTCTGAAATTCCTTTATCTGCTCTTATCTTTTATCATTCTATATTTCCCTCTGCCTTATGACCCCTAACCTCGTTCTTGATCTTTACTGTGACCTCCAGTCACTCCACCTAGTTCTTTTCTAGGCCATCAATGTTATATGTATCCAGGCTGAGGGTAATTAACAGGTCTCAAGCCCGTTGGCAAGTTAGAGGGGTGTCTTCCCCCCTCAAGCATGTAAAGATTCCCCTTGGCAGAATGGACAAAGGAGAACAATTTGTAGAGTGGTTAGAGCTTGGTCAGACACTGAAGGTATCATGGTCATACACTGTATCCCATTCATCGTCAACCATCCTGACTTTTGTCTTGCCACTGGGCTTCAATGAGGCTGATGACTTTTTGCAAGTCTGCCTCACTTAAATCTAATTCACACATGGCTCAAGATATCACCCTGATCCTCTTCAAAAGCAAAAACAAAGGGGAGGCTAGGTGGCGCAGTGAGTAAAGCTTGGCCCCGGAGTCAGGAGGACCTGAGTTCAGTTCCAGCCCCAGACTTAACACCCACACAAAAAAAAAAACTAGCTGTGTAACCTTGGGGAAGTTACTTAACGCCAATTGCCTTCCAAAAAGCAAAAGCAAAGGACAAACAACATCTTGAATGCCCATTTATTTGTATGTTGTCTCCCTTTACAATGTGGCTCCCTGAGCACAGGGGCTGTTTTTTCTTTTCCTTCTTTCTCCAGGGCTTGACACAGTCTTTGGCACATAGTAAGTGCTTAATAAAGGACTACATTTTGTTGTTGCGAATCCATTTCTCCTCTTCTGAACTTCTCTCTTCTTGTCAAGGGCATGTGGTCACAAGCCCTGCAACCTTGGTGTCCCTCTTGACTCCTCATTCCCACTGACCCCAACCCATTACCACATCTGGTTTCAACCTCCACATACATCCCTTGTCTATGTCTTTTCCTCATCACTCATAGATCAACCTTCTTAGTTCAGTCCTGAGTCACTTCTCATCTGGACTGTAGCTTCTAATTGGACACCTTGCCTCAAGGCTCTCTCCACTCCAATCCATTGTCCAAATAATCATGCCAAAGTAATTTTCCCAAAGTGTAGGTCTGGCTGTATTTCTTCTTTCCTTTCCCCTCCACTCAGGAATCTCCAATGAAGGAAAGAAAGGTACGTACCCCCATGTACCAGGCACTATGCTTTACAAGATAGTGTCTCATTTGATCCTGGGAGGTAGTTGGTATTATCCCCACTTTGCAATTCAAGAAACTGAGGCAGGCTGAGACTAAGTGACTTTCCCAGGGTCACACAGGTAGTGTCAGAAGCCACATTTGAACTCAGGTCTTCCTGATGACAGGCCCAGGGCTTGATCCACTGGACCACCAAGCTACATCCTAGATCCAACGTAAAGTCTTCTGTTGGGCTTTTAAAGCTCTTCACAAAAAAAGTTGGATTATCTGTTTGTTTGTTTTAATGATTGTTGAAGGAACGAATATTGCTTGTTTTACAAGTACAGACAGTGATGTCCAGAGGAAAAGCGACACCCCACTCTGTCAGAGTGGGCAAAGGTGGATCAGGAGGACCTGACTCTCTGAGAAGGTGGTTGCTGGATGCTAGGACTAGGGTCCATAAAGGGTAAGGAATGGGGGACCCAATCCCAGAGCACCCTAGAAAGGACAGTCCTGAAATTTTCTTCTGCCTCCTGACTAGCAAGTGTTTGCTGGCAAAAAGAATGTGTCCTTTCTCTATGACTATAAGTTGCTTGATTCTGTATAAGCTAAAGATGTCCCCTAACCCTCTCCCTTAAACTGGAAGTTGAATTAACCCCAAAGGAGACAAGAGACCAATGAGGTATCAACACTCCTGCTGAGTCTGGGCTGGGAGATCTCCACACCTTGGATCTTGAGGGGCTCAGAGCATCAAGAAATGTGCATTCCTAAGGGGACAAGGGTTGAGAGACAAGGACACCCGATTGCTGAGAGCTTGAAAAAATCAAGACTACAAAGTCCCTGGTAACTGGGGCAGGGGATGCAGAATGGTAACACCTGAAGAGAGTTTAGAGCATGGGATAAAGAGAATGTTGAAGCTGCAGAGTTCCTTAGAACATAGAACCCAGATTCTCAGAACCAGGATGGCCTTTAGAACCACAGAATGTCAAATAAGAAAGCAATCCAAGAAAAACAAATGTCAGAGCTAGCAAGGCTCTTAGAAGATGAAGTTTAGAATGTCAGCCTTAGCCATAAGGGTTCCTAGACTATAAACTCAGAATGTCAGTTCTAGTAGGGTCCTTAGAATATGAAATGTCAGACTTGGGAAGAAGGACCATGGAATGTCAGAACAAGGGAAGTTAGAGGTGGGAGTGCCATCAGAACACGGAATATCCAAAATGAGAGAAAAATCATGAGGAATTTAAGAGATGAGAAGGCTCTTAGAACATAAAACATATAGAATGCCAGGCCTGGAAGGCTCCCTAGAACTTGGAGCATGGAAAGTCAGAGCTGAGAGAACTCTTAAAGCATGAAGTATCCCAGCTGGAAGACCCCTATGTCAGAGATGAAAGTCCCCTTGGACCACAGAACATCCAATGTCAGACCTGGGAGGGCCCTTAGAACATGGAATGTTACATGTGGAAGGTGCTTGAAACATAAAATGGGAGAACCCTTAGGAAATGGACTAATGGAGCTTGGAATGTCAGAGCTGAGAGGCTCATTAGAACACAGAACATCCAGTGTCAGAGCCAGGAGGACACCTGACTCTTTGAGCATAGTTGCTAAGTAAAACCAGGGGTAGGATTGGGTGCCATGCAGGATGAGGGCTTGAGGACTCAAGCCCAGACTCCCCCAGAAAGGTTGGCGGTTCCTGGGCTTTTCTTCTGCTTCCTGAATAGCAGATGTTTGTTGGCAAAAGGGAGGCGTTCTCTATGACCACAACTTACTCAATTCTGGGCAAGCCACAGACATCCTTTAACCCTCTTCCTTCACCCTGAAGTCCAGTTAACCCCAAAGGAGACAAGAGACTAATACGGCATCAATGCACATGGTAAGTCTGGACTGGGGACCTTTGCCCCTGAGACCTTGAGGGGGCAGGAAAATCAAGAAACATACATTCCTAAGAAGCTGTGGGTTGGGAGGGAAGGACATCTGAGTCTAAGGGCCTGGAAAATCAAGGCAATTGAGTGCCTGAGGGAGAATGGCAGAGATAGGAGAGATTTTTAGAGCATGCAATAAAAGGGTATCATAGCTAATAGGACCCTTAGTACATATAAGCCAGAATTGTCTGGGAGGGCCCTTAGAACATAGAACTTCCAATGTCAGCACTCAGAATAACTTCAAAACACTTTTGGGGATGAACCCATCAGAGCTGGGAAGGATTTTAGAACCTAACAGAATGTCAGGCCTCAACATGAAGTATGGAAAGTCAAGGCTAGGAGAGCACTTAGTACTTAGAAGTGTCAGAGCTGAGAATCAACTTGGATCAGATAAAGTTCAAGCAGGAATGTCAGCACTTTAAGGGGACCCAGAAAATGGTATGACAGAGCCTGGAGGACACGGAACCTCAGAGCTGAGAGGTCCATTCAAACACAGAACTCCCAATATCAGAAGGAAGGGCCCTTAGAACATGGAATGTTACAACTGGAAGGTCTTTGAAACATTTTATGTCAGACAGGGAGAGTCCTTAGGAAATGGGATGACAGAGCTTGGAGGACCCATGGAACATGGAATGCCAGAGCTGGGAGGCCCCATGGAACATGGAATGCCATCCACTGGCAGGAGGACCCTCAGGAAATAGAATTCAAGAGAAGGAAGCAAAGCTGTAACTTGGAATTTGGGGCCCAGACCAAGTATCCCAAAACCACACCCAGGGTGGGAGAGATAACGTTCTAACTCAATAAGGTGGAGTAGGGCACTCAACACCTCTGTGAGAGTGGAGCAGGAGGCAGACAGACCACCACAGCCAAGAAGGAGCCATTCCCCCACACCACCCCCTCGGAGCTTCCAATATTAACTGGCTGTTTTTGTTCATTTCTCCCTTGAAGCACCCACTCAATTCAAAGCTCTAGCCAATGTTGGGTTACCCACCCTCATCATGGCCCTGGAGAGAAGGGGCTTTAGGAAATCAGACAGGGAATGTCAGAGCTTGGAAAGACCTTGGAGAGAATCTGGACCACCCCATAGATTTTTATCCATGAGGAAAATGAAACCAAGGTGAAGGAGAACAGACTTGTCCAAGGTCACACCACAAGACTGGACTAGAGGTCTCAGGACACAATGATCAGGAGTCCGTGGACACAGTTTTTGGTGTTGGAAAGTGGTAAATGCAGCAGGAGAAGGAGTCTGGCAGGATGGGAAACCAGATCCTGACTAGAGCAGAGAGAGCATGCCACGGAAGCAGGAGAGACAAGCCAGGAGAGGGACTTAAAGAAGTCCAAAGAATGAGTGCCAAACTGGGAAATGGGGACAATGGAGCCTACACACACACACACACACACACACACTTCAAGTTGCTGCCTCAGAAATTGTGGGCACATAACTTAGAAGAATGTCCTGGGCTTGAAGCTCATTAAGCTACTTAAGACCCATAGTATTTGGGGGAAGGATTTCAGTTGTTTGGGCCTCAGTTTCCTTATCTGTAGCATGAGGGGTTTGGACTGAGTGGCCTCTAAGCCCCTGCCAGCTCGGGTATCATTAGACATCTGTGAATGTCTCACTCCAGATCACAGAACGCATCACCTTAGTGACCATCCTTTTCAGCAAACTCATTACACGATTGGGAAAACTGAGACCCAGACTGGAACCCAGGGCTCTCTAAGGCATATAGGAGGCTTCAGAAAGAAGAGGCTGGGGGCAGTGATCCTAGGGCCCCAGCACCTAGGTGAGGAGTGTTCTGGGCAAGGAAGACTCTCATGGGTAAAGTGACCAGAGTCAAATGGCCAGATCAGGGAGAGCATGGGGGTGAGTGGCTGGAAGCCTAGAAGGAAATCCTTGGTCAATTCCAGTCAGGTCAACAGGCATTGATGAAAGACCTACTGTGTGCCAGGGACTGGGGGGAGGGGGGATAAAGGTAAAACCAGTCTCTGCTCTCAAGGGGCTTGCAATCTAGTGGTTATTGTGTGTTCCAGGTGTGAGCATGATGGAGAACTCCTTAGCACTCCCTTCAGATGCTTCAGATGCCCTCTTGCCCACACCATCACCACCATCTGCCACCCACCGGGCCTTCTGGATCATCTCTCTCATCATCTTTTGCTCAGCCTTTGTCCTGGGCATAACTGGCAATGGGCTGGTGATCTGGGTGGCAGGCTTCCGGATGACTCGCACAGTCACCACTGTCTTGTTCCTCAACCTGGCTTCAGCAGACTTCACCTTCACTCTCTTCCTGCCGTTCCTCATCATTGGCACTGCCCTGCAGCCCCACTGGCCCTTTGGTTGGCTCCTCTGCAAGCTAATTAGCTTCCTGGCCTTCTTTAATATGTTTGCCAGTGTCTTCCTGCTGACCATCATCTCTCTTGACCGCTGTGTCTCTGTCCTCTGGCCAGTGTGGGCCAGAAATCACCGCACACCTTTCTGTGCAGCCCTGGGGGCCGCAGGTGCCTGGACTTTTGCTCTGGCCTTCTCTGTCCCAACATTCATCTTCAGGAACACAGACACAGAGAATGGAACCACTTTTTGCTACTTTGACTTTGACCCCTGGGATGAGGCAGAAAGTGATGCTGAGTACTATGCCCTGGCTGAGAGCCGCCATTGGTCCCTGGTGTTCAGCCGCTTTATCCTTGGTTTTGTGGCTCCATTCCTCATTATTAGTGTCTGCTATGGCCTCATCACAGCCAAGCTCTGGAGCAGAAGGAAGACCGTCAAGTCCAGTCGGCCCTTCAAGATCCTCACAGCTGTGGTGGCCGCCTTCTTCCTCTGCTGGCTCCCTTACCACGTGGTGGGCATGATTGAGACCTCTACCTACCACTATCCACACCTGGAAGACGTTCTGCCTTACCTGAGCCCTCTCTCCTCCTCCCTGGCCTTTGTCAACAGCTGCCTCAACCCCTTGCTCTATGTCTTCATGGGCCGGGACTTCAGGGAGAGACTGTTCAGATCCCTGCCAGCTGCCCTGGAGAGGGCTCTGAGTGAGGAGTCTTCCCCAACAGCCAACACAGGCAGTGGTTCCACCTTTGCACCTTCTGCCACTGATGCTGAGATGCAGGGTCTGTAAGGAGGTGCCTTATCTTCTGTGGTCTTTCTGTGGGGCCTGCCTTCATCTGGTCTGCATTCCAAGTTCTAAAAGACCTTTTATGGGGACGGCCAGGTGGCTCAGCGAGTAAGAGCACCAGCTCCAGTGTCGGGATGACCTGGATCAAATCCGGGCTCAGATACTCAGCACCACACCCAGAAATAACTGGCCGTGTAACCTTGAGCAAGTTACTTAACCCCGATTGCTTTAAAAAATAATAATAATAAAAGACCTTTTATGGTCTAAGGTCACTCCTAGCTCTGACATTTCACGTTCTAAGAATGCTTTCACCTTGAAATTCCAGATTCTAAATGTCCTCCCCTTTTGCTCTGTGTTCTAAGGACTGACCAGGTTGGCACAGATGCATTGCTAGGTAACCATACTGAGTCATACAGAATGGAGAATGGTTGACAGGCCTTGATCCCGAGCTCCTCCTCCCCAGCCCTCCAGGAGGGAAGGCAATGCCATCCCAAATCCTAGGTCCCACCATCATCCTTCCTGAACCCTCAGGTTTCCAAGCCTGCCCTTGAAAGCCCAGGCTCCCTCTGGGCGATGGCCCCTTCCCACTGTGGCTTTGGGGCCCTAGAAATGGCCAGACTTCCCATTAAATCATCAGAGTTATTCCCACAATAAATGCTGGATTCCTCCATGCCTTGGTCCTGTTCCCCCAACCTTCTGGCCCCAGCCTCTTCAGCTTTCCTAGCACAGCCCTGGGGGAAAGGGGGAATACCCGGTGAAGAGGGGAGGTGTTCTCTTCTAGGAACAGGAAGGGAGAGGCCCAAGGAAGCAGCCTGAGGGTGAGAATACCAAGGTCTGGGTTTGAGTCCTTACTTTGCCATTGGGCCCCGGGCTTAGAAGGACTAATGGGGGCTGAAGTGCCCCTTGATGATCTTGGAGCACCTCCAAGGTGCCACTTCTTTGTTTACAAAAATAGATTCTTTGTGGTGGTGTTTTTTTCTGTCCCCAGATCTCCCACATCTGCTTCCAGAAAGTCACCCCTTACAACAGAGAACTCCAAAAAGTAGGGGAGGGAGGGGCAAAGGAGGAAGGTGAGAGGAAAGGTCGGCAAAACTGCTCCATTTTTAAAATGCTGGTATCATTATGTGCCCTCCTCCAGCATCTCAGCAAAGCCAGGCCCCGCCTCGGGCTCCTCTTTGTTGCCATTGGCTGTCTGGCTCGGGGTGGGGGTGGAGGGGTTCAGTGAGCCTGGGAGGGATTGGCTCTAGAGATGAAGTCACACACCATAGGTCACGCTCAGGGACAGTCACTTCCCTGGTAGATCTAGCCACTGGCCAACAGCCTCAATCATGGCGCTTCTGGAGTTCTAAGTCAAGGCTTGCCTTGAGGTGTTGATGGGGGACAGGGAAAGCCACACATACAAAACCAGAGGTCATAGAGCTCAAAACTTCAAGGGACCTTAAACATCCATTTTACAGATGGAAATACTGGAGCTTATTTTGGTTTTGTCTTTATAAGCTTCAGCACCTGACTTAGTGCCTTGCAAATAGTAGTAAAATCATGTTGAAAAATAAGTAAAATCACTTAGTAAAATCATGTTGAATCAACATGAGGCAGCTAGTCTAGGTCTGTTGAGAGGATCAAATGAGTTAATATTTGTAAAAAGCACTTACCTAGAGCCTGACAGGTAGTAGGCTCTATATAAATGCTCTTCCTAAGGACTATAGGTGAAAGGATGTTTGCCTGAGGGTCTAAACTGGAGAGTTGGGACTCAAAACCCAGATTCTATGATTCAGTATCCAATGCCATCCATTATTCAATAACATCTCTCCCCCACTGGCTGTGGGCCCCACATCTGAGGGAACACAGGTGAGGGGAGAGAAGCCCTGCCTTCTAGGGACTCCTTGTCTGACTGAGACAATGCTCACCCTCCACAGAAGGAACATTGGTTATTCTCCCAGGAGCCCACCAAGCCATGTGTTCTCCCATCCTTTGCTTGTCTGCCTGGATTACAGAGCTAGGAAGAGGAAAGTTCAGAGGTGGGAGGGAATCTCAGAGCTTGGTGATTTGGGATGTCCCAAAAAGCCCCACTAGGTGGTCCTTTGGCAGGTGGGTTGGCACCACATCAGCCTAAAAGTTTAAAGTTTAAAAGGCACTGCCTTGGGACGGCTAGGTGGCACGGTGAATAGAGCACCAGCCCTGGAGTCAGGAGGAGCTGAGGTCAAATGCAGCCTCAGACACCCAACACAAAAAACTAGCCGTGTGACCTTGGGCAAGTCACTTAGCCCCAGTTGCCCTACCTTCCCCCCTCCAAAAAAGAAGGTACAAGGCACTGCCTCTCTCTTCTTCACACTCAGAATGTCCTCTGTCTATGAACTCCTGCGAGAAACAAGGGCAGCTCACACATCAATTGTTCTCCCAGAGAAGGATCACATGACTCCTCCTCCTCAGAACTGAGCCCCGTTTGAGCTCCAAGATCCAGAGCTGGGGGGGGGCACCCTTAGAGAGAGGGGGCAAGCACCCCAGCCCCTCTCCCAGCAGTCTGTCAACAAGTGCTGGCGTTATACTTCTGTAAGTGGATAAAGCAGGGATAGAAAATGCTGGTCTTGGGGCGGCCAGGTAGCACAGCAAGTAGGAGCACCAGCCCCAGAGTTGGGATGACCTGGGATCGAATCCGGGCTCCGATACTTAGCACCACACCCAGAAATAACTGGCTGTGTAACCTTGAGCAAGTTACTTAACCCCAATTGCTAAAAAAAAAAAAAGAAAGAAAAAGAAAACACTGGTCTTAATGTGATTCTAACCCATAGGAGAGAACAGACGGCAAAGATTCTCTCCCTATCATATGGTCCACAACAATTCTGTCTGACTTGAGTGCCACCAACAAAGAGCGATGGCAAAAAAAAAAAAAATGTTTTGAACTGGAGGATGTCACAAAACCCTCCCCACCCAGAAGCTTGCAACATTTCGTCTCCCTCACTACCGGGAAAGAGAGAATTATTTCATCTGAGGGAGCCTTTTTTATGTATGCTGGCTCAGTAATTAATTAAAAGACTTTTCTTCAATATGCATCAAGTGGACAGGAGGCCTGGGCATGCTCTGAATCTGGGGAGCAAAGAGTGCCATCATCACACGTTTCTGGAAGGAGGTTGACCAAGCCTTCATCAGATTTCAGATGAGGAGTATATTGTGCATCCTTTATGGATTTGGCCCCCACTGGCCAATTCTTCCTTTTATACAGCAAATCTGGCATTTATATACTTAGATGCTCAACAAATTTGGAAATATACTTCATATACAGCATTTCGTTTGAGTAGTCTCTCAACAACCCTTTGAAGTAGGTCATTCAACATTATCATCGCCTCTCGTGTATTTTCTGGTATACTCAAATCTGTATAATTTTTCTGATCGCTGTTTGCATTGATGAAAGGGTTTATTCACTTTTCATTATTTGTGATGTTTTTGTGTAACCAAAGGAGAGAAAGAAGCAGACCTGGTACGTGTAAGTTTGGAACAAACCTCCCTCCTTTAAGGTTATGGACCAGGGAAGTATTTGTGTTTTGTACTCTAGACCAACATTGCTGGGGGGTAGAGTGCAAGGAGAGACACAATTCTGTACTAGCATCCCTCTTGAAAGTAGAAGGTGGCTCAGTGGATAGAGTGCTGGGCTTGGAATTAGGAAGACATGAGTTCAAATCCAGCCTCAGAAATTTACTAGCTGTGTGATCCTGGGCAAGACTGCCAATGCGCTGGAGGTAGAAATGGCAAACTATTCCAGTATCTTTGCCAAGAAAACCACATGGACAGTCTTGGTGTGCTATGGTCCATGGAGTCACCAAATCCATCTGAACAGAGAAACACAACTGAAAAGTAACACAATCCTTCTTGAACAAAGGAGAAAAAAACGCCCAACACCTCAACACCGTGGATTGTGCCCGCTCCTCCCCTAGCCATCACTTAGTCTTTTCTCTCTTCAGAGATGGGCCTGATTTCAAACCATGTGTATATCTGCCACCTCACTTGAGACAAATTTATACAACACAAGTGGAAATATAGTTCACACACACACACTACACCTGGACAGAGTAAAACTGCCCTAAAATTCAAGAAATTGCTGGCTCTAATTGCACCTAAGTTCCAATAACATAGAAGGTGGCTGTTCTATGTATTTTTGTCAAGATTTCCAAAAACATTCCTCTCCCCATCAGCTCATTCCAATCCTGCTTTGTGTCCTTAACCTGAAAGGCCATCCTAGAGAAGAGGGATTCAGCTTGTTTGGTTTGGCCCCAGTGGGCAGAACTCAGAGCTAGGGCTTGGGGGGATGGGGAGAGCTGCAGACAGGTAGGGTCCAGCTCATCCCAGAGGAAGCCTGGAATCTCTACACTATTTCCTGGTCTGGTTTTATGTTGCTCTGTGAAGATGTTGGGGGTCAGGAAATGCCCCCACAGACCCTGGAGGACAGAGGGGAGGCAGCAGAAGCTGGGCACCAGAGAGCAGGAGAGAGGTTACAGTGACCACGAGCTCTGACCCCCTTACTTCTGCTTCACTCTTCCCCTTCCTTCTCTCCCCTGCTTTTTTCATCAGCCTTTTCCTCTGACCTTGCAGCAGTGACTTCCTCTGACACTGTCAGAGGCTGAGATGGAGTCTTTGGCAGCAGGAGTAACTGGGCTAACCTGGGCATCTAGTGGCCAGTGCGGGTACTGCAACCCTTATAAAGCCTCTATGTAGCCTCACACATATACCAGAGACTGACCAGGACCAGACTCGGAGCTCCACTGTGGCGACATCTGGTGGCAATTTCAGATATTGCACCCACTTGATTCAAGTCTTTTTTTTTTTTTTTTTTTTTTTGCTTTTTGGAGGGCAATTGGGGTTAAGTGACTTGCCCGAGGTCATACTGCTAGTTTTTGTGTTACGTGTCTGAGGCCGGATTTGAACTCAGGTTCTCCTGACTCCAGGGCCGGTGCTCTATTCATTGCACCACCTAGCTACCCAATTCATCTCTCTTGTGAGACAGTGAAATGCCATCGCCCTGTAAGCTGCCTGGGCATGATTTTCTGGTGGTCCCCAGGTTCTTCCATGAAATTGGAGGGGGAAGGAGAGTGCCTTGGCTGCAAAGTGGACTTCTGTCCTGGAACACTAAGGAGCTGGCTTTCCATGGGATTTGAAAGGGATTCTAAAAGATGCATGATGGAGAAAAAAATGCCACCCAACAGCAGGATGAAACAAGTAAGGACAGAAGAGGCCTCTCAGTGACATACTCCTTCTAGGGAATTTGGATTTTGAAACTCATCTTTTTAATTTTGGAGGGGCAGGAGGACAAGAAGTTGTGGGTACAATCTGCAAGTAGGTAGAGGTCAGCGCCATGTGGGAAGTACCTTGGCTTAGAGCCAGCTGGCCCCTGACATATGCTACCTCTGTGATCATGGGCTAGTCCAATGTTCTAGACCAGTGTTCCCCAAACTACTTTGATGGTGCCCTTCCATCAGGGAAAAAACATTGTTTATATGCTTGTACTAGGCAGCTAGGTGTTGCAGTGGATACAGTGCTGGGCCTGGAGTCAGGAGTTCAAATCCAACCTCAGACACTTACTAGCTGTGTGACCCTGAGCAAGTCACTTAACCCTGTTTGCCTTGATTTCATCATCTACAAAATGAGCTGGAGAAGAAAATGGAAAACCACTCCAGAATCCAGTCTGTAAATCCCAAGTGGGTTCACAGAGAGTCAAATATGACTGAAAGAAAAAAAAAAACAACACTACTATATTAATGGTGCATTACATATGTGTGGTACATAATACACTAAAAGACATTAAAAAGGATATAGTAGTGAAATAAACATTTTACAATTTTTTATAGTTTTTATTCTCAACGGTAAAAAAGCCTTTTTGCTCTCACTAAAATATTAATGTTTTAATATTTAAACATTGATATTAAAAGTATATCATCTTTGTCTTGAGCATTTAACAGTTTTTGATGTCCTCTATTTACTTCTAAGAATTTCTCTTTTTTTTTCTTTTTGCTTTTTGGAGGGGGGAATGCAGGGCAATTGGGGTTGTCACTTGCCCAAGGTCACAAAGCTAGTGAATGTTAAGTGTCTGAGGCCAGATTTGAACTCAGGTCCTCCTGACTCCAGGGCCAGTGATCTATTCACTGTGCCACCTAGCCACCCCTTCTAAGAATTTCTAATGTGTCTAATGTAACCCCAGTCCAAAAGCCCATTGGTGTGCTAAAGATGAATGACCTGCCTTGTGTGACGGTGGGGCAGAGTTGGCAAAACCTTCTTGGAGTGCTCTTCAAGCTTTGAATGCAGAAGATGGAAGAGGTCAACCCCACTTCACAGTGATGAAGGATGAAGTTCTGGGAAGACAGGAGAGGTCCTGGCGGTCTCCACCATGGCCCCTGGCTTTCTACTCTAGAGACTGTGGGGTATTTTCCCTTGGGTGAGATCTAGAGCTCTCTTGATTGAGCTCAGTTACCTCTCTCCCAATGGGAGAGTTCCTTCTCTATATATTGTGTAGTATATATTCTCCTATGTGTGCGTTCTCTGGGTTTCGTTTTTCTACTGATTTGTATAAATTGATGTCTTTATTATTTGCTATGTGTATTCATTGTGTAACTGGTATTTGGAGAGGAAAGGGGTCAAGCCTTGGATGTAGAGTTTGGGGATCCCCAATAATGAAACTGCAATCAGAAGTTAGCTTCAACCTGAAACTCACATTCCCTAGACTAACAATATTGAAGTGAGCACAGGGCTATAATTTCAGCCCAGTTTTCCCTCTCTCTGAGGAGAACAGAGTGGCCAAGTTTTGGGCCTCAATCTCCTTCTTCCCCTCTTGGCAGGAATTAAAATCTCCTTTAGGGAACAGTGGCCAGAGAGGGGAGGGAGGAAAGACTAGAGATATCAATTCTGCCTCCCTTAGAACCACACAAAGACACTGAAAACCACATGTGGGGAACAGGCCTTCATGTATGAACATTTGCTGCCCTAAGATTCTATACATTTTACCTAAATTCTTAATAATTAACAAAATAAACCACTGTTTCCTCAAAATTTGTTTTTTAAAAATATATCCTAGTTACAAATGTCATGACTGTAAGTGCAACAAACTTATTGTAAAATTCTCCTTTCTAAAGAAAGGATTATTGATATGACCGTACATATGCAAACTCACTCATACTGGGCAGGACAGAGAGTATCTTCTGTTACATAAGTTACCATCTATTATGGGGCAATGTCACATGAGACTGGAATATTTTCATTTTGTATTTTCATGTTTCTGCTTAAATTGTCATATACAGTTGTGCAAAAAAAAGATGTGATATAATTTTTCATATGAATACATTGTTGTAGGTTTGTATAAATTTAAAAATAAGTTCCACTTGGTTTTATTTTCTTAAATTATAACTTTCATATATTTTGTCATACAAAGTAATTATTATTTTAATTTTGAGTTATGTTACTTGAGATTTCAAAAAACATGGTGCAGTGAATTATAAAGACTGCATCAACATTCCATGCTCTGGTTTATTTATACCGCCAACTCAATAAGTAATATTTTAAAATAACAATTTAAACTTTAGTGTAAGGCAGCAAAATTATCTTCAAAATTATCTATTTCATGAAAAAAAAGATTGTTATCAGGACCTTTCATGAGGGTCAGAGCTCTTTCTCCTTCAGGGCTCTGATCTATGATAAAGTTTTTATTTTGTTGTTGTTCAGTCATTTTTTTTTTTTTGCTTTTTGGAGGGCAATTGGGGTTAAGTGACTTGCCCAAGGTCACACAGCTAGTATTTGTGTTAAGTTTCTGATGCTGGATTTGAACCCAGGTCCTCCTGACTCCAGGGCCCGTGCTTTACTCAGTGTGCTACCTAGCCACCCCTGTTCAGTCATTTTCAGTCACCTCCAACTCTTCATTAACCTACTGGGGGTTTTTGCGGCAGAGATATATCTAAAATATACAGAGAACTGACTCAAATTTATGATAATGCAAGTCATTCCCCAATTAATAAATAGTCAAAGGATATGAACAGGCAGTTTTCAGAGGAAGGAATTAAAGATATCTGTAAGCATTTGAAAAATGCTCTAAATCACTACTGATTAGAGAAATGCAAATCAGAACCATTCTGAGGTACCACATGTCACTGGTCAGATTGGTTAATGTGAAAAAACAGGAAAATGATAAATCCTGGAGAGAATGTGGGAAAATTGGAACACTAATGCATTGCTGGTGGAGTTGTGAACTGATCCAACCATTCTGGAGAGCAATTTGGAATTATGCCCAAAGGGCTATAAAAATGTGCATACCCTTTGACCCAGCAATACCACTTCTAGGGCTGTACCCCAAAGAGATCATAGAAGTGGGAAAAGGACCCATATGTACAAGAGTATTTATAGCAGCTCTTTTTGTGCTGGCAAAGAATTGGAAATCAAGGAGAAGCCCATCAACTGGGGAATGGTTGAACAAGTTGTAGTATAAGAATGTAATGAAATACTGTTGTTCTATAAGAAGTGAGGAACAGACAGACTTCATAATAACCTGGATAGACTTGTATAAACTGATGCTGAGTGAGGAGAGCAGAACCAGGAGAACTTTGCACACAGTGACAGACACATCATATCTGTGATGCTTGACTTTGGTAGACTAGGCTCCTCTCAGCAATGCAAGGCTACAAGACAACTCCATAAGACTCATGATGGAAAGGGATATCCACATCCAGAGAGAACTACAGAGTCTGAATGCAGATTGAAACAGACTCTCTCTCTTTTTTGTTTTGTTTTGTTACTTCTTTCTCATTATTCATTCCATTGGTTATAATTTTTCTTTACAACTTGACTAATGTTTAATGTAGCAGTATTTTTAGAACCTTTATCAGATTGCATGCTACCGTGGGCAGAGAGAAGAAGGAGAAGGAGGGGGTGAAAATTTGGAACTCAAGGGATAGTGGAACTGAATGTTGTAAACTAAAAGTAAATAAATATCTTTTTAAATGAAGAGATTATAAGCCAGGGAGTGTGAATTCAATTCCTGGCAAAAGTCTAGAAGATATAACTAAATGAATGGTTAATGAATGTCTAGGAAGGGATATGGCAATCACAAAGAGCCAGGTTGGCTTCTTAGGAGTATATCCAGTTGGGTGGCCAGATGGCTCAGCCAGTAAGAGCACCAGCTCCAGTGTTGGGATGACCTGGGATCGAATCCAGGCTCAGACACTTAGCACCCACCCAGAAAGACCTGGCCGTGTAACCTTGAGCAAGTTACTTAACCCCAATTGCTTAAAAAAAAGAGAGAGAGAAGTATATCCAGCTAGGTAGAACAGTGGCTAGATTACTGGGCCTGAAGTCAGCAAGGCCTGAGTTCAAATCTAGCCTCAGACACTAGTTGCGGGACATTGGACAAGTCACTTAATCTCAGTTTCCTCTTGATGTAAAATGGGGCTAATGATAGAACCCATCTCTCAGGGTTATTGTGAGCATCAGACAGTGGCTGGCATAAAGAAAGTGCTCCATACACGTTGGCTATTATTAATGTTCTTGTTTTAAACTAGAATAAAGCTCACCTGCCTCACAGGACTAGCCCAATGGGCTAGGTTTGGTCAATGTGTTTATTTGCTTTCCTTGACTATGTTTGTTGTTACGAGGGCAAGGGTGGAGATTCAAGAAATAGGAAGGAAAGATACCAATAAAACATTAAAAATACAGAAGAAAGTACAAACAAGTTGAGAAGGAGAAAAAAACCAGGGTAGTATTGCTACTACCTTGTTAAATTCAACATATACTTTAAGCTGTAGATACAAGTTCACATAAATTTGATTTTTTTCATATCAAAATATTTGCTTATACTGATGATTGTAATTTGTTGCTGTCGGTCAGTCACGTCCAACTCTCTGTGACCCCATCTGGAGTTTTCTTGGCAAAGATAGTGGAGTGGTTTGCCGTTTCCTTCTCCAGCTCAGTTTTTTGGTTTTTTTGTTTGGGTTTGTTTTGGTTTTTGGTTTTTTTTTTTTTGTTTTGGGGGTTTTTGTTGTTGTTGTTTGCTTTTTGGAGAGGAGAAGGCCAGGCAACTGGGGTTAAGTGACTTGCCCGAGGTCACACGGCTAGTTTTTTTTGTGTTAAGTGGCTGAGGTCAGATTTGAATTCGGGTCCTCCTGACTCCAGGGCCGGTGCTCTATTAACTGTACCACCTTGACACCCCCCAGCTCATTTTATATATGAGGAAACTGAGGCAAACAGTGTTAAGTGACTTGCCCAGACTCACACAGCTAGTAAGAGTCTGAGGTTGGATTTGAACTCAGGAAGATGAATCTTCCTGACTCCAGGTCCTACACTCTATCCACTGAGCCACCTAGGAGGCTGCCAATGATTGTAAAGTCTACACTAACAAAGAAAATGGAAAAAGAGAAGAGGGGGGAAAATGCCCAAGTAACTGTATGTTCTTTGGCAGGGTTGTTAGAATGGAAGGTCACGAGGATGATGGAAAAACTGGGTAGCTGGACATCCACAAAATATTTGACAAAGTTTCCCAAGGTGTCAGTCAGTCAATATTTATTAAATGCCTACTACTTGCCAGGAACTGTCTCAGTGCTAGGGGTACAAAGGAAGGCATTTGATCTCAGGGCCTGCCTTCAGTCTAATGAGGGAAATGACATATAAACAACTTTGTAGCTGAAAGTGAGGAGATGCCCATCAACTGGGAAATGGCTAAAGAAGCTATGGCTTATGAAGGCAATGGAGTACTGTTGTGATGGAGGAAATGGTGAAGGGGATGGAAAGCCTTGGGATAGTTTAGATTTTTAGCCTAAGTACTTAATAAATGGAATTCAGAAATTTCAATAGGACACTCAGGACTCTGTGAGAAAGTTTGGGAACCTCTGGGCTAAAACATTGAGATGAATCTTATAAGATAAAATTCAATAAAGATGAATGTAAAGACTTAGACCGAGGTTCAAAAATTCAATTTTATAAAGACAGTGGGGGAGGGGAAAATATGATTAGGTGAATAGAAATTTATCTGGAAGAGATTTGGAATCAGCAATGTTCCTAAGAGCCAACTAGCATTATGGCATGGCAGCTAAAGATGCTGATTCAATGTTTAGATGCAATAAACCAGGCACAGTGTCCTAGAAAGGGAAGGGTGGTTTGGGAGGGTTACTGGTGGTCATTGGCGGTGTTCTTCTTCTCTTTGTTTTGCCGTTGCTTCTGTGGTTGTCCAGTCATATCCAGCTCTTTGTGACCCCACGGACCATAGCCTGCTAACACTGTCCATGGGCTGATAGCACACCTGCTCCAATGAGATAATATTTGTAAAATCCCTCAGCATAGTGCCTGGCACAGAGTAGGTGGTATGGTCCCCTCCCTCCCTTCCCCTTCGGTCAGACCACAAGTGGATTCTAGCATTGAGTTCTGGGTACCACACCATAGGAAGGATATCAATAAGGTGGAGATGATCCAGGATGGAGAAGTGCCTCAAAATCATATCCCATGAAGATCGATTGGAGGAATTAGGGTGGGAGGGAAGCCTGTGCTTGTACTATCTCATCATGTTCAGTCTAGGTAGAAAGTTTAAAGATCACCAATAACAATTCATAAGTGAAGCGTCCCCTCTGGGATCACTCTCTTATATCAATTAGCCAATTGACATTGATTAGCTTTTACAAAAAGATAGTACTAAAAAAGTATAGGGAAAACAGAAGTGTAAGATCCATCCTCCCAAATCAGAAGTCACCCTCTCCCCCTCCACACACACGCATTCCCTGAGAGAAGAGACTCAAACTTGAAGCGACTGGTACCAAATATTTCCCCCTGCCAGCCCCAGGCCAGAGCAAGCTCTCCCCTCTGCACATTTGCAATGGCCTCTGGGTAATGTGTGTTTGTCTTCTGAGAGGAGATAGATTCAAGATAGAGAATGAGACATTCATTTTTGTATACGGCCAATGTAAAAATCTGTTTTGATTGACAGTGTACACATGTAGGGCTGTAGGGAGTGTTCGTCCTCTGGTGGGAGGACTTGTTGAGCCCCTTTCAGGGCTGCTCATCTACCTTTGCTGTCCATCTGGCACTGGCTCCAGGAAGCTGAACCATGAGTAGTGGCCACACCCCTGCAAACAGTCTTGGCAGATGGGCCAGACCTAATGAGGATAACCAGTAGGCCTCAAACCCATCAGTGAGTGAGGGGGTTGTCTGCCCCCAGCATGTGAAGACTCCCCCCAGTGACGTGGGGGAGCGAGAGCAATTTGTCCCAACAGCTGTGAAGGCAGCTGGAGCGGGCACTGGGTCAGACATCGGAGGTGTAATCCACACCAAGGTCTCCACAGCATCTCAGACAATCCTCAGTCATTATGACTTTGTCCTGCCACTGAACTGCAATGACTCTGGAGGGCAGAGTAAGACTAATGAGTGAAGCTCTGCTTCACTTAAATCCAATTCACCCAAAAGTCAAGACATCACCCCGTGGGGTCACTGGTCCTCTTTGAAACCAGGACAAACAACAATATTTGGTAGGATTTTGTTTGTCATTTTATCACTTGGAGGGGGCAGGGAGGGACTGTCATCCTTTCCTCCCTTCCTGCAGTCCCCATCAAGTTCACTTGTGCAGGGGGCATAGCCGGTGATCCAGTCATTTCTTTGCTTTCAGGACAGGGTATCTCAGCTGCTGGGCTGATTCCCTGAAAGATTGGGCCCAGAAGGTGGTTCCACAGGGCTGACTCTTCCGTGGATTCTGGGGCTTTGACTACAAGCAGATTTTGTTACTGACTACTCCATTTACTGGCCCTCTGATGGTTCCCCCAACCTTTCAAAGCCCACAAGGTAGTAACGTGGGCCATCCAATCTCCAGATGCTCAATCAGCTGGGTTCAAGAAAAAATAAACACAAGAGGCCAAAGTCATCTCCCAACCTGGTGGCCCATAGCAATTCTTCCTCACTCCAAAGCCTCCAGGACCAGAAAGCGCTCCTCTGCCCCCTGGGTACACTCCATGTGTGCTTCAATTGTTTTCTGCTTGAAGTTAGGCCCACTCTCTATCTCTTCTTTGAATTTTAAGTATTCCAAACCTAACAAAAAGTAAAATGAAATGGGCATTTCTATAGACATGATAGAATGGTAGAAAAAAAAGAGTGCACATGAAATTGCCAACTTCTGTTATATACAACTAACCGGCTTTTCTTTTCAACCATATGTAACACCCTTGTGCAAAGGTTACTTATGGCAGTAACCTGAAGGTTAGCCTTGGGAGCCTGCAAGCTTCCTACTCAGAGGGAGATGTGAATCTGCATGGGCTAAGAGACCTCTACCAGGAGGAAGTATAAGAAATTTGGGGGGGACAGGGGACTGAAGAGAGACAGATGAAAGGGAAGGTACAGTCTGCTGAATGATAGAAAAGAGAACTCCTTGGAGCTGCAGACATGTGGCAAAGCCAGTCCTGCCCCCCACCCCACACACACATACACACACACATACACACACTCACACTCACTCACACACATATACACACTCATACATTCATACATGCACACACATACACACACACATACACACACTCATACATACACACACTCACACACATATATACACACACTCACTCACACACATATACACACTCATACATACACACACTCATACATGCACACACATACACACACTCACATACATACATCCACTCATACATACAT